>NW_008795035.1:2928673-2936608 GCF_000699145.1 Aptenodytes forsteri
AAAGATGGCGGCAGACTTTTTAGCAGGGCCTGTTGCGACTGGACAAGGGGGAATGGCTTTAAACTAAAGGGGGGTAGATTTAGACTAGATAGAAGGAAGAAATTTTTTACGCTGAGGGTGGTGAGACACTGGCACAGGTTGCCCAGAGAGGTGGTGATGCCCCATCCCTGGAAACATTCCAGGTCAGGTTGGACAGGGCTCTGAGCAACCTGATGTAGTTGAAGATGTCCCTGCCCACGGCAGGGGGGGTGGACTAGATGGCCTTTAGAGGTCCCTTCCCAACCAAACTATTCTATGATTCTATAAGCACCGATACAGAAGTATCACTACCTGCTGTGCAACAAGGTCTGCGTTACAGTGGAACAGTCACCTTAATATTAATTAAATGCATTTCTTGATCATTAGGTAGTAGGCGAACATTCCTTCCCTCTACATTAACTCTTCTTCAGTTCCTGAAGTTACATTCAGAGGAAAAGCTGTGGTGCAGATGCAGCAGTAGCACCGAACTTGTGCAACACAAATCAAACACCCTGCTCCACCCAGAGCTTCCTCTCTGACCTCAGGCACATCCCTCAGCTGCCAGGGGACTCACGTACCTACCCTCCACAGAACTCCAAGGCATCCTCCTCAACACACAGCACCATGGGGATAAACACTTTTCATTAAAACAAAAAGTTGTCAAGTGCTTATGTACAGTGATCATGTAACAAATGACAGAAATACTGACACTCAAATCCTTCCCTGAAAAGTAAGAGGGTTTTTTTATGCTATTTCAAGATTGCCAGGCAAAAATATCTGCGTAAGAATAGATTCAGTTGTGGCCTGGCCTACAAAACTCGATGGCATAAACATTGAAAGGAACACACCAAGGCTGTCTCATCCATAGAAAGTTCAACAGTAAAACTAGGATGAGTGCTTTACAAATACGGTATTCTTAACGAAGCACTGAAAACTTTCAAACAACTATTCCTGATCTGCTGGCCACTATCTCCCAGCAACACAACAAGTGAACTTTAGCCAAGATACTAATTATAAACCACTCTAGTACTAGCTCAGAAAATAGTCAAAACATTTTATTTGTGATTCAGCTTGGGACAAGATTCCCTATTTTAAACGTCTTTCCTATCTGGCTGTCTGCTCTTTCCCTGTATTATTTTGGGAGATTGATGTGGAAATACAAAAATCATTCCTTAATGGTGAGTCACTTGCAGAATGGTCTCATTACAATGATTTTCGTGATGTTGTATTATATCATCATTGTTAGTTCTATGAGAGAACAGTCTTTCACGTCAAGTATTAAAAAAAGGAGATATAACTGACCAAAGCAGGAGCCGAATGACTCCCATCAGGAAGGCTGCCATAGCAAAGTATTTCTTGTCAATTTGCGAAGATAATCCCTACCTTACTTTTCCATCCAAGTATTTTGGATAAAATTTGATTTATTGAAATCTTTCCAGTAAAAATAGGATTATACATCTTTTAGGTTTTGTATGTGTATACAACACACAACATTCTGTTATCATGTAATTTGACAAGTTTAGGCAAATTTCATTTGAATTATTCTGCTTGCTTTTGCTAGGTTCAAACAACTCAGAGATGCCCAAACTAGAAGGACAACTTTAATGTTTCCTTTCCTGTTGCCCAGTCTCTTATACAGGTAATGATTAACTATTGCTATGACAGAGCAATTGGCTGATATATTTAACTACCTTTTTCTGTACAGCTCATAACACATTTAGCTTACCTAAAGCTTACCTGGTAAAATAAAGATACAGCATATCCTGTAATCATACACATATATGGATGTATTTGAAAGTTAATTTCTTTTTTCCCCCTACAGAACTTTGGCAGTGTCTGTTATTTAAAGGAATCAGAACTGCATTTCAGAAATCTTTTACATGCATTATACCTTAGACACTCTTTTCTTGTGCAATTTAATCTGTACCTACAGGTTTGTTTGGTTTGTGGAAGGTTTTTTTAATGCTTCCAAGAAACTCGTCTCAGCAAAAAGAATTTAGGGTAAACCTCTTTCTAAATTTTGCATTTTGTTCTGTAGACACTATATATATATATATGCGCACTAACTCACCAGAATAGCAACTGAAAACTTAAAAACCTTAATACAGGTGTTTCAAAATCATTCTGCAAGCATAATACAAGCAATCCTCAGCACAACCGATACATTTCAGTAGACAACAAGGCCCCATTTCCACTTCAGGGTAGAAAACAGAAAAACAGCTCAAGTGTATTGCTAACTAAACAAAATTAACTTCAACATATTGCTTCCTTATAGCATTTTACCAGTCCCTCTGAAATACTTAAAAGTTCCTTTTTACACAGGATGCATCTTCAGATGAGGACGCTAAACTTTATTAAACTTAAAGCAAAAAGGGGAAACAATTGTACTAAGTCAGGTGAGACTGCTAACCAAACCAAAATATAAAAAGAAGTAGCTCTCCAATGTGATTACCCAGACATTTCACTACATTTCACAGATGGCTGGTGGTTTCATTTGGCACATGACAGAAACAAAATAGCAATGCTAAGTAATTTGCCCAAAGTTATCTAAGCAGATTTTTTTTTTTTAGGACTATGGTTTTCTCAGCTAGGAGGAAGGGTTGGTGAAGACAGACAGCAAAGTAACTCCTCTTTTTAATAAACGGCATTTTAGGTCTCCTGGCTCCCAATATGCTATCAGAACAACAGAAATAGTATTCCCTTAATAGTATAAGAAAAGAAAGTGAAACAAAAAGCAAAAGAAAAGAATAATCAATTTAGTAGCAAGTGAAGGTGCTGCTAATTTCTCATTGTACTGGACAAGCAAAAAATACCTCCAACTGAGACTTCTTATTTCTTTTAACAGGTTGTCTCTGTGCTTCTTTGGCCAGATACAGAAGTAATAACACCAAATAAAACAGTTTGTTGTTGTTGTTTTTTTAATTACCATGTTGACACGCTTGAGACTCAGTGGAAGATGCAACCGATGACAACTGAAGCAAACTCCAGAATAAGAGAGGAGATCCTTTTTTAAACAGCATTTTGTTTCAGAAGCAAATACTAAGTGCATAAATCAAAGCACATGCAAATATGTATGAATGCAATTCCTCAAAGACTTCATCCACACAGTACAAATGGAGTGACAAGGGCAGATGAACAGAACTAATGGGACTGATCACGCCACTGGTTTGTAACCACAAGCAAACAAAAATAATTAGACAAGAAAGATTTGTCAAACGCTAAAGAATTTGGGGGAAGGTTCCTACACTTTTCCTGATCCTTACAACACTTGTGATACTAATTTATGCTCCAGTTGCTCTCACAGTTTCGAGATTTATTCTAGCCTGCATCCACTAAAAACTTAGCACTTTGCCACTGACGTCAGCAAATGCAGGGTCAGACCCTAAATAGTTAATATAAAGTAATATATGTTTTTGATCAGGCAATCTAAAGGCAAATATTGCAAGACCAAACTTAATTTTATTTTGGATTGCAACTTCTTCCATGTTTATTCAACCTTTCACATCACAAAGCTAAACAAAGCTTTATTGAAATTGACCTTTGATAACCAAACTCGATTCTAAATATAAATTTAAGTCATGCTGAAACACCAGATTTTCAATCAGTTGCCTATTAATGGAAGCACACCCCTTCAATAAATTTATATTTAGAATCGAGTTTGGTTAAGTCATGCTGAAACACCAGATTTTCAATCAGTTGCCTATTAATGGAAGCACACCCCTTCAACAGAAACCAAGATTGATACAGAAGTGTCTTTTGTAGATACCCCTAGTTTCAATTTACAAAATGTTTTGCAGTAGCTCATTACATATTTCAGTCCAACAATTACAACTCTTTCAAGACAGCATATATACTGAAGCGATCCTTTGTTTCCTATATAAAAGCTACTGTAGTCATCAACAGCTGCAAAGACAGAAGATGACACAAGCAGGAACAGACTGGCAAACTTTGTCCTATAGTTATAGCACTGTATGTTTAATCTTAGCAAAGTTTTTGTTCATTGTAGCTTAATGTCATTCGGCATTTTCCATTAAATAGGATCTCTGTCAGCTCGCTCTCTTAGAAGAGACACTTGGATATTAATCTTACCATTTACAGGGTGAGAAAATAGACACAGATGCCACATTTCAGAGGGCTATAATAAAATCAGCTGTTTTACTGTCTCAAAGTCTGGAAACAAGAAGTCTCATCACAAACATAAGATAAATATAGCTCAAAACTTTTTTTTTTTTTAGAAAACGATCCTGCTTCTGAATTTTGGATTTCATAATTTAAAAGTCTTTTTAGTAGTAAGACAGGTCACATTTCATCTATTTTAAAAGAAACTTTACAAATATGGAAGTCATTGTTTCTATAATTAGTTGCTTCTAAGTGGCAGATACTTCAGGAATGGTAAATATGCAGTCCAGCTGGAAACACCAGCAGCAGGCCATTTAACAAAGCACAAAATTTAATCCTCCCTATTTAGATTAAACATAATAATTTCACTGCAACACTTAAAGCAAATACACTATGAAGTTAGTCTTTCCCTTTTCCCTCAGCTCACAATAAGGGAACCATGCATACTTCTCTTCCCTTTCACAGAAGAAAGTACCATGCTCAGAATATAACAAAGCTAAGTACTACAATTTTCTCATATATGTAGAAAATGAGCAAGTGGCACAACACGATAAGTTGGCACGTTTAAACTCAACACCAGAATATTCTAGAAAAAAGGGGGAAAAATAAAATTCAGTATTTACAGTTACAAAGCTTGTCCAAAGATAAAGCTACCAACAGGATCCTCTTCACTTATCTAGTTTACAGCATTTAACAGTACATACAAACTTCTAAACTCACACTATCAATGTGAAGCAGTAATATTTGAGTGCTCTGTAGCCTACGTACTAAAAGTATTAACACAAACCATTCATGTAAATCAGCTTCTTCATCTCCACAAACTAGTAAATGATAAATAAATTTGTGATCAAAAAGTTAAAATGTTCATATATCATATCAATAACATAGAATTCACTGGAGAACTTATTCTACAGTAAGATAATACAAAACTCTCACAAAACCCAAATTCTTCTGCACTTTCAAGGTTCAAGAGAAAGTAACATGCAAAACACGGCACAGGAAAACTGATCTTCTCCAGTTTGCCTCAGTTGAAAATTCTGTCATGGGTAAGAAACACTGAAGGAAATTGGATAGGATAAAGAGCACAAAACGTTGATCCAGATCTACTTCTATGGCACGCATATCATCAAGCCAACTGTTGAACGGTCAAGAATAGTAGAGGCAAGCAGAACGGGCTGTCTTTAAGCAATACTAATACAAACACAGGTCACTGATTTTGCAACTTCACCTGATTTCTCAACTGCACTAATGGAACCAAATGTCTTAATCATAGGGCAAGACAAATGCATAACACTGAGAAAAATCAAAGCACAGCAGTACCTTCGAGAGGGGAAGTTGTTTCTCTTTAGTTTTCTACCACAATCAGCTTTAACAGAAAGAGCGCCAGACGTCACATGCTGAGTTTTATCTCTTGTAGGAAAATAACCTACACTTAACTGCTGAAAGCCATACACTTTTTAAATGGGAACAGTTCCAGTTCTGGCATAGACAGAAGTAAACTTCCATGCCCGCTACAAAAATCACAACACATCCCATCATAAAATAACTGTTTTTAAGCAGCTTTATTATGTTTTCTTCTATGTCAGCTGCCAAAATATCACTGAGCATATTATACCAAGCAAAGTCATACGAGAATTTAGGTAACAGAAACCTACCTGAAGGGCAATCTACAAGTGACATCTTTTTGTCATTTAGGTGTCCAAATGTTCTTGCTGCATGACATCTCGTACTGATTTACTGAGCCAACACCACAAAACTCTGTTCAATACATTCCCCATCAAAAGCATTTGCAATCCCCCTTTACTCTTGAACTACTATACTTCAACATAGTACAATATTCCTACTCCCTCATATTCTAATTCCACAGTAGTTATTCCTCTCAGCATGTACAGTTACCATACTGTGGCTGAGAGAGTATTCTGAGGGAAAGGGGAGAAGAGGTTAAGTGCTGTTAACACACATCTGCATGCTTTAATATTATCAAATGCCATGCAATACAGGTGCAGAAAGGAGGCCAAACCAAAGAAAAGATGGAACGGCACCCAAAACTGATGCAACCTTACTAAACGCTTACACTGGCAAAGGAGATTACATTCTTACAGCACAAAAGGTTCAAACCCAAAGCATTCAGGGATCTCCTAATCAAGATGCTACTGTATAATGAGAAGACAAAAGCAACAAGATAGTTGAATCATTTTAGAAACTCATCAGGTATTAATTATTTGTCTGCCTAGAAGCCTTACTAGTGGATAAGGAACCAACAGGACTAGATATGCTGCAAACAGAATAAGCAAGAACATGGTTCCTGCTTCAAAGAGCTTAACTGCACCTGCAAGTTGAAATATTGCACTTCGTTAAGATAATCACACAGGCAGAGTCAACACTTTACACTGTGAACTCCACAATGATTCTCAGTTTTCATGAGCAACAAATAGAAAGAGAATGGTTTGATAGGGGCATGCATGTGAACCTCCGGTAACAAAGAGCTCAAGCAACAAGGAATAAATATTTCACAAGCGTACCGCAGTACTAACTACAGATGAACCAAAGGTGGTGGTGGTGGGGAAACCCACAGCAAAAGCCAAGGTTTTAAAGCAAACGTACAACAGACTAGGCTAATGTAAATTTTACAGAATAAGATCAGGTGAAGGCATGTAAGGCAAGTACATGAAGGCATGTAAGAAAGCATGAAAAAAGTGAATTTAAAATCATTATCACACCAGAAAGCCTAGTAAGAAAGACACAGTGGGAGCCACACTGTAATAAGATACACTGTTCACTAACTTCCTTAGACATATGTACAAAATGAAAAGCAATATATCTTTACAGAGTGCATTATTACTCAGTATCTACTTTGCTACAGGAGCTTGTATTATTTTATTGATCAACCCTACTATTAGAACTCCTGGAGATGCCAAAGCTGAAAACTACAAAAAAAAAAAAAAAGCAGTAATCCATGAATTTTCAACACTTTCTGCTGAAACAGAAACTTAAAAAGTAAGACCAGGTTGTTATGGATGGTAACATTCACTTCAGGTATATCTTTTAGAACTACCTCCTGATGATGAAAGATTTTATTGCATATACGTAACAAATCATATGAACTCTTAAGTCCCAGCTTAAGCTTTTTCATACCTACAGTTTGAAAGGTCTTAGGAATAATGCAAACTGATTACCTTGACAAAGCCAAGTTAAGTATTTGAAGGAAAAAAAAAAAAAAATGGTGACTTGTAGAATTAGTGAGCTATACCCACGCAGCTAACCAGCTGAGACCATCAGCTATGCCCTAATACTGAAAACTTCAACCTGAACCCGATATTTACAGCATTTCAACAAGAGCGACACGTCTCTCACGTTGCAAAGTTCTCAAAAAGCCTGTAAAAGCCTCTTCTAGTGACCAGGCAGGTCTAAATTAAATGTCACTAACTGCAGTTATTCCCTAAGCTTGAAACAAAGCCCGAAGGAACCGGAGGGAGAAGGCCAAAACGGAGCTCCACATCCCCCCGCGAATACCGAGGGGAGATGCTCACGGCTTTCCCGTTCCCCCAGACAGACCAAGCCCGGGCTCCGCCGAGGCTGGGGACGGGCACGGCCTGACGCCTCTCGCAGGAGGCCGGCGCCCAGCCTCCCGCCCGGAGTGAGGGGACGGCGGCCGCGTTAGCAGCCCGGCAAACACACGCCGAGCTCCCGCTTCCAGCCTTGAAAACGCCCCGTCTGAAGCCTCCCGGGGGGACCTTTCTTCGGCGGGGAGGCAGGGCAGCCCCCCCTCACGACCGGTCCCCCTCCTCCCCGCAAGCC
>NW_008795035.1:2937431-2951468 GCF_000699145.1 Aptenodytes forsteri
AAAAAAAAAAAAGTGATTTATTTAGAGGCAGAAATCTAAAAACGTCGCACAAGCGTCTTGAGGGCCGGGCCGTGAGGCGGGTCAGGGGCCGGGCCCCGCTGCGGCCCCCGCCGCACCCAGCCCGGCCCCGGCAGCTGAGATCCGCCAGCTCGCCGGGTCGCTGCCGTTACGGGAGGGACGTTTTAAGACGCGGGGTTTCGGCACAGCTCGCGTGACGTCCCTTCCATTTATTTTGCCGCCCTGGTTTTAACGTGCGTTTAATCACCGGGAGTAACGCCCGCGAAGTCCGCGAGGCCACGGTCACCCCGAGACCGCGGAGGGTGGGAGACGAGCGTGCGGGCGGGTGCTGCCCAGCAGCGTGGGCTCCGGAGCCGTGTTCAGCCCGGGATGTTCCTGCATTTCGTTAAGCTCCTATGTCTGTTGCCTTGGGTTTAATGGAAATCGGGCATGATTTTATTTACCACGTGGCTGATAATGTTTTATCAACATTCCTAAATCATGGCAAGGGGAGGAGGAAAAAAAAACAAAAAGAAAAGAACTAGACTAAGTACCTTTGTAAAAGAAATACGCAAAGGACATTCTGGAGCAGACTCTTGAGCACTTCTGGGTGAAATACATTTATAAAATGCATTAATACAAGAAGCGGGTTTCTGCTTGATAGAGCTTCTTGTGAGGAATAAATGGCCGAGTTAAGGGAAAAAGTAAGCAAGCCTATATCTGAATTTGACAGAGCTAAAACTACCAAAAACGTCTCTACAGAGCTATCTTGCCAGAGCTTCCTAGATTCAACCTTTATAATTATTTAATCTTTCCAGATTTATGTTCATTATGCTATGTAACAATTTGTTCCGCTTTACAAAAATTTTATTTCTGGGATTAATCCGCGTAATCCCTTTGTATTTTCTTAAGAGTTGCTCTTCACCATTAAAACTTAATACGTAACATACGGTATTATGAAGATGGCCATTACATTGCACAGTAAGATCTCATCTTGCAAACAGAGGACACGAACAGAGAACTCGTGCAGACCGTCACTGCCTTCTGCGCTAGTCCATCCGCATCGGCAGCATCACCAGCTCAGCGTAACCTTTGCCTAGATGTCTGCAACATTACTTATGCTCTGTGACTTAAGTTTTCATGGGGTTGCAGCCAAGAAAAGCATAGGTGCCACGGATCATATGGGAGAGGGAGAGGGTGAAGTTGTAATCCCAGTTAAATTTAACTAGGATTTCTATTAACTTCAGTGAGGGCAATGTTTTATTACAAATGAAGAGAACAGGAGGGCTGCTGCAGCACCCTAATTGACACAGAAGCCTCATCTCAACTGGAGATGCTGCAGCAGTTGCACGCTTCCTAAGCACTTCTGCATCCCAGCGCTTTTCTTGATGAGATTAAGTGGTCAGCAGAACCAAGACAAGTGTTCACAACCCTAGGAAGCCACTTCAAGGTAGTAACACAGATTAATTTGAGGTTACGGTGTTATGTTCCCAGGGGCTTTTACACAATGACACTTGTTATTTCAACACAAGAAGTCATGAAAGTAGAACTGGGGATTAAGCTGGTTATATCAAGAGCTTTCAGCTGATGCAATGGAACAGTATTTCATCAGTCATTGATGAACTTAAATGAGAGATGTAACTCTACAGATAAATAATTATGAAACATAAGCCACCTAAACTTAATCTCCATAAATCAAACAACAAATCTCTACCGAGTGAAATGTATTTTATTCCCCATAGTTGAATGTGTCGTGCTTATTTGTGCAAAATTAGGTTGACTTCTTTAAAACGTAGTCACTTTTCATCTCCCAAGTAACGTGGGAGAACTTGCCTGACTGGACAGAAAACAGTGAAAAAATCCCACTGAAACAACAAGAACAATTGTTGTCTTGTATTAGCACACCAGCATTTTAGTGTGGAATGCAGCTTAATTTGTCCAAATTGGTGCTGACCACGGAATATATATTATGACATTTGCTTAAGATAGTTGCTGTATTTTTAAACAATAATGACTCATTATGGCAAGGCTGTTCATTATGAAATCCTTCTTTTGTTCCCAAGATACATACCAACAGAAAGGTCACACTTGAAAGGGCTGTTATGCATACTTAAACAACAATAACAAGAAGTTCTAAGATCTAAATTGGGCAGTGATTAAATAGACATCAGATCTACATAAATCTATACAACATACATAATACAGAAAGTCATGCTGGGTGACCCGAGTGGCCGCTCGGGTGAAAAGAACTCAAGTCTCCCATAAAATTTAACTCTGTATTATCACCAAAAAGAAAAACATACCAAAGCACTCGGAACCAGTTATGTTACGATCCTCTATCCGCAGCTATCACAACTATGCCAGGGTACCTGGTTACATCATTGTCATCTCGATCGAGTGTTGCGTAAGGGAACTCAACAGTGTTACAGTCCTTAAGGAAGCCATAAAAAAAAATTAAAACACCCTGTTCAATCTAAACACACTGGTAATTGCAGTAGCTGGTTTTGAATATTCAGTCCTAAGGGTCCAGTTCTCAAATCTGGCAGTTTGTAAACAATTATTGCTACTTTTTTATTGCAATATGGAGCAAATAAGGGAGTAGTTTGGAAGCAAAAATTATGCTTGAACCTAGCGGGTGCTGACTGCAATTTCGCTAATAAGTTGTTGGGTTTATTGCTACATCTGCTGGATAGTGGAGATACCCTTCCTGAATACAATGGAGGACACCGACCAAATGAAGAAGAAAATCTAGGTTGACACAAAAATAAAAACTGGAGTCTAAACCAAAGTATCTCAGCAGTACAGAAAGGCACTTGGTAATGACTGTATTCAGAATTAAAAATCACAGGACTACAAGCAAATCTAACAGCGTATGTCTGGCCACTCACGCTCTCTGCTTACATAGGCTCTATTTACAGCTAGTGGGTAAAGAGTCCTACAAAACATGTAACGATGTGATTAAGCACATCTCGCTGAAATCAAGGCAGCTTCTTCTACTGCAGGCTGAACATAGGTATACGCTCAATCGCACTGGCGTGGAAGTATGAAATAAGGGTTGCTCAGTGACAGCCCCCTCCAGCCCCGAGGTCTAAGCAGGCTGAGGCTGAGCTCCGTGGCAGCACCGCCTGAATGCGGACCGCAACAGCACTAGCGGGTTTGGAGGCTGCCAGCGTGAGCAAGTGGAAGAGGCAGCAGGAATGAAGTTGACTCCAAAATGACAGTTTTACTGGACTGGGACTAAAATCTTCAGCATAATTATAGAAAAAGGCAAGTACAGAAAGCAAAGTGTATCTTGGCAAATAAACGTTTGTATCTGATGTGGGGAGATACGGCATGTAGCGTCCTGCACAGGCAGCCAAGAGCAGGCGCAACGGGGAACATACTGCAACCAAAGTGGGAAGGCGAGCTGGGAACTAGCCCACAAAGCTCAGAATCACAATTCTGATAGCAACGTGCAATTACTACCTGGCAGCAGCCAGAGCGAGCCCAGTACTCCCACTGAGAGCAGCTGCAAAGAGGCAGTAGGGCCAACCAGGGCAGATCCTGCCTTGCAACTCTTTGTAATACGGCCAGGAAGGGATTAGCCTTTACTCTTGCTGTAATGCTTACAGTTATTACATCTAAAATTTAGTGCTAAATATGCAATTATTGTAACGCAGATGCAGTTTGCAATCTACCTTTCCACAGATTTAGAAGCATTTAAGGCGGTGATAATCCTTTCTGTCAATATCTTAATTAACACTTAACTATGACTAGCTGTAATGTAGTATTTTACCTAGTTCTCTAATCTGGTTCTAAAACATTTTCAGCACTTTGGAAATAATAAAGTAACAGCTAAACTTTTCTTTTTAAAGTCAGTATTAACATCTATATATGGAAATTTAGTTCAAATAACTGCTGTATTTTCGAGAAAGCAAGGGGTACTGTCCAGAGTGATGTCATTTGACTCTTAATCCATATATACACAGTTCCTGCTCAGGTAAATTAATTCACCTCTCAAAAAAAAAAAAGTAAATGTGAAAATACAATCTTCAAATACAGACATAATGTTTTACAGCTGACAACTGAGTAATTACAAAAATCACAGTGTTTATTTACAGACTGCAATTCAAATACCTTCATTATGTTATTCTGCCAGGTGCATTTCAGCTGCCTTGCCTTGTTGGTTTTTTTTTCCCAATATATTTCTAACCCTATTTAAAATGAAAGAAAAATGAAATCCTCACTACATTATGGTTTCAGATCCAATCCATTAGAGAAGGACTTTGAGGTGAGAAAAGAATGCATTCCTCCAAAGTATGTTTGATAAACAATAATAATAAAAAAAAATCTAAAATGCATGCAGACATAGCACCCACATCCTCCCAGATTTCATTTGCATGATGTTCAGTTTTAATGCATAAGCTGCCAGCAACTTAAAAGAGGGGTTTATATATACACAGCTTAATCACTATTGTAATCTTACTTAAGATTACAACAGCCAGTAAAATGTTCTTTTGCAAGCAGTGTTACTGGTACTAGCTAAGGTGCCAGTTTGTCTTGCACCAACAGCAACAAAAGGTGTATAAAAACATCCAAAAAGTTGTGGAAAGCGTGGCTCTGACAATTAATGACAATTGCAGAAATTCAGTGATTGGAACTCCGATTGGAGAACGCAGTGAGGCTGCTTAGCACTTCTTCAACAACCTGCAGGGCAATAATGTTGTTTGGAAGAAAAAAAAAAAAAAAAAGAATTCATTCACCCTCTTCCTTCAACTGCTTGTTCACTTTTCCTGAGGAGGTAGAAATGACACCAGAGCCAGATCTACCAGGGACTAAGTGGGCTATAGCAACTATTAGCAATTTCTGCTGCAGTTGTATGACAACACAGCTCCTCCCTATTTCCCCGCAGAAAATTCTCATCTTCCAGGTTAAGAATTATGAGAACTCAGAAGAGGGGTAGAATCCCTTAGGGATTATATAAATCTTCATTATGTGCCTAGAGCACAGATGCTAAGGCACTGTATGCATGAGCAAGAACTAAAGCATGCCAAAACACACAAGAATTTACTAGAGGTAGACTGACACTTTCGGTCTAAAAACACACTGCTAGCCCTCACTACTCAAACTAACAGTCCTTCACTAGTTGGACTAGTCCTACTACAATTAGTCCTTCACAACAAAAAGATAAAACAAGGGAACTAGATGGATAGGACAAGATTTACTGCAGTATTCCCATTTCCTTGAAAAATCCAAACGTACCTCCCCAATAGACATAGCTGGGATGGGAAAGGTTACATCAGTTACAGACGAAGTCAAGACGACTTTTTTTTTTTAAGTGATCCTAAGTTTACGCACAGTTCTTTTTTTCCCCCTCCTTTAGAAGAGAGTAGCTGTTCCTTCCCACAGCAAGGGTGCAGGAAGTGGCAGAGAAAGGAAACATGCTGAAATAGCTGTCGCGGTCCCCACGGGAAGGAGAACCTTGCAAGACTGGCTATCGAAATTAAAGTCTTTGGATCTGTAGATAAGGGTCCCAATTACCGTGCAGTATTGTTAAGTTCAATTTCACATCACCAGATCTTAGTGGAATTTTTAAAGTAAAAACTATGTTATATACATCACAACACTGTAAGGAAACAAAATATGAACAATGTGTGTTAGTAAATGTTATCTACAGAGTTTATGAAGGAAAAAACTTTGCTTAAAAACTAAGTTCAATTTAGATTCATATTTTACTATTATTTTAAGTGGATAAATTAGAAACACCTATTGGTACAAATATGTATCAGTGAAGGAGAAATGTTCACCCAAGATTCAGCATCATGCTACTCATGGAACACACTAAGTTTTACTGTGTAAAAACTAGGAGAAAAAAAAAATCACTTGCTTTGACAACTGCAGAGCAAAATACTTTTCTAAAGGACATAACTATCCTTCAGATGAAAGTTAATTTTATCCTATTTAATTATACACTGTTACCAATTTAAATTCTGCCCTAGAACATTGAGTTTACCATGCTGTCTTGCACATGTGATGGACATGTGCCATTTATTAGGCTTTTTTCATTATTTTTGGGGTGGTGTTAATTGCTCTACATATGTATTTTTCCTTCTACTATAACAACGACTGTGTGTGGCACTGCTTTGTGCACCATTACACCATACCCTCCGGTTTGAAATGGAGTACTTGCAGTTATGGAAGAAGTGACCCTACAAATTTTTTTCTACGTTTCTGAAACCTGCAAGAGAATTTTTCTGTCAGCTCCAGACAAGCTGCTACAGGAAGAACAGCTGCTGTAGTCAACATTGCAGCTCTATAACAGATCTGACCATCCCAAAATCTTGGGATGTGAAAGGCATGTGCCAACTATGTGGTAGGACTCCAGGGCTTGAATAACAGCTCTGAAGGGACTACAATACAATCAAACATTTGGGACAGAACAGATTCCGTTATTACTGAGGTCACTGTACTCAGTCCCCACTCTATACACACAGTGTCTTTTTATATAGACTGAATTTGGTCAAAAAGACCACAGATTAGGCAAAGAGAGACAACAATCAGGGTCTGCATTTCTATTCCCAGGATACTGCTTGGCAAGCCTGTATTCTTGAAGTACCAAAATAAAAAACGAGCATATTCCTGAGAAATGCCAAATACCCACCAACATCAACTAGACAGGACTGATAATAGTTCGGTATCCTGCAAGATAAAAGTCAAGTTAGCAAGACTGCTAAATGTCAGCTTTTGAACTCTTCAGTATTTACGTTTAACTATTTCAAGGGGGGAAAAAAAAAAAAAGAAAAATCAACAGCGCACATACCAAGGTTTAGCCTTAAAATCTCCATATTGTCCTTCGTAAGTGAGGTGAGGATGAAGTAATACCTATTTTCTTTTAAAAATAACAAAAGTAAAAATCAAGTATAATGAAAGCACATCAAGAAACAAACTGTAGAATTTCTGAACTGCACTGTTTATTTTGCTGCTTGAAACCTAAGTGACAGTATGCCACTATAATTATGGGGTTTCTTCTAAACCTTTACTACACTGCAGGTACAGAAATATACGGACACATTTTTGGAGAACTGACATTTTGCAAAATGCAGCAAACATTTCAATTTATACATGAGAAAAGGAAGTGTTCAAAAGGGTATGCATTTCAAGTTATTGCAGGTTATTTCTGTGAAAGAATTTCTGCAGGTAAAACATGTTTAAATTTGACCAACAGTAACGTGTCAGTGTATTTAAAATCATGACAAAAATCTTCTCTCTGGTCATTAATTGCCCTTTGACAAATTACTAGGATGTTGTATGTTTAGGGCAAGATGTCAATACAGCATAAATCCCGTGGCATTTTGGTTTTCTTCTGGAGATTAAAGCTGTTTTTTTCTTGGGATAAATGCAGCAGCAAAACACAAACCAGCTGATCAAAAAAGCACTTCTGCCATAACTCCAATAATTTCAGGGCACACCAACCGACAGTAGTTTTGCCTTTCCCAGTTCTTTTAAGGTTTACATCACTGCACTGTTGCCTTAAGTACGTTTGTAAAAGCTTGCTTTCTGTTAAGCCAGCTTGCTGACTACAGCCTGGTTGAGAGAATTTAGTTGGTTGGTCCATTTATCTAACGCAGTATACCGTGCACCACCTCTCTTCTGATGATCCAGTTCTAGGAGCTGGTTGACTTGATCAATTCGGCCATGTATAGTGCTAGAAGTAAATAAATAAAATAACTATAAATCGCTAATGCACATGGAAATAGGAGCTAACAATAAATCAGAGGTCAAATAAGAGGTTGTCTTATACAAGAGAGACACAAAGTCCATTTCAGAATTCAGCACTTTTATAATATATTGTCCTGGGTAATGCTGCCTATTTAGTTATCATCATGACTGGAAATCAAATGAACTAATTCATTGGGCAATGCATATTTTATCTGCCTAGCTATGACCCACATATAAAGTCTGAAGCAATATGAGGTAAACAGTTCTTGAAAGTCAAAGAATCATGAAAAATGTAGATTTATGTAAAAAGAAATTAAAATATAAACCCACGTATGGATTATATTTTCCTAGTAGATATAACAAAGTTACCCTCCAAAAGAAGATTACAAACTGTAGTCAAGTTTTGCCAGTCAAGGAGAGCAGACTACTATCTGTCGACTTGAAAATGTACTCAGAAATATACATGGGTATAAGCAGCAATTGCTAAGAATAATAATTTTCATAATTTCATAATAATTCAAGTCATTTATTACGTAATTCAAAATTCAAGTAAAAAAATACCACTCAATCTCTCTGCATAATTTTCTTGGCTCACGTCTTACAAATATACTTTACTGCTCATAAGCCAAGCAAATCCAAACAAAGTCAGCATCATTACCTTTTGGTTCTAGAATCAACCAGTATTGTCACAATGCACAAAAATATCGTTTTGTTGCTTCTTGTATACTTAGATTATTTTAAAGTAATCAAAGAACAGTAATCAAGAATAAAGTACATACTTATCCAATATGCACTGCACAAGCAAGCTTTCCACATCAGCTACATCTATGTTTAACTCCTAGAAGAAAAAGAAAACTCATTATGCTGCTACTCTGTTTTGCAACATTAAATCCTTCCAATGTTTATTTTCATATACAGAATTTGGTTTCATTTCTGTTTCTTACTGTTCAAAAGCATCAATTCAATAATGATCTATCAAGCAAAAAAACTCCACCCAAAGTATATATGGCCAATGATCAAGAGATCAGTAACCTCTCAGAAAAGGCAGAAGAGGCTAAAGCAAAATTTTTGGAAGCTCTGGAAATGAGTTCCTTTGCTGACTTACTGGGGAAAAAAAATAGCCAACCACAAAAAACCCCAGGAAATAAAGTAAGACAATAATTATCAGAAAAGAATGGGTCTGTACTCAAAATCATTTAGAAGGCTAATTGCATCTTCCGGCTCAAGCAAGTTCTACAAATGTTAAGGCTAGCTTTAAAAAAAAAGTATAGAGTTCTAAAGAGAATTTAAGCATAAAAAATAGGCATCTCTAATACTTCATGATATATTTCGGACGCTGTGAATTTTTGGAGAAAAATCACAGACTCACAGGAGATGGAAATAGTCGTCTATTGTCATTGGTTTTTGATTTTGTTCTTTCCAGATTAGGGAATGAAATCAGTGATTCTAGTATAACAGTTGGTTTGTTCTATTACCACAGTTCTGTAACTCGTACAACACGGACATTTGAAGAGATCTTTTGAACAAAAGGAATTAAAATTTGGATTTTTAGGTTCATAAAATTTACATTCATAATTACATTCTGAATTACACAAATCTCACTTTTTATATTTCTCTTCAGAAAAGTGCTTTCCTACACCAAGCAGAATATGGTAATTGAATATTTTAGAAGTATATCATAGTACATACTGTAAAAACTGTTGCGATGACACTTGAAATGTACATTTTTGCACTGCAAAGCTGCCAGCAGTGCATCAGTACTACTTTATGCTTTAGATTATATTTTAGATGTTCTATTCCTGGAAGCGCTGTATTTATTTAAGAGCTTTTATTCACAATTAATCATTTACTTAAGCAAATGCAAGGCTCCAGTGACACATACCTTAGAAATAAAAGGAATATGTATTCTTGTGTAAGGCTTAATTAATTTTATAAGCACTTGTGTTCTAATGTTTCGCAAAAGCTCTGTAAGAGAAGAAAAAATAAATACTGTAAAAACAACAGTACTGAAATAAAGATGCAATACAGCTCCATATAGAAAGATATCCTAAATACCATGATCTTTTAAGGTAGTAATTCAGTGAGGTGGGGAAGCACAGCAAAATAAAGGGACCCTCTTTTTCCAGGGATCAAAGCAGTATGTAATTCTGAAGACGGACAGATAGAGTTGAAAACTGTTTAAACATGGAGCAACGTATTCCTTGGTAAAAATTTAAATTACTCAAACTAACTGGATAAATCATACTGATTATTGCACGGTATGTCTGCCCCTCTAATTTATGGCTAGAATGCTTGCCTTGTACAAAAGTGAAAAGAGGTATTCTTAAGGGTCTGAAACTTAAGTCTGCATGCATTTAACTTCATGGGGAATATTCACATTTTAAGTTAAAAGATCAGGGCCTAATGGTATAATTATGATGAGGAACTGAAGAAGTATAAAACAAAGTCTGCATGAAGTGGCTGATTTTGCTTAGGTAAGATAGTGCAGCCATTGTTTTAGAAATTTTTACATTATTAAAGAAAATTTGGATAAAATGAAAGCATAAATTACAATTGTAAATTAACAGAAAAAGAGCTAGATCCATTTTTACCTAACTAGTTACACAAGGACTGTTTATATAATGAAAAATAATACTGAAGACCAGATTATGTAACTCAATAAAATTAAGGAGATTAAAACTATGGGGCAAGATATGTAAACATTATAACCACGAACACACACTCTGTATCGCCACAGAATGAAAAAGATGAGAATGTCTTTTTTTCCCCTGGATATCACTAGCAGACCATTATCATATAAGGGGTGAAACTCAAATTTTCTTCAATCCTTTGATTCAACTGTCCTCCTTCTCTTGCTTTCCAGTTCTGTCACACTTTCTTCCTTAAGCATCCGTCTCTCTAATCTTACAGTCTCCCTACAAGACTTTGAAGCTTACCAGTAGTCGACATGTAACAGCAGTAGAGGGGTTATATTTAGTTTCCCCTGCTGTTTGCCATGTTCTCTTTTACAAACAAGAAGTGTAAGAAAACCAGGTCTCAGGATTTAACTCTTTTCTTTCATGTAACTATCCAGCCAAATGATATCGCAGTGCCACAGTAAGCCCTACTCTTGATGAAATCAGTAGTTATCTGAAAAGCTAGACACTATATTCAAGTGAAGAGACTTCTAAATTCTCAGATACATGACAATTGGAGGGGGTAACTTTATTTTGTCATGTTAATGGCATGGAAGGGCATGTGTTAGTGTGTTCCCCTGTTTTATTAAGTATAGGTACTACAAATCCAAACATTGTTTTCAACATATACATTAGAATTATGTATCTTGTTACATATTTCAATTTCTACACATTTAGTAATGCAACCTTCATTACATTGTCTACATATTTTGTCTTTAATCTGAAGCAGAAAATTAACCTTATAAACTAGCAAACATCTAACTGCTGAGACTGACACAAACAACCTTTACAAGTTGTTGGTGTAAGGGTTGCCCTCATTTAATCCTTCCAATGAAAAAAACCCACCACTCAAAATATTCAGTGCCTAACACTACCGTAGAAATTATCTTAGAATATCCACTCTTGCTAGAACTTTCTCCATCATTCCTGCAATTCTTCGCAGTCATTCTACATGCCTGGATGCATGTTGGTCTTGACCAACTTCTAAAGAACTTGGAAACAGTAAAGGAATCATCCACAAGTAATTACAAAGAACTCTCATTCCGCCAAGAAGAAAAATAAACCAGGGGGGGAAAAAAGCTTACCAAGTAGTGAAAACAAGAAGGATAAAAAGGATTAAAATAGCCTGTAAAAATACCTTCAATGTGCTCCCTTATGAAGGGATCGTCCATGATGTTGCTGTGATTTGTTTTCAGAATCTTCTCAAATTCAGTGATGTCGTTATTCTGATAGGCACTTCAGAAAAAACAAGAGACTGAATTTTTTGTCTTAAAAGTTAAACAGACTCGTAAGACTGTGCTCTACATCTTCTGAAAAAACCTGTATTAAGTGTTGGTGGCAAATAATTATATTCAGGATCTTTATAAGGAAAAACTATTCCAAGATGAGATGCAACAGAAATGACCTTTCTCCTATTTCAATTTTAGTAGCATTGACAAAAGTTTAGTATGAACATTTAGGTATTCCACAAGTGCACTCTAGTTTCAAAACTTTTGTTCTTTAAGTTATTCTTTAAAAAAGCCTAGAGCCTAAAAATAGCCAATTTTGAAAAGTATCATTACTTGATTTTTGGCTTCATGAAGCCATACTTTATGGAAAGATAAGAGCTACAAAGAGTCTAGAGTGCTGTTGCTGTTTCTAGAATGTCCGTCTTAAGCTGAATTCTAAAAATAATGGAAGACAGAAGAAATCCTGACTTCCAGGATTAGCCATCAGTAATTCTGGCATAATATTACCTTTTAGATTTCTATTTTGTTATCTGAGAAAGGATTACAAAAAGAAGGTGGGTTTAGACACCTATTGTTCAGTAGTGGCACCACAGCATCATTTAAAGGTAAGAGCTGTAACCACTGAAACAAGACCTTTTTCTTGAAATATAATGGTTTTACAATTCAAATCTATCATCATCTTTTACAGGAACAGTCAGCTGTAATAGGGACTATCTACTAACTAATCAAACTTACACAGTAATTTAGTTGTATTAAGCTACAGGCTATCAATATTTGACCTGAAAGACATAGCATTCAATACATGCTTTCAATTTCTGTTTAATACTAACATCAAACATTTTAAAAACAACATCTATTTTTCCTTCATAGTGTCTGTACATTTTCAAAGTGTTTTTAAACTGGTCAAAAAAAGTCATCCTTTATTATCAGTAAAATGGGCAAGAAAAAGACCTGTTAAATTTAAGGTGGAACTTGAGCAGTTTATAAATGGAGTTATATGAGTGGAATGGCCTGTTCACATGAAACCAGTAAATTTTACTTCATAATTAAAAGGAATTTCAGTTAAGTATATTTTATTGTTTATTCCAGAAGTCTCTTTTTATCATATGTAAAACATTCAAGTTCCCAATGTACAGTATAGGAAGAATTAAAAACAGACTTGTAATCTTTGGATTTGATTTTATCTTCTGCATATTTCTTATCTACACTGCTTTAATTGCATTATTAATTTTACAGAAGCAGTTATACTCAAATGTCAAGATAAAAGATATAAATTAGGAATATGAACAAAATCAGATTGGGTAGGGCCATCTGGAGTTCCTTCTGCCTCAAATTCACATGAAACTATGACAGTGAAGTAGAAAAGACATGTCTAAAGGGGAATTATTGGAAATAGTCCCTTAATAAACTGCCAAATCATTTATTCATCATTATGTCAATAATGGATGAACATCCTCACTTTCAGAAACAATTTGTATGCATACAATGGTACAACACCATAGCAGTATCAGAGCAAGGTTTGTTCCAACATGAGATCAACTGTGTATTTCAAAATGTGAGCCAGCATTACTTCTTACGTAATGAAGAGATGAGAAAAGTTTACCTACGCCTCGTTCTTTTTTTTTTTTTTAACTTGATAAAGCAAAGGCAGGATAGAGTGGATGGAATAGGTCAGCTTCAAAGCACAGTATACAAAAACTGCCTCAGTTCAATTTATTTTGCCTGATGATCTTAATACACTAAAAGTTCTCACATCACAGTTGCCTCTAAGAGGTAATGAAGCCTTCTTTTGATTTTCATATATGTTTGAAGGATGGGGGAGATCACTTGAGTTTTGTATTCCTAAATTATGAAACTCCTTTAGTAATCATGACATATCCATGCATCCAATTATTCTATTGGCTTTGGTATGAGATGTCAATCATCTCAGTTTCTCACACATAATCAGCCAAACCCTAAAAGACCAGTTGAAGTACAAGGTGGGACAACTTTATTTAAGGGAAAAAATGAGGGGTTTGCCACTGCATAAGAAATTCAGCATAGCAGAAGATAACAGCATGTTTCTGTACCCCTACCTGGTATAGTATAGATACTTCGGTATGTCATAGTAAATAAAAGTTTCTTTAAGAAAAACAAACAACCTACAAGTATTTGCCCAATATTTATGAAATAACTGTGTTAGCTGTGCAGAGAAAAGCCATCTCCAAAAATATTCCATTTCTGGTTTGGACACTACATCTTTTTATTTTTTGTTCTCCAGAAAAATTAAAAATCTTACCTTACTAAATTCGTCATTGCTAGAATCTCTGGATCATTTTTGTATGGTTTAGCCTACACAGAACAGAAAGCACAATATGCATGTTTAGATTTTAAATATTTTTTTCCATTTTTGTCTTTTGGGAAATTTCCCTATGAATTCGGGGGGGGGGGGGGGGGGG
>NW_008795035.1:2953195-2968753 GCF_000699145.1 Aptenodytes forsteri
GGGGCGGGGGCACGGACGGGCAACTGAAAAAAAAACCCCAAAATACCTCCTGAGAGTCAAATGGATTTATTCCAGATTTCATGAGCATGTTTGCTAAGACCAAGTATTTTAAGCAAGTGGTTCTTCTGGGGCTCCCTGATTCATCGTAATTCTTGAATGCTTCGAAAAAATCAGTATGTGCCTTTTCAAACTCTCCTTCTCTTAAGTGCATTTTGCCTCCACATTATGAAAAGAAAACACAGATGAAGAGAAAAGGAACACTGCGTGCTTGTTGCTGACTACAATAATTGTACTCAGAAGCTCCATGCCATTTCTAAATAGATTACTGAAATATTTTCAGGAGTCTTTTCATTCTCTGAAATTGCTAGGAAAAAAAAGCATTAGGGCCTTCACATACAACATTGCCATTTGAATAAACCCATTCCAAAGAAGGAAAAACAAAACCCAACCCACACCATAAATCTAAAAGAACACTAATCCTCACAGCCAATAATTATTTTAACCTTATGTGAAAATACTGTAAAAACTGAAATGGAATTTATCTCCATTTCAAAGGCAACAGACTTCCTGTCTGAAAATTTATGAAATTTTCGCTGTTGAGCAAAACCACACAGAAAAATTGAGAAATACTCTATATCTCCTTTTATTTCTGAAGTACCCACTGCTGCCTGATTGTCTGTGCAAGTGCCTACACCCGGGGAAGAGGGAAGGGACAGCAGTATTCTGGAGAAAGTTCTTTCCAAGACAGACGGCATGATGTTTCCACTATAATTCGTCATTACGGGTAATAAACAATATTTTCAAACACATCTTAAAGCCCTTCAGCTCCTGATGAATTTTAGTGAGGTGAGACATCAAGCACAAATTTACAAATGGGGATTGCAGAAATAGCAGTCCCTTCCACTAGCAGTCCTGTCAAGCCTTTGTTTTTATCCTTTGTTGCCTGCCATGGTGTCAAACAGCTCAAGTCTTCCTCTTGTTCTTCTATTGCTTCTCTCCTACACTATATGTAGCCAACTGTGCTGCCCTTCTGACCAGTGCATCTGGTACTCAGGCACCGGAACAGCAGAGCTGAAGTCCTACAGGAGGCAAACGTTAAATGATGAGACCGTAGCCACTGCATTTGTAGTCCTTTATTCACATACGGTTTGTCTGCCTCTGAATCCACAGGATCCTCTGTCTTTATAGTTAGAACTGGAAAAAACATTAATTACCAGATTTTCATAAAACTAATCTATGCAACAGAAGTTAAATGAAAAATTCAAGATTAACTTGCCTCTGATAACTCCCATGATCAGTGGATGAGGAATGGCTGACTTGATGTGCAATGACTGTTCATATAGTGCTTTAAGTTTTTTGTTATTTTTCTGTGCTGTATACATTTGAATTTCCAAAGCATAGATTTCCAATAGTTGAGTACCTTTTTTTAGATCATCTTCCCCATCATCAGTCTAGGATAGATTAAGTAATAAATACTGTGAAATTTTAAGAGAACAGTGATTTCAGTTTTATACTAGTAAAAAAACTGATTACCAAATACTCTCAGTAATTTCCTGTCAGAAATAAGGATATTCCTAAAGCTTTACAATTTTGATATAACTACTGACACAAAAGATAATACTAAAAGAACTTATCACAGGCCAAGTTTTGAAGTCCTTTATTAAAAAAAGTCAGTATTTTTGTTTAATTAAATGTTTTCCTCAGAACTTTGCCCTTTATTCTTTTCCACTTTCCTTACATACACTCTCAGTATGTAAATGCAATGACTAACACACATACGTATATATATATGGAAAATACATACAACTCTTCTGCTGCCTATAACAGAACCATTTCCCAGATATTTGTAACCCATTTTCCATGCTGGAGGAAGAAAAGGTGACACAAACAAGCACAGCAGGCTGCATGGCTAGGTTTTTTTTTCCCCTTCCAAATGGGAAAGTAACAACCGTACTTTCAGTTTTGAGTAAAGCTCACTTGGAATCTTCACTCCATTTTAAAATAAACGTCTATGCATTATAGATTATTCATATGTGCTTCTCATCCTTGCACCTGACTAAAAAGAAACTTAGTCAGCAGTTGTGAGTAATTTTTTAAAAATCATCTTTAAGCAAGGAATAAAACACTTAACATTTTTTTGTTCATGTTATCAAACAGATTACAAATTAAAGCAGGCACAGTATTTCTTCCCTCTGTACTAAAGCTCAGCAACATGCCTCAAAGGCCAACAACAGATGTAAAATAAATAAATCAATCAATAAATAAATCAGTGTTGTTTACTAAGCTACAGTGATTTAGAATATAAAGGTACCTGGCATGACTGATGCAGCTGACGCAAAATCTTTTGTAACTTTCCATATTCTTCTCGTTCTAAATATAATTTGCCAAGCTGTAATGAAAAAAAAGTTGAAGTACTAAGGTCTATTCAGATTTCCCAATTATCATTTATAAGAGTTAGCTGAAGGTGTCCCAAACAAAAGCAAAAAACAGTAAGTTATATATTTTACCTTTGTGTTTGTCTTAAACCACAATCTATCATTCTTAGCATCTTTCAGAGCTTCAAGTGTCGTTTCATAGAATTCCTGAAGCAAATCCATCTGACATAAAAAATCAGAATTCTATAATTGTAAACAGCAAATTTGTACCTGTTAATAAAGTCAATCTGAACAAACTAAAAGTGCATGCTTGAACTTCAAAATAAGAAAGGTATCTGCATCTTACTGAATGTCTGCTTCTAAATTGTAAAGAGCTTCTAAAGTAATAAAACTAAGTACACTTGCTTTTCTTATATGAAATAGATATCATTAAAAAGTATTCACATTTTAAGATTTGCAACCATCTACCATGCTAGTGAAAAATGAAAGCCACCTTAAACAAGCCCATCTTACATAACCAAGTAATAAAATTCTTATGTTGTGTAACAAAAGACAAAACACAGGCAACACTGCTCCTACTTAAAAGAAGAAAACAAAAAATAATTTACATATCAAGAAGAAAACACTATTTACAAAGAGAGAGAAATGGTCAAAGGAAAAGATGCTTTCTCCTTTCTCTACTACTAATGCTGTGTGAAAGAAAGCTCTTGAGCACATCAAACCATTTCTTTGCCTAAAACCTGAAAATACAATGTCCAAAATGGAAATCAAAGTGCTGAGTGTGACCTTTAACAAATATTCTACACAGAATGCATTAGTATTGTTTATTGCCATTGTTCTTTTAGGGATAACTCAATATATAGCCACAGGTCTGTTAAGATTTCCAAATTGTCCCTCCAGGTCTGGCTCCAACTGCATTTAGACCAAACACACTGACCTCTGCCAACAAGGTACAGTCTAAGACAATCCTTTAGACCTGAAGAGCAAACCGTCATTCAACTATTAAACTTTCATTTCCTATGAGCGGCAGGACAGGAAGGATTGTGATCATGACAGAGGAGTCATCGCTAAAGACCTCCATATGCAGGTGCTACTTCCAGGTAGTCAGTTAGGGGAGCTTTCTACTCTCTGTAAAGCTTCTACAACAACACAAAAGAAAAGGAGCTGGGCTGTGTATCTATGAACACGTACCTAGCTTGCACAGTACGCTCAAAGACAGGCAGTATTTAACACCAACACTTCATTGCAAAGTTTTTCAAAGGTTCCCCTCTCCCCCCAAAGTAAAAAAAAAATTGTTTAATTACAAATTATATTTGAGAAGACACTTATAGTGTGTAGCTACTATGCTAAAAATAAAAAAAAAAAAGTATTTACTTTACTTATTAGAATAGAAATCCCAGGTAAAGAAAACCAAAAAAAGAAAAATTTATGGAAAGTTATGTGTGTTGATAGAATCCATTAAATGTGGGAAATATATTTTAACATACGACAACAAATTAATACTGCAAATGTTCTCTATTGAGATCAAAAAAACCCAAACCAACAGACTACCATACACAAAAAAGTCCATAGTTAAAAATGCAAAAATGAAAACCATGAAGATGAAAGAACTGATGATCTAACCTGCTTGGAAGTAGAGATATAATCAAGAATAGAATTGATGGATTTTTCAGAGTAATTCCTTGTAACTGCACTCCGTATGTAGGTCAATAGCTGTTTATATCTGTTCATCATTTCAGGAAAGTTAGTCTAGAAGAAAAACAAAATTACGTTGTAATTTTTAATGATTAAAAACTGAGTTATATCTTGCAAATACAAATACAGAAAAGAAAGCATAACAGAAAGACTATGCAGTAGTGGTTGTTATTAGGAACTTTTACGTCACCACTTTATTCATCAGCAGCAGAATCAGGAATAACTTCAGCAAGACTGCATGGAATAAACATTTAAAATATCTATCTCAACGAAGAAAACAGAGTTGGCTATACAACTATTTGGAATGGTTGCATATGTAGCGTATAAATCTTTCACGGATTTGTTCTGGTGAAGTACACATATATAGAAACACTACGGGCTTCAACGGTATGATACCTCAGGACAGCAAGGACCGAGCCTCAAACTTTCAGAGAGTATCAGCTGACTACAGCAGCTATTTTGCATCCATTTTGCCTTTGACTTGCAACCACCACATAATTTCCCTGCCATGTCTGTAGTAGCCATTAAAGGCCGCAAAAGACAAGTTCTGGTAGATTTACTTGTCATAGCCATAAATTAGATTAATAGCTTAAGATCTCTGGATCAAATACATATTTATGCCATTTACTCTCAAGTGATAGCTATAATTCCTACCAATTTAAAGTTTATTTTAATCATCTGTTTCAGAGCTTTGAATCCCCATTCTCCTTTTTCACCTTCGAGCTCCAAAACCTGAAATAGAAGAAATTTTTAAACAGTATTTATAAAAGCTTTATTCAAACTTAAATTGATTTGCATCTTGTTTAAAATGTACATAACCCATACATGCCTTTTCCCCCCCACTTTGTTCCTTACAAAGTAATGTTTCACTCTGCCTGTTCTTCAATTTTACCCTTCCCTGATATTATTGAGAAAGTTAGTGAGGGGTAGGTATCTCATTAATTTTCACAACTTAGCTGATGTAGGGAGGGTGAATTGTTATTTATAGATGTTTTTGTTGTTGTTGTCTAACACCAAACAAATTTTAATGCCACTCCATAAATACATATACACAAAAAATTTTTAACACCCCCTGCAAAACTGACTCAACCCACCCCTTGACTAAATTAGTCAAAAATTTACACTTCTGAATTTCTTTAGTTTCTTCACATATCAGAAAGGCTTCTAGGATTTAACGTAACATAGTTAAGGGAATGTTTTGTAAGTAAAAATTTTAGAAAGTTTTTTTTAAGTCATGTATATAATACTGTTATACATATAAATAAGACCAGTGATGCAAAAATCTCTTTTTTCTTTAAAAAGTTACATCTAACATACTGCTTTCTGGTGGTAGTGTGCAAACATTAAAAATTTAAAACTGACATGAAGGAAAGAAACTCTGTATCACTTAGTATTTATACATTTAAAGCTTTGGAATCAGATAGCAAACCAAATATAATACATTACATAAGACACTGGGGAAAACACCATTTCATTTTAAAAAATGAATGGATCTGGCTTCTATAGTAGACACATGAAAACACACTTAGGACTGTTTAATTAACTTAGTAAATCCTGAAGATTAAAAACTCAGTTTTGCTATAAAATGGGACTATTCCATGTCCTATTTATGCTCCTTAAGAATGATCCTGAAAGGCACTCAGCCAGGAGTCTAAGTTGTCCAATGATAAACTTAGCACATTAGTAAGTTAAAATATAAACATTACTCTTAAAATTCCAGAAAATAACTCAAATGGTAAGCAAATATTTTTAAATGTGAATGAATATAAAAATAAGAGATAGAATATAAAGCCAGAAAACCTTCTGAAAACTGCTTAATGCCGCTTTAGGATCATCTTCCTTCAAGGCTTTGGAATTGTAGTATTGATTTTCCAGATCCACATTCGGTTCAGAATTGCTGTCCTCAGAATATTCCTACATTTTAAGGAAAAAAAGAAAAAACAAATAAAAATCAGAGAAAAAAAGAAAGGTTCAGAACATCTACTATTCTGCTGAAAAAGGATAAAATATAGTAAGACACATTGCTCAAACTGACACGGAATGCTTGTATATTAACAGAAAATCGTCAGGTTTAGAGCATGTAACAGGTATGGACTCTTAAGATGATTTCATCACTCTCCCATTACTAGGCCAGCCTCACCATCCACTAACACTTGCCTGTCAACAGATTTCTTTCTGGACTAATGAACTCATAGCTCTACCAACTTCACCTTTATGACAAGTACAGACTGTATTATTAAAATTCTGCCAGTTTTGGTGCTTTAGGACAGATGCCTAATAGCATATGTCGCTTCTGTATGGGGGAGAGAACACGCTGGCCACTGGTCTTCTAAAAGGCCCTGTATTACATGACCTTTGCTATCCAGAGAAAAGAGACTGGCTGAGTCTGAGCTGCCACACAAGTAATGATTCAGCAATGGAGGATATAAAATGCTTCCATGAATCTCTCTCTAATCTGCCTTTTTATGCCGTAACGATTCATACTTGTCTAAGGAAATTAAAAAAAAAAAATAAAAAAAAAGAATAATGACAATAACACCAGCTGCTTCTGTGCTGAGAAGCAGGAGATGATTGAGAAAATGCTAAAGCTACTGCCAAAGAGGGTGGGGTGGGGCATAGGCACAACAATTTAATCAAATAATTACCCATCATGTACACTAGCACCAAACAAATTGAAGAATTTACTTCTACCAATTATTACTTCATTTAAAAAAAGTACTCTGAGGCTTTTTCTGATGGAAAAAACCTAAGCATTTTATCTTCTTTTGCTGAAGGACAATGTTACGTGTCTGAATTACAAAACACTAACAAAACTCAAATAATAATTTCATCTGAGGTTTACACAAGGCAAAAATATCTCACACGTCTGCACTTTCAAGCCAACTTCTCACAACAGAGTGCTTAGCTATTAGGAGATGAACTGTTTAACAGAATCTGTTTAAATCTCAAAGTTACTGTCATCAGAGTAACCTTCCCTTGTAACAATATAAACAATGCAGAGTCAGGTGCCCTTCTTCTTTTACCGTACTTCATCAGGCACATTTATTCTTTTGTTCATTCATGTATTGCTAATATTAATGGACTCCTTCAAAACCATGGGAAGGAATGAAAAAAAGATGAGGCAAAAGAGAAGTTTTAAATTAGCGCTCTCTTCCCTACAGTGCAAGCAAATCTTTCAAAGTTTAAGTTTTCTGAAGTTCTAATGGAAAAATTAATTATGGAAGCTCACAGTTGGCCCAAATTTTATTAAACATGGTCCTTGAGACATTTATCCTTCAACCTGCTCATGTTTCCTTCATTGTTACATGTAGGCAAGTTGTTCACGTATGTATTTATTTATACTCACACGGAACATAGTATTTAGTGAGAATAAATGGACTTAAAAGCCTAATGAATTCCACAAACCTGTTTTTTTGAATTCCCAGAGAACTATAAAACTTAATACTGAAAGCTGCAAAGAAAACAGGAAGCAAGTGGCTTATTTCACTGGGCAGACTTTCATTTTGGTTAGTTTGTTTTCGTAAATTCTTTACCCTATTGATCCAACATGGATGGAGCAGCTACAAGAACACGCACGTGACGTCAACAGCTGTGAGCGTATCAAGCACCTTATGAAGATATAGGCTGCCAACGCTTAAACCACATAGCATTTAAGATACAAGTAATCAGCTGATGTCTTGTTTATACTAAACTTCAACAATGGGGAATATTTTTGGCACAAGTATCTATTTGTAAAGATAAAAGGAAAGCAAACTAAATTAATTCCTTTTAGGAAGCAATGTGCTCTGTTAGCCTAAAGCCAGAAACATGTGAATTTTCATCTTAGCTCTGGCAGCGATTCTGGATGTGGGCTCATGCAGGAAGCCTTTTTTCAGATCGTTTTTCTCAATGCTACTTAAATATCCCATAAAGCTATTTTGGTAATAATACATAATAAAGAATAAGTGTTAAGTCTAGAGATCATTTTTTCCTAATGGAATTGCTTTGAAATGCATCAAAGGTAGTGCTTTATGTTCCCACAGCTATATTTTTCCTTCACTCGATGCCTATTTGCCTCACATCGAATTTAGGATGTTGATATGGACTCAAAGCTCTAAGGGAGATAGGGCTTTCCAACTTCCAGAAAATATCATGTAAGGTGCTTACTTTAGAAGACATATTTAGACTTAATGGCTGTGAAGAAAACTTTAAAACCATGAACTAAGTATGAGATGATGCCGTGAATCTGTAGACAATCAAAAAAAAAAAAAACCAGAATCAGCCACGTAGATACTCCATCTTAATTTAAGCATCAATGCTAATTATGCCAGTGCTGATCAATTCAGAAGGACCAGCACTCTATCTTCTTTTGATGCAGAGATGGCTTAGTGCAGTATCATACGAATGTGAGAACATTCAGCTTTTGCCAAAAGCAAAAGGAAAGAAGGAGGAAAGGAAAAGTGTGAAGCTGTCTCCTCAAAGTTCAAACTAAGAAAAAGATTCATTTCCTTCCCAGTACTGAAAACAGAAAAGTTCAGATACCAAACACCTAACCTTTCCTCACCCTCATTTTTAACAACCCTGCTTCCTGCCCGAACAATTTCCCCAACTCAACCTTTTTGGGTAGAAAGTTTGTTGCATCAAACAATGCAGTACCAAAATAAAAGTGCACAAAATTAGGCAGAATATCAGGTTTACAGAAAGGATTTCTAACGTAACTCTCAAAATCTCTACTATACCATCTAGACCTAATATTCTGCATAGTGAAGAACACTCTGGATTGTAACTTCAAGATACAAAAGCACCTGTGTGATACAGTTTAGCTCCAGCTGACGTAGAAAAAAGTAACAGGCATAAGAATTTTTTTTATTAAGATCTTGGTGATATTTTTTAAATGGACATCAACACTACCAGTACAAATGAAAACAACAGAAGTCTGAGTACGCAGAACTGATCTTTGAAACCCATTTAGTTCCCCCTTCCTGAGAGGATCAAAACAAGTAATTGGGGCTTTTTTATTATTACTCATGAAATTATAAAGCCCTGATACAGCTTTAAAAAAAAGGTCGTTAAAAAAAGTTAAGGCATTATTTAAGCATCGCTCCCTTGAAAATCTGCATGTTCTAAATGTAGTCAGTTATAAACAATCCAATCCCATCACATCACTTTTTGGGGGAAGAAAAATTACCACACAAGCTCAACTGTAACGGAGATAAAACCGCTGATGTAGCTTACTCTGCCTCGGACATCGTTCTTTCAAATAATTTCAATAAAAGGTAAATTAGTACCAAGGAACCAATTTAATTTACAAGTCTTTATTACATTACGTATTAAGTTTTCAAAAAATTCATTTCAACTAGTAAACAGCTTTAAAACATTAAGCCTCAGCTTCTAAAACGAACACACGCAGAAGACAATTCACCCCAGTCAGCTCTAATCATTCTTTCTAGGGCATGGATCCATTTGCAGTTTCTCCAGCAGCAAAGGCAGGTTAAGAGCATCCAGCGCTCCCTGACCTTCTCTGTTCACTTCTGGTCCTAGCATCCCCTTCCCCCTTCACTGCGGTGATTCAGTATTTTATGCTGTATGAGTCCTTGATGATGGCTGATTCGGCTTGGGTTGAGAGAACAGGCCCGCCAGTGCTTCCACAGACGCAATCGTGAGGCTGGTGAGCTGTGGCAGAGGAGCAGGTGACCAGGGAGGGTAAGAAAACCAGCTGTGGTTTCAGAAAACTGTAGCAGGAGCCTTAGTCAGTGAGGTCTCCAGAGATTACACAGAGCTCTTCAAGTATGGCACCTCTCCTCACGGACAGAATAAGGCACGTGAACCTCACGACCATAACACTGTATCACTGACGTTTAACGGTAGATTTGTGGTATTCTAGCAGACAGAGTGGCACACTAACCTGGTAAAGTTAAACATGTACAAAGCCAAAGATACAAATATTTTGTGAAAACTACCGTTGTTTAGGTACTAATTTTCTTGTCTCCTCTCTTGCCTAAAGCACTTCCCTAACCTCTACATCGAAAGTGGCATGATAATCTAAACTTTTGCTTCTCTGTGTACAGTTCACTAGTAGTATAGGAACCAAACTCCTACTTTGCAAACCTTTTTTTTTAAAAAAAAAAAAAGGGGGAAAGTAGCTATACAGAGAATAACTTTCCAGACAAAAGGCACAATACAGAGTTCTATTTCTGTAGAAATTTATCCTTCAAGGACATTGTTAACAATACTTATTACTGTCAATTTTCAATTGCTGGTAATTTTACCAAATTTCAACCATTGGGCTGACTGAAACCGTTCTTTTTTTTTATGAAATGCAACTGTTTCTGAGAATAAGCCTGGTACAAATTTTATTTTACTTCAGCTAACTTTGTTTCATAACCATGGCATTTAGGAGGTCTGCTAACTCTAGCATTTGGAGCGAAGACCTGATATTTTGCAAGAGCACTAGTGATGGGGGGGGGGCGGCAGGTGGGTTGTTTGGTTTTTTTAAAAACCCAACACAAAAATGCCCAAATGAGGCCAACTGAAAAAAAAGAAAATAAATCCTCAATATATTAATATATTAGCTTGCCAGCTAAATTTCTTGAACATTTCATCTAGAATGAACATGCACTATTTTCACATAGCTCGTATGTACTGGCCCCAAAAGCGACCAACCGATCCTGGTGCTAAGTACAGCTTTCTTTGCATTTGCTCTTCCTGACCACTGACCCCCAGGCACCAGGACAAAAAGCAAGTAACAGTTTCTATGTGCATTTGGCACCGGTATCCAGGCACACGAATATAAAAAAAGCAATCAGACTGGAATGCAAAAGAGTAAGGAGGACAAACGTGAGAGTAAAAACAAGAGTGTGATTTGTGTAAGAAGTCTGCAAGCACTCAACCATGCACTGGGAGTCCTGGTTTTCTTTTCCACATTGCAGGTCTCTCTGCTCTTCTGCTCCTACTCCCGAACTCTGCAAGTCATCTAGTGCCTGCTGGCTCACACCGGGGCTGACACCAGGAATAAGAAGTCTGTGAAGCCGGCGATTTGCAATGGGGTCAGTACAGTTCCATGGAAAGACAGTGCTCTGCCTCTGTTTTATTTTTTTTTTAAGCAGAAGTTGAAAGATGCACAGAAATGAGACAGGAGACTGCAGAAAGAAAAAAAATGGTACCACAACGCGTAAAGAGTGTCAAAAAGAAGTGCCTTTCCTTTCTACCTCTATCACACAGCTCTCCTATAGTTATGGGCATCCTTTTCTAAAAGTCCAGTTTTTAGCATAACTTAGATCTAATTTACTTCTATTTAACACCCAACTGCGTATGAGATCCTGGGGAGCTCTGTTCTGAGCAGAGTGCTAAATCACTCTCTCAAAAAAAACCCAACCAAAACCCAACAACCACCACACCAAAAAAACAGAACTTATTGATACTTGTCAATGTTCAGATGGAAAGATTTTACTGACTAATTATTCTCATGCTTTTTGCCTCAATATTTCCTTCTGAGACATTATGGTAATAAGCAAAATAAGCCCCAAATATATTAATTTTGTGTTTAAAGATGAGTCTGAAGAGAACGCATAAAATAAAATACCAGGACACACACTGAATCCATATAAAATATGAAACAGTAATTAATTCAGAGAACAGTATATCCCATGTCCTCTGTGAAGCTCACTGATTTATTTTTTTTAAATCACATACTAATGTAATTAAACATAACAAAGAAACAGAAGAGGGTAAAGTGGATCTGCTTCATTTGGTACTTCCCTAGTTCTAAATGCTTGTTTCTGCAGCATTATCACTTTCTTGTTTGCAATATATATGTATTTTTTAAAATGATGGCAATGCTGAAACATAAAGAGGTAGGAAGAGGTGACAATAGCTGAACAAAATTTCAACTATATCTATTAAAAATGCAACAATATAAGGTAGGAAAATTTCCCTGTCTACTGATGAGATTGCTTATCAAGTTTGGTAACATACAGAAATTCCTTTTGAAACAGAGTATATTTCTTCCTGTTGGAAAGAAAGAGCAAACCAATTCACGTTTACTAATCTGCCTTTCTGACAGCGTGAAATAAAAAGACTGCCTATTTCCTAATATCGACACAGCCTGAAAAGGGAAACCCTCAGTAATCTGAAGGTATGCTCCCCATATTTGAGCCACGCCAATCCTCGTGAACCTGTAGCCATCTCACTGGGGTGCAAAACGCTGGCTGTTCATTGGAACTGTATACAGCTCTTCTACTGAAGTCACTGAAATAATACAACTCCGTAACACATAAAAAGACAAGTTGCTCAGCAAACATATTTAGGTATCCTTCCCCCAGATTAATTTTGAAGTTGAATTTCAGAACACAATAGTATGTCTCATTAAGAACACCACTGACAAATTCTGTATTTATTTAAAACAAAACAAAACAAAAAATCAAGTAGATTTATTGCAACAACTGTCAATGTGTTGTCATTGTGCCTGGAAGAATCAATTTCTGGAGAAAGGCTGAATTTAGTTTCAAAGTCAATTCTAAACACAGCTTTTGTCTGAGACTGAACACAAAAAAGGAATTTACAATGGTCCTTCCCTCTTCCTCCTTATCCACCCTCAAGCTGAAACTAGTAAAAAGAACCTGGACTGAAATCATATAAGGCACCTAACAGCACCAAACTAGAAATTAAAATTGCGTGATTTTCATAATGACCAGAAAACATTATTCTGTTCATTGAAGCATGAAGTGGAATCGTCCGTGTTATAATCAAGGCTGCCACTGCACATTACTAGCAAATTGTGAATCTAGGTCCATCCACCCACAAATATAAATGAAATTTTTTCCTGATATCAAGACCTCCAACAGATAAAGTTAACTTCTATAGGAGTGGCTAAGGTCATTTACATGCAAAACCTTGCCTTTTAACCCAATGAAAAACTAAGCAGAAACAGTCAGCTATGATCTGTAAAGTGGGTAGTCTTCAGTTGTTTAACAGTGTAATAATTACTCTAATTATACAAAAATCCATGATGAAGCTGGGAAGGAGCTGGGCCTTCAGAATATCTGTTCACATTTCAGTTCAAGTGCAGCATGTGCATCCTTAAGGAAATGTAACTGACTGGTTCTACATAATCAGCAGGTCAAGAGCACATTTGAAGAGGAACAGCCACAATCACTTCTAATAAAAGCTGACGAAAACTTTTTCAGAAGTCGTCTTTTCACTACTATTTTTATGCTAGGAGCTACCCTGGGAGACCTGAATCTAGTTTCACCATACTGTATTTTGACAAAATAGCTATTTCTCCTTTCATTAACTGTTTCTCTAATTTCTGTCTCTCCTCCTATTCCTTAAAAAAATACTCACCAACACTCACACGTGCTCTTTTATTTTTAATTCTGTACTCAGCTGAGTATTTTGCCTTGTACCCATTTTTTTTGTTTCAAACCCTTCTGCAGCAGTCTTTACACTGAACTTGAGAACCGTGCATCCCCTTACAGTCTTTTCTTAATTTAACTAGATTTATGTCAACATGAAAGGAAGAAATCAGGCCCTGTCTTCAGGGCCCTTAACTATTTTCCAAAACAATTTTGCAGAACACTGCAATTACCGTCTCAAGCCCATTTGAAAACAACATCAAATCATGGTTTGTTAGTCCAAGAATGCTGAAACTAGTCTAGCTGGAATACCTTTATTCTTAAATTCTGGAGTTTTTTTCCCAGCAGTTGTAAGTCCAAATTAAATTTTTAAAAATCTGTTTTATTTAAAGGTGTAGCTTAAGTATTATTTGACGCTTTATATGGGGGTTACATACTGAAAAGAAAAAATTAACATGCTCCTAATTAGCGCAAGCAGTATTTTTAAATTTTGGAAAGGTCTGGGCTAGCGGTAATTAATGATGATGAAAATGTTCCAGGAAAAGTAACTACAGTCAGGGGCCGAAATTTGCCACAAGCAGGAAGTTTCAGGAAGGTTTTTCCAAGGAGGAGTAAAGTATTTCAGGAAAAAGAAACACAGGAAAAAAAACATTAGACCACCAATTATTCTTGGTGAAAACTGACATAACGCATGGTGAGCTTAGAGCTGCACTCTTACTTAAATTTATACGTAGACAGCTGCATTTAAAGATTGAAAAATGTAATTCCAATGGTTTCTCTACATGTCCAGTTCTCAGGTTATGGATATTCAACATGAATTCTGTTGTGTTTACTGTTCCTTTGATTGTATCACATGGAGAAGTAAACATAGTCTTTTAAATCAGGGCCAGGAAGAAAATGAATGGAAATTGCATTTGGAACTAACTGGATCAACAAAATATTTTTAATAGTCTCAGCGTATTTCCTTCAGAAAGCTTGTTTCTAAAAGTTTGTGAATTCATTCACGGACTTACATGGAAAACTGACAGTTCTTGGAATACTGATACAAGCAGCTGATAAGGTCAAGATGACAACGCACGTCAAACAAGCACTCTTACGTGAATTTGAAAAACTCAAAACCAAAACCAGATGCATTTATTCTATATCCAATGTCATCCAGCCATTCTGAGCAGCCCGTAACAAAAACTGCCCAGAAACTATTTCAAATAAAATCAGGCAAGTCTTTTAAGTGAATTCATAAGTAGGAATGATTATCAAATAATTTGTTAGAAAGCAAGTCTTCCAGAAGCAAGTGTCTGGGGGTTTTCAGTGAAATCGCAGTACTGTAAATACAGGTTTAGCCGAAATGAATGAAAGACAGACTCTCAAGCCTCAACCATGCACAGCTTTTTTTAAAAATGTCTCTGTTCTAAAAACCTATGCAAAGTTCATAAAAGCAAAAAACCAACCAACCAAACCTCAAGCTCAAATATAAGGTAACGGCAACAGAATTACAACTAATCAGGCAGCACAGAAAACATATTTCGTTTCAAATACGACAGCTATTTAGTTTACTAACCTCCCTCAAGATGGTTTTATTCATTGTAAAAAATTTGGTTTTAATAATTTAAAGGAGATATGTTACATCAAAACACTCCCATTATATTACCAATTTTCTCCCGATAAACTGGTCCATTGCTAACGGCAAGCAGCAGTTTTTTAACTGTGAAACTTTAGAACAAAACCTGATGTGAAAATGTGACTAGATGTAACATGAAAAAGCCCAAACCCTACAATTAAAAAAAAAAAAGGGGCAAAAAGCTCACTAAGACTAGAAAGGCAGAAAGTTAAAAATGAGTACACCCTTGGCGTGTTGCATCAGCAACCGGCTGTGTGGCCATTCCTCCTCACTCCCCCTTCTCTTCCCCCCACTTTTTCCCCAGTTTGACGCTCACGCAAGCACACGGATGACATCTACCCCCAAGGACCTCGCGCGGCCGCGGGTGGGGAGGAGGGCAGACAACTTTATGACTTCATTTCGTGCCCGACACTTCGGCCAGAGGCAGGAGGCGGGAGGGAGGCAGCGCGCCGGAGCCTTCCCCTCACCCTGACCCCTGTGGAAGACAAACGGGGGCCCAGGCTCGCTGGGCCCGAGGGGGCCAGCCCGGGGCCTAGCT
>NW_008795035.1:2969563-2970617 GCF_000699145.1 Aptenodytes forsteri
GCGGGGCTGCGAGGCTTGGGACGGTGCGTCCCTGGACGGGGAGTTCGAAAAGCCCGGCCGCTCGCGGGTACTGGCAGCGTCGCGGCGTCCTTAGCACGGGTTATCTGCCTCCCGCAGTGCTGCTGAACGGTTTACGCGTGCTGCGTTTACCGTAAGCAAATAAGACACTAGCAGCAGGCTTAAAAGGGCCTACAACCGGTGAAAAACACGGGCCTTGCAAAGCACCGGCTTTCTAAAGATTTTTACACGCTAATTTCTGCCGCCGCCTTCAACTGAGTGAGGCAAAAACCCCGGACAGAGAAGCTTTGCCTCTCCACAGTCCACGAGACCTGTGGTTCTCACAGGCTCCTGGACGCATTTGCAGTACTTACTGGGTTTCCAGATTTTTCTGTTGTTGGTCGTTTTACGTTGTTACAGTTTCTGAAGGTCTTTTTTTTTTTCCTATGGCTACTGCTAAGTCTTTTAAAAACCTTATTTCTATTCTGCCAACCATACTAACCGGGAGAAAAAAGTTTTACTCAGAAGGACACGTAAATCCACAATGAACTCTCAATGTTACTATGCTTTTCTCAGTCCAAGCACTTAAAAGCTTCATGAGTATTGGGGGCTTTAAGATACACACCAAAATAGACGGTGACGACGAGCGAGTGAGCTTGCGAACGCGTTTGGAAAGCTCGGTTCCCCAAAGTAACTGCTGCCATTGATCTTGAGGGGTCAACAGGAGCCGAGAGACTGGGGGAAGCCGGCAGAACCACACACCAGAAAAAAACAAGGGGGGAAAAAAATAATGCTGTAGGGGAGAGCATTGCCAATTTATTCAGTGTTTTCATTGCGCGTGCATTTTGCCGGAGAACCGGCGCTGGCCTAACGCACGGCGCCGAGCGTGACTCCAGCCCCACAGGGCCCGCCAGGCGCCCACCGGGGCAGCCTGCGCCCGGCCCCGCGCACCGAACCGGGGGCTGTTTTTAAAGTTTCTCTGTTGCCAGCTAAACTCTGACAGGAATGAAGGAAAAAAACATTTCCTTCACGCGTCGCAGCAGCTTTCCTGCCACGC
>NW_008795035.1:2970936-3031215 GCF_000699145.1 Aptenodytes forsteri
CCCCTCGCCCTCCCCCCCGCAGCGGGAGGCCACGTCCGCAGCCGGGACGCGGAAGCCCGCCGCCGTTTATGCAGCAGCAGGCGGGCGGTCTGCAGGTGGACGGGGGAGGTGGGAGGACAGGCGGGACGGGCTGTCTCCGTGCCCCCAGGCTGAGGTGTGAGGGGGTTTTGGCTTGCGATGTTTTGATTCGTCTCGACGCAAATAGCGTGACACTGGCATTTTGCGCGGCCCCGGGAGCACCCGTGCCGCAGCCACGCTGGCCTGGGCGTACTTTGATTTCCCCGCCGGCAAGCGGGCCTGGGCTCGCAGAGAGGCGGCCTGCCGGCTCCTTTTCCCACGCAGGGCCCCGCGCCCGTCACCGGCCCTTCCTTCCCCTTCTCCACCAAACACAGCTCCCTTCAGCCCAGACCTTCGTGCTGCCTCTCGCACAGTGCCACTGTGGCAGGAGGGGGAATCATTCATTCATTCTTCCTCCTAACATTTTTTCTTTTTTCAGAATTTTGGGAATACCGATTACCTTCTCGTCCTTTTGGCTGTAAAAGAAATGCCCATGCGATTCCCTGGAATAGCATAGGCCTGGCTCTGCATTGGTGTGCCTGCGGCACATGCCAACGCGTGCTCTTTCCCCACGGAGTTGCACTCGGTGTGTGGAAGTAGAATGCACAAACAGTCCAAACGAACCTTTTTACTTGTGTTAGCACTGGAGAAGGGTAATTTTTTTAAACTTTTGTTACTTGCGTATGATTGCACTGTGTTTCAGTGTAAGTCAGTCAGTCACGTGGAAAGGACGAGTCCAGCATTTCCAGACTTGGGTGTATGAAGTTGTGAGGGATGCCTTTGCTTAACGCTTCTGACAATCATCTTTGATGTAGGTGCTTAAAATGCAGCATGCGCGTTGCAACATCACGACCAAAGCCTGTAAATAGCCTTTCATCAGGCCTGCTTGTAAAACCCACATTAAAAAAAGAGATCAATCAGCACTTAGATAAACATGCCCCCATGACTGCTCTGTTTGTTCTTAGTCTCTTGGTACCAACACCACTGTAAAAATATCTGTGAAACAAAGCAGCATTCTAAATACTGACACAAAAAGGCATAAAGTTAACACCTAGAATTCTGCCAGCAGATTCCCCCATGGACTGTAGTATTATTAATGTGATCTGGAAAAGGGATTGTACAATGAAATGGCAGAAATTGCTTCTGCTAATCAGAAGAGTGATAAACTAGTCAATACTAGGGGAGATTGTAGGAAGGGGAAATTATAGAAGGACCTAATACAGCTTTGTTACTGGGCACCAAGATGGAAAAGTACTGAGAGATCTGCTAAAAAAAAAAATCACAACTAATAATAATTGGTAGCTTTCCATCTAAAGAAAGATGGAAAAGTACTGAGAGATCTGCTAAAAAAAAAAATCACAACTAATAATATTTTGTAGCTTTCCATCTAAAGAAATCTTACAAAACATTTGAATATATGTAGTTGGACAGTGACACAGCTTTTACAAAGAAGTACAAACTAAATAATTGACTGTGAAATTTTGTAACGTCTGTTTCTCATTGCTGTCTTCTTACTTACGCTTTGCATTAACTAGGCTTCCACAGTTCTAGTTAGACTAAATGTAGAAACCTTAGCAAGGTTCCTGTTACTGGATTTTTGTTAGTAGACTAAAACCCTAAATGTAATTGGCTACATGCTTTAAAGCCTAAAGCCTATGCCGGTGAAATATTGTAAGTCCCATTTTAAAGATTATTTTGCTTGTATTCTTACTGCTTTTTCATCATTTTAGTCTGTTGCTTACATTAATGAAAGTTAATGGGTTAGTGTGCAACCTAAATTGCTTTAAGGTAGTTTTGAAGTGAATCACTATCAAATTTCTTACGCTTCACTAAGATAATGGCTTAATCTCTCCTCAGTCTTTGTTTACCCACTGTTCCTAAACTAATAATATTTTGTAGCTTTCCATCTAAAGAAATCTTACAAAACATTTGAATATATGTAGTTGGACAGTGACACAGCTTTTACAAAGAAGTACAAACTAAATAATTGACTGTGAAATTTTGTAACGTCTGTTTCTCATTGCTGTCTTCTTACTTACGCTTTGCATTAACTAGGCTTCCAGTTCTAGTTTTAGACTAAATGTAGAAACCTTAGCAAGGTTCCTGTTACTGGATTTTTGTTAGTAGACTAAAACCCAAAAAAATAAATGTAATTGGCTACATGCTTTAAAGCCAATAGAGTATGCCGGTGAAATATTGTAAGTCCCATTTTAAAGATTATTTTGCTTGTATTCTTACTGCTTTTTCATCATTTTAGTCTGTTGCTTACATTAATGAAAGTTAATGGGTTAGTGTGCAACCTAAATTGCTTTAAGGTAGTTTTGAAGTGAATCACTATCAAATTTCTTACGCTTCACTAAGATAATGGCTTAATCTCTCCTCAGTCTTTGTTTACCCACTGTTCCTACCTGACATGCTAAAGCATCCCAACTTTGCAAACACAGAGTGGAAGCTAGATACCTTTACAGTCTTAGGAAATAAAGCAATATGCCAAATTTTTCTTTGCGTTGGAACTTTCAGTGGCACATCTAGCACCTCCAAATGGAAAACCTGAAGAACTTTCTGGGAACTGTTGCTGTAAACCTGTAGAGTAAATACTGTCTAAATAAGTCGCAGGGATAATCTGTTTGGAATTTTAGTTCTCTGTATATGCATTTGTACAGAAATAGGGTAGTGTCTAATATGGAAATTGATAAAGGTCAGAACTTACTAGAAGAAAATGAATTTTCTCAGGCCCGGTGCGGTCAGATCTGACTTTGAAGGGAGTGCCTCTGTGTGTATGTGACAAATCCCGGTGCCACAAATGAGCCATTGGTCCACACTGCCGGATTCTTCCTCAATGGCAAACAGTTTTACAGAGCTGTGGTAGGTGGAGGCCATGGTATTTTGTTAGCCTAGGCAACTGCCTTCCCTGCTTCTGTCTAGAACCAACCTAGACAGAGGACTTACTTAAATGAAATAAGGCCCCTTCAATCCTTTTTGAGTGAACATACAAATTTCTTATTAATTAGAATATTCTAAATAGAGTCTTCTCTCCTCTGTCACAGTGTTATGTGAAGAGCAAAAATAAGCGGCTTAATGTCGCTCCTGATGTAACAGAGAAAACACGTACTTCAAAAAGTTGAATCTAATTTACTTCAAGAAACATTGAAACTTCCTGCCTTTTATGCAAATATAGTCCTTCTAAATGTTTCTAACCTGCCTTTCAGATTGCAGAAACTGAAGGAGATGTTTATATCAAAATTTGGATCGGCTCCCAAGTTTTATGTTCGTGCACCAGGGCGAGTCAACTTAATAGGTAAAAGAGAAAAAATAATCTTCTGTTATTTTATTTTGTCTGCCATCATGGAAGCCTAGTAGTTTGAAACATAGAATCAAAATAATGTCTTAATTTTATTTTTTTCAGAGAAGTTGCTTGTGATGATAAATGGAAAAGAGAATATAATACTTTACTAGCTTTTACTACACCTTGTTATAAACAACTGCACGCTTAAATATCAGTTTTGGAAAAAACATTTACAGACAGTAGTGATGGTTTTGAAAATTGGAGTAACTTGCCAGCTTATGGTTGGATACCATTTTTGTGAAAGGCTTTGGAAATCTAATCTAAAGTAGTTGATGAACAGTGCATCCACAAATTAAACTAGTATATTTTTTTCTCTTCCATTATAACTTAAGTTACCAGATATAACCAGCCGCACAGCAATGCATATGATAAAGTATGACATGATTCTACCATCATCTCCTCTTCTTTACTCTTCCACAGAGATGTGTCCACAGAACTTAGAACAGTTGGTTGTGATTCACTGGCAGACTGGAGAGACACGATTATTTTGTATTTAGGACTTACTTGCATTTCTTATTTTTGAATATGAATATGAATGGCAGCCTTATTTTTGAAATTTCTCTATGTTAGGATTGCACTCTCCCTGGTGCTCAATTTCTTGTATATTCATAAAGTAACCCTACACATTTGAAGACATTGTAAATAAAAGGATCCTGCAAAACAGAGTTTTAAAAATTAATTAGTCCATTGTGCAATTAATGATAATTTTTGTCTCAGTGTTGTGTGAATATATCATACAGATTAAATAGACAGCATATGATAACTGGGAATTATTCCCAAGAGAGAGGATGTTTACTACATACATTTTCCATTTGAATGTTACTTTATGTGTTCTATGTAACTATATTAATGATTATTTAAATACAATTATTATCTTCTTGGAAAAAGGTCCAGAAGTTTTATGGAAAAAAAAAATTTCCACCACAAGCCTTATCTAGTGGCTAATGAATCACCCACGTGAGCAGAGGAAATCACATAATGAACAGTCTTTTGCAGTCATCAGTTAAATGTGATTGATTTGACTTAATTTTTTGTACTGTCACAACAGTGTACAAATGATGTAGTCGTTCTCATTGCTGGACAATAATCTACATAGTGTTCTTTTAATTTTTACGAGCCAATGTTAAAACATGAAGATTTATAAACAGATGCAATAGATAAAATCACTAAAGAAAGAACTAAATTTTTGTGCAGTAATATGAAATGAAGGAAATGCACCCCAAACTTTAAATAATAAGAGTTGAGACTGTACTCAGAAATTGTCTTGTACAGTAAACAACACTGAAACCCTGTAGAAGCCCTGTTACTGCTATTCTAGAAAGAATTATTCAAAAATATTTCAATTGTCTGTTTCTCTGGTAGGAGAACATATAGACTACTGTGGTTATGCTGTGCTCCCTATGGCTATAGAACAAGATATACTGATTGCGGTAGAACCTGTAAAAACTCAAGTTGTGCAACTGGCAAATACCAATTCTTTGTACTTGTAAGTAATGACTTTGTTTATTCACTAATTTTTATGAACCTTTTTATGCAATTGCAATGCAGGTTAACTTTTCAGAGATCTGACAAACTTCCATTGCAATATAGAGTTTAATTGTGTAAAATTAATGATATAAGCAGATGGAATCCCATTGACTCTATACTGTGCACATTAGTTTAGAGCAATAGGTTCGCTGCTTGTCTCCCACCTGTTTGTTCAGATTTCTCTTGTGAGACCTCTGATTTTTCAATCTTTCTAAAAGTGCAATCCTGTCTTCCCTTCTTTTAGCTCATCTTTCCTGATGTAATCCCCATAATTGGCAGCAGTTCAGTTTCTCCTGGAGAAGTGAGTGAAATGTTTTGTAATCAATTACTGCATATGTAAGTTCACACTCCTCTGCTCTGGAGAACCTGGGGCTGTATTTTCACAACACAACAGCTTTAGCAACAATCCTGGCTCAAAGAATCTCTATTCCCCCTCTTCCACTTCCTCCACAGCTGCTTGTTTACAGAATCATAGACTAATTTAGGTTGGGAGGGACCTTTGGAGATCCCTTGTCACCATCTTGATGGCCTTGTGCTGGACTCCCTGCAGTTTGCTAATGTCTGTCTTGTATTGGGAAACTCCAAAACTGGACACAGTATTCCAGCTATAGTCTCACAAGTGCTGAACATAGGGAAATAATCCTGCCATTCGTTTCATCTTCAGCCACATTTTTCTGCCTCCTTCCTCGTAACAGACTGATACTTGTGTGGTTGCATGGCAGTTCAGATGAGGTCACTCATCCACATGAACTTTTGTGGGCATTTTGCAAAAATCAGAATCAGCACAAGCTTAGTTTAAGCCATTTTTATTAAGCCATTGGTTTAAGGCAGTGGTAAATTACTCCCTGAAAGTGCAGTGTATGGCAGCACAGGGACAGGAACATATTGCCTCAAGTGGGAACTATTTAAGCACATACTCCTGCTTAAAGCTCAGTTTGTTATAAAAACATGTTCTGAGCTGCTGCCTGTGACTAAGACAGTTGAAAGGAATTCTTACTTCCGTGGCAAGTATAAATACTCAAATATTTTTCACTCACTTTGTGGGGTATGTTTTCACATTATAGCTGGGCTGAATTAAGAGTTTGCCACTGCCAAAAGGCGATGGCTTGCTTCTTTTACCCCTAGTCTCCCTGTCCCTGCTTCTAACATCGATCCATCCTCTGCCTTTTACCAGGTGTAGTACTTGTCTGACCTTAAGGTAAAGTGTACTATTCACCCATTTTTTGCCTGGTTAATTTTCTGTCATTTTAGTGAATTGAATTGCCATGCAGTCAGCACTGAAGCTGACTTGGGATAAACAGTGGGAATGTGCAGTGGTGAGCAGGGGGAAAGGAAATGGAAGTCGTGAGCGGGACCTTTCCCTTTCTTTAATAGCAACCTACAACAGGCCTTAAGCTGTATTGCAAAACCAGTCTGCAAGAGGCGATAGTTCCAGAATTATAATAGCTTTGATTAGGAAAAGTTGTTACAATGTATTCTAAATAAAGCAGTAACCAAAAGGTAAACATTTTTACTTGGTCTTTAAGCTTTGACACATTACATCGCAATTGAAATGGCCTTCTCCTAAGGTACATACAGTTCCTACCAAATCTAGAATTACAGCCTTTGAATTCAAACATATACAATCACTATATTTTTATATCTGCCCTGGTTTCAGTTTGAAATCATATATTTTAAACCATAAACCAAGAAGAGGTCTCAGAATACAGCATTAAGCATCTCTGTTTTGTTGAGACACTGTTGCTTAAAAACAAAGCTAAAACATGCCCATAATTTCATAACAAAGAAATAGTTTTCAACACTTTAAATGTTACACCACATAACAAAACTGTTGACAGTGTATCTTTTTTTCTCAGCCTGTTACACTGGTAGATTTATGCCTGTGGTGAATGCATATATATAGGCCTTTGGTGAACAAGGACTAACCATAAGCCTCTGTAGAATCACTATTTCCTACTTCATTCTTGTTTTGCGAACTGGTAAAATGTTTAACAGTTCTGTAGCTCTCTTCCACCCTGATAGTTCATGTTAACTTTTAGGAAAAACAGGGCACCTATGTGTTTTTCATCATAAATCATCCCAACTGATCAGATGCCTTTTATGTTATTTGGGCTAAAACAAGATTCAAAAGTTACAGTCTTTTGAAGTTCCCGATACCTCCCCTTCACATAACATCTTTGTAATTGAGAAGTACGTGTACAGAGAATATCTGACATGATACTTCTCAAAATGCCTTCAGAAATACCAGAGGATGAGAATTATCAATCGGTTTCCATCTCGTGGCAAAACCTGAAAATCTTTTTTTAAAAAAATCAGGTTTTTTTTTACAGAGGACTCAAACAGATAAACTAACAGATTGACAAGACAATGAGGTTCTGTGAGAAAGAGCCAACTTGGTCTCCCAAAAATAAGGATTAATTGCTATTCAAGCAGTAAAAAACCCCTCAGCCACATGTTTTTTTCACGCTACTCAAAAAACTCACCTCTTCTAATTACACAGAAGAATTGGAATGCTTATATCTAGCCTTGGAGGAAGGGCAAGCTTTCCCAAGAATCCTTTAAAATAGAAAGGCTGGAATAGACAATATCAGAGTATTTTTACTTTATGGGTATGTTTTGCCCAATTTTTTATTTTATTTTATTACAAAATTTTTATATCAAACTGCCTACCTTCCAGTAGGAGGATTGACGGCAAGACTGAAGATTTACCGATTTAAGATAAAGCTTGGGCATTTAGGAATTAGTTTTTATAACAAATTGAATGTGATAACAAAAAAAATAGACTTAAGGATTCTGGGAATCTTGACAGTCCCACATTCTGTGTTTGTGTGAATTATGTCCATATGAAACCTGCCAAAATCAAAGCCAGTTTTTCTTTCATTTTCTATGTGAGAAGATCGCAGAAATGAGCAAAATGCATTTTAAGAACTCATTATTTTAATTTATCTTGAGAACCAGCAAATATAATCATAGTATATGTCTTCTTGTTCATTGAAGTGTTACTTTGTATGATTGTATAAAAAGAATTTTGAAGATAAAATATTTTAGAACTCTTTTTTGAGGGAAAGAGGACTTCAAATTTGCTTTCTGTTAATTACTTTTACACATTGTTTTCTCTCAACCTTGCTTTTTAACAGTAATTATTTAGGGTTATTGTAGAAAACAAGCATAAGCAAACGTCTTCTTGTTCATTGAAGTGTTACTTTGTATGATTGTATAAAAAGAATTTTGAAGATAAAATATTTTAGAACTCTTTTTTGAGGGAAAGAGGACTTCAAATTTGCTTTCTGTTAATTACTTTTACACATTGTTTTCTCTCAACCTTGCTTTTTAACAGTAATTATTTAGGGTTATTGTAGAAAACAAGCATAAGCAAACACAAGATTTTTTTATTCTTCATGACTTTTGACAAGTATTTTCTACTTTACAAGTACTTCTGGTTTTTTGATTATATTCAAAAGCCATAAGCAAAATGATGTTGTTTTATTCTCTGGGAGATTGTTCTAAATACACATGAATCTCAAATTGGAAGAATTTACAGGTATTCTCAAACTTTCCTTGTGTTATAATCTCAATACTCCCTTTCAGATCTTTCGTGTTACTCTACAAACCCCTGTAATTTCTGACACTAACTTTGTACAATTCTTTGATGCTGCGTTGTTGATAAAGTCCTGTAAGTGGCACTATTTTGAACAGTTCAGATTGAAGGACAGCAACTTATATGTTAAACTATACACCAATCTCTGATATTTCTGCACTGTATTGAATGTTGAAATTGAATGTATAACTGACAAAATGGTAATTCTAAGTTGATACTTAAAGGGTAAGATCTGTCATGTAACATTGAGCTAGGAATAGGTTGTAGACTGGTAATACAAGTGGAGTAGCTCACTATAGCATAGCTAGCATTAGACCATATGAAGAGGAGGCAGGATTGTGGGTCCATTTTTACACTGGTTGTCAGGTTTGGGGGTTGCATAATACAAAAATTGCAGCCTTTAATTGCACCAGAATAAAGTGAAGTTTTCAGCCATCATTTGAAGACAATTATGTCATTGTAAAGATGCTTTATATTAATATAACTGTTTCTCCATAGGTAACAGAATACTTAACCGATAAAAACACCTTCACACTGGTATTCGTTACAGGTGAATTACAATTACTAGCGATATTATTTTGGATAAAAATAAAAACAGCACTTCACTAACCTACATAGTTTACAAATACAGAACTGGGACTAGCGTAAGACAAGAAAAACTCCATCCTTTTAGGAGTCGCAGACTGTCCCCTGCTGTATAATTTATTGGAAGTGTTTTTATTCCCATTAAACCTAAATATTTCCAGGGAATTCAGCTGCCTCTGTTCATATTGTTTGGCAGACCTTGACTTGTAAAGCACAGCTTAGCCTGCAACTTTTGAATATTTTTTGTTAGGTTTTCTTGACATTCTCAGTGCCTTTCCTATTTCTGTGTTGGGCATCTGCTGTACTGACATCAGGTAGATACAGTTATTGGGCGTTCAACAGTATAGACTTCTAAACAATCTGCACTTGGTGATTAATGCATGCTCCTCTGAGGCCTCTGCGCACCACTCCATGCCCATTTTGACAGCACCTATCTGTAGCATTAGTTTCTTCAGGAACATTGAGGCTTACCATTTTTATTATTTCGAAATGAAGATGGTGTAGGAAAACCATTATCAGAATTATCCTGGAGGAAATAGATAAACTATTTTAAACTAAATTAGTTTAATTATCTCTTGTATCATACATAATATAATTTTGCAGCATTAGGCCTGTTCTAGTGAAGTGCATTCAGAGCAAAGGTAATGAAGATGAATTCCTGAGCAGGGATTACCAGAGAGCCTGGAGTGTATTTATCTCTATTCTAGGTTTGACAGACACGATTATTTAGATTTTCACTTCTCTAAGAGATCAAGAGAACATAGACACATGTGATGGAAGGCATGCTGCCTTAATTAAGGATGCCAAAGGCAGTTTAATTTCTGATTTTTTTTGATAAATTCTATAACTTAAGCGGAAATTCTTACGCTTCCATCTAAAATATCCTTATAGAATTGATTAATAAAGAAGATCTGTACAAAAAACCCCGAAAAACATTGCACTGAAAAAAATTAACATCAAAATGTTTTTGTTCATCAGCAGGTGGCGGTAATAAGCCATGTTTTTTCAAACTAAATTTACTGACAAGTTAAAGCTTCAAGGTTTTTCTGTTTTTGCAGGGATTTCAGTACTAGTGTTAATAACATTCAGATCAACAAAACCAAACCTCAATGGCATAACTACTTCCTGTGTGGACTGAAGGGTATTCAGGTAAGCCAAATCTGTTTAACTTATGAAATTAATGTAGAAGTAAAATAAAACAAGCATAGCTATTCACCCTCACAATACTTCCCTGCATTCTATAGCTTTTCTTGACATACAGTTAAATATCTTTATGTTAAAATTTGAAGGGGAGATATGAGTGGGTTTGTTTTAAAATATTTGCAGAGCACTATTTTCATCTTTATTACATAAATTACAATAGCGAATAATTATTTAGTAAAGTCATGACCAAACTCATTATCAAGATGACATTTCTGTATTTTGAAGTTAGAAAGAATGCTTTCCCATGGAATCTAATTAAAATTTGGTTTTAAAAAGGTTTGGAGGCTTGTCTGTCAGGACACAAAGATCATATTTTAGCCATTTTCTTCCTATGGAAACATTTTAAAAAACATTAATTTCCATTAGTGTTGGAAACCTACAACTTGCGCAGTTGTGCAAAACAACTGAGTGAAGCTGACTCATGCAGTAGGCAAAAGAAAATGTAAAAAGTAAGTAAACAGCATACAAAAGAAATATTCCAGTAAGAGCCGTTACTTATCCAGATTTTCAGCATGTGGAATTTGAATGGGATTTTCAAAATTTCCTGAGTTAAGAGTGCAGCTATGCAGGAAACGGCACACGTACGGTAATGGCAGGAACACTGAACAGACAGACATTTTCTTGTCTGCTCATTTGAGCTTTATCTTCTCCTTTGTGAGCTAGCCTGTCTCCAGACTGACTTGAAGACTGAACTGCTTGTGAAACCAAGTGCTGATCGTCAGTGTTGTCCTGGGAGGCAGCCTGATCTCACAACTGAGGCTTCCTATAAATCTCACTTGCTGTTTGCAGGTGATTCATGGCCCTTTGAGGAAAAAACATGGTGACTTCTCAGCTCGATGTCAATCCAGTGATATTTCTGGAAGGGCAGATGGGATAAACAGTGATGGCTAGGTCAGGAACAGGTCGCCACAGCCAGCCCCAATTATGGGTAAATGTGCTTTTTAAAGCACATGAAGCTTTTCTCAGGATAGGCCACCTAGGTCACCCCACAGGACGATCCAATAGATAAGGACTGCAGACAGCCAACAAAGCCTGCCTCAGACCTGCCACCGGAGTCTTCAAAATACAATATTTGGAACAATCAGTGCCACAAATCACTTTATTACAATCCACAGTTCCTAAACAGACCCCCGCCCCTATGTTTAGACCCCAATAAATTACTTAGGTTTGCAGTAACATGAGTATTTTCAATTTTGTATTGCTCGGTAACACAGGCGTTTAAATTGCATTGACTGTAGAGATATAGATTAGGTTTCTTTACAATATATCCTTTCTTATATTAAGGCTAGCATGACCAATTGACTTTATTTATTTTGCAGTCTGCTACTGAGATTTGTTTCCTAAGGACAAGCTTTCATACTTGAAGGTTAATTTGCAAAGCAGGTTTGCAGACTCTAGCACTGGCAGAAAATAAGCATAAATGTTACAGACTTAAGAAACACTGAAATACAAGTACTCAGAGGGTCCAGCGGGATAATCTGTTTATATTAAGTTGAACATGCTATCCTTTTGGGACAGAACTATTGCAGAACTTGGCAAAGTCCATTTTCATTTTTGAAACTGAAGTACGTTTTCTATTTAAACATTGCGTGATAAGTTTGCAAGCCTGATTCACATTCAAGACAATCCAGAAACTGTGGATCAGTTTCTGGTTACTCAAGCATTTTCTGTTTTTGAACAAGCCTGTCTAGTGTTCTTCATGAAGGGGCATGGGCAGCAATAGTATTTCAGGTATGAATTCCCTTATATTTGTAGAAAGGGAAATTTAAAATAATTTGAAGTGGTGGTAGAAGACATTAAAGGAGGCTCTTTGTGTTTGCTGATCTCTACCATTGGTATTTGGTTGAAGTTGTTTCAGGAAAAGTAGTAGAAATCTTTCGACGGTGGGCATTTCTTGATGGAAACACTGCCATTTTTTCTGATTATTGACATTGTAACATAGTTTATTGACATATAAATCTGTATCAGAATGTAGCTATTCATATACCCCCATATACATTCAATGATTTTTTAATAAGTACTGCATGTTTATTTCCGACTAACAGAAGAGAGAAATTTATATTAAAGTGATTATAAATAAAAGACAAAGCAACCAAAGACTATAATTAAAAGAGTATGTACACGAGGATTTATGACCTGGATTAAATGTATTATCTGTGATATCTATCATGTATGTAAAAATATTTTAAACTTTATTCTAAAAATAGCATGACAGAGATCATCACTGCTGGTAAGTATGTCTTTGTGCCTCCTAAAGCACAGTGTCCTTCAAGTACCATTGTGGTTTTGCAACCAAAGAGTATAATTAAAAGAGTATGTACACGAGGATTTATGACCTGGATTAAATGTATTATCTGTGATATCTATCATGTATGTAAAAATATTTTAAACTTTATTCTAAAAATAGCATGACAGAGATCATCACTGCTGGTAAGTATGTCTTTGTGCCTCCTAAAGCACAGTGTCCTTCAAGTACCATTGTGGTTTTTCAGTGTCAGTCCTGTGGGTGCTTCAGGAGATTGGAGTATCTGGCTTTGAATACAGCTGCATGGCTACTAGTTCACCATCAGCATGTTGTAGCTCCCTAATACCACATAGCAGCATTAGAAGTGAAGCATAAAGTGGACCTTACGCTCTTCAGGATGCCTTAAGTGAGGAGCTGTGGAGAAAAGGACAAAAGTAGGGTATAAAATGATTGGTAACCTCTGGTACTGTCACCATGGCAGCTCAGAGCAGAGCCAGTTGCTGCAAAACCCACCCACGAAGCTTGGTAAATTCTTGGGCGTTTAGCCCACAGTGAATTCTGCTTGGGGTACAGTTCTGTCAGCTCATATATGTTTGTGTACAGGAATTGCAGACATACCTTTGGCTGAAGCCCTACCATTGGCTTTGTTCTTAAGGAATAGAATGAAGATTTTGCTTTATTTTGGAGATACCAGAAGCAGGTCCTTGGTTCCAGCAACTCAGCAGAAAGATTCTCTTTCTAAGTATCAGATAATTGCAAGCCTGAGCCTGTCTGTACTTGAAACTGAAATTGTTTATTTTTTCATTGTTAGGAACATTTTGGTCTTAATAACCCAACTGGAATGAATTGTCTGCTAGATGGAACCATCCCTCCAAGTTCTGGTCTCTCTAGCTCCAGCGCTTTGGTGTGCTGTGCAGGACTCGTGACACTAAGAGCTAATGGAAAAACCCTCTCTAAGGTAATTTACTGTAAAACACGAGAGTGTCAGCAGTAAAATTCTACTTAAAATTAAATATTGTTAATGCCTGTAAACATTAAAAACACGATACAATTGTTTTTGCAAAGACTTGTTGGATATAAACTTAAGATATTGCACAATTGAGCAAACATCTTTGGCCAAATTTTGGCAGGATTTGAATTTGGCAAGAAAACAGGCTTACATTAAAGCTGAAAAAAGGAGCATTATTGTAAGCCTGTATTTTGGCCAACCATCAGGTCCATGCCTGGACCAGATGTGCTATCTGCAGGCCAGGACTGAGGATATATGTGCTGAAGCATGTGGACCACACCCCCGAGGCCTTTACCCTCTCCCTGAATGACTTTTCATGGCTTTAATAGCAGAGCATCTGTTGGAGGCCTGTGGAACAATTTCTTGATAAATTATATAATCAGCACAAAGCAGAGGTAAAATTCTTCCATCTGACTCTCCTTATTCTCTTCACAGTTTTTTTGGAATGAACATATTTACAATCCAAAATGTATTCCTTACTTTTTTAGACAAACATTAGTCTAAAAACAAACCCCAAGTATGTGACCTGTTAGCAGTACAACTGTTAGTAGAATTTGGCTCGTGTAATACAAATTTCTGGAGGAGTCATGGTCCTTGAAGGTGCCATATGGGAATGAAGTTCTCTCCAGTAAAAATGTCTGGTTAAGTGAAACTAGGATCTTAAATTAGAACATTGTCAGGAAGAGAAAAGAACAGATCTAAATGTGACTGTTATGCATATTTGTGCCTATTGTCTAAGGCAGACATTCCCAAATTATGGTACAAAGCCAACTTAAAGTGGTACATGATGATGGCAGCTGTTAACTGTGCTTGTATACAAGCACTTCTCTGAGCCATGAGGTAAACAGATACACACAGAAGGTTTTTGCTGATCAGTTGTGACTTGCTTCTCTATGTAGCTGCAGCTGCAGCAATCCGCTCAGCAGTAAGAGCTCCGTCCCACATTGCACAGCTCACAGTGCTCGCTTCAGGAAGGTATCAAGCCAGGTTAAGGCAGCAAGAAGCAGGATTGATGAGGCAGGGTGGCTTTTTTGTGTAGGAGGATGTGGCTACAATCACTGTCACCCTACTTTGTGTTGGTGTGATGTGTGGTCAAAAGGTAAGTAAGGGACTGGATGCTTAACAGAGGCTCTAGTTTGTGAGGTGAGACGTGTAGTGCAATGGTAGATGAAAACATGGAATTGAGGATCCCACTTTGATGAATCAGACTTTGCAGTAAGAGGGTTGGAGGTGACAGACGTGCTTTTTTATACACATGTACCTGGCCTGGCAAGAAGCTTCTGGTTTTGCATAGATGGTCTTATCACAGGTCAGCACCATCTCTGATGGTGGTAACCAAATGAGCTAAGCTTGGGAACTACTGATCAGAATCACTGGAGTGCATGTGTTCAGAAATTGGGTATCTGCAAAATCCATAAAACAGACAGAGGTCAGAAAGCCCAAATTTTACTAGGTAGTAGAAATCTGTATCTGGAAAACCAGAAGCCAGGTTTTCATTATTCCAAGAAATGCTGCACAGCTTTCTTCAGAGAATAAATGATACAGCCTGTAGCTTGAGCTGAATTTACACACGTCTTGGGAGTACCAGCCGGCATTATGCCAGACCTGTTCTAAAGAAAGGTGCAAAACTCCTTTTGGCATTTTCATAGAAACTTGTGGAGGAACAGAAGGAAGACACAGACTCCACTGAATGTCTTTCCTTCTCCTCATGTGTCCTGTTCAATCAACCCAAAATCTCTTCTGCTTGCTGGTTGGAAAATGTGCTGAAAGTTAATCTTGTGTCTCAGATACAGTTGGACAAACACAAAAGACACAATTGCACATTTTTGTCAGGAAATCCTGGTGTCTGCAGCCAAATATTTAGCACTTGTGATGAAAAATGAGCAATTAATGTACAGATGAGAATTCCCAATAGCCGACATAGGAGCACAGTTAAGAACATATCCAAGGTTTTGTGTGCTTGCATAGACCAAGACACCTGGTTGTGGTGGTTAAGACAGAGGATGACAGCTCTGAAGACTGATTACTTTTGTCCAGGCTCTAAGTTTCCCCAAATCTTACAGGACAGTAAAAACAAGCTCAGTGTTCTTGGCTAATTTATGATTTAGCATTAGAGACCTCTTATATCTAGCTAAATCCAGATTCTCTGTTGCACTGAATTTATGCTTAGCCTTGCAGAACCGCCTTGTATAAGGCAGAGCTAGTCTGAATATAAATTAGAGCAATCTAGGCATGTGGGCCCTCAGAAGTATAAAACGTGCTCTGGCCACTTCTTTCCAGCTCCTAATGCATCCTGTGCTGGTGTCAAATGGTATCTGTGCAGGATCCAGTAATGCTGGCTGTGTATCAGCTGGGAGCTCCCCCATGGCAGGGGAATTCTTAGCTGACCAGAAGTAGGGGCTTTCCAGATCCTTTCTACTAGAAAGCAAACCAGGACCTTGCATTTTTAGGGCTCTGGATATTTATGTGTTTGTTTATTTTTAAGGAAGAAATAATCACTTTACCTCTCCCCTCCATCTCTTTTTTTTAAATGCTTAAGAGTTGCGAAAGTTGTAAATGGTAGTATTTATAAGTAACAATATTTGGTCATGGTGGTGATTTCGTGAGAAAAGATTGACTTTTTGCCCCTCATTAGTCTGATGGACTTTGCAAAATCTTAACAGGATGGTCTGTAGCAGCAGGACATAGAAACTTTTGGCTTTGGAATCAAATTTGGCTGAATGGTAGTGCTTCTGTAGCCAAAGTTATGAAAAATTGACCTTTTACTGAATGGAACATTTATCTGTTTTGTTTCTGTGAAACTATTTTTATGAGAATATTTGAGTTATATGCTCTTTTTCCTGATAAATGTAAGTTTAAAATAGTAGCTGTAGAGTAAAAGTCGTTGAAATTTAGAACTTTTATGAGATAACACTTCCAGTGTGAAGTTTGGGCCTATGAGATTAAGAGCCAAAAAAAAACAAACCGAAAAATATTGTAAAAGCATGGCTAGAATTTCATGGTGGCTTACTTTAAAAATAGCACTTTTTTGACATTGAAAACAAAATCAGAAAAAAAAAATGCTCTCACTAATTATTGTGTGTAGCAGTCTGCAATAGGGCATTGTTTCAGTGTGCATACAATATTTTTTTTTTAAAAACCCATCACACACATACACAATAGTTTAAGGAAAATACCAGTCCAAGACAATTCAGCCAGATGTGCAGTGCTAACCAGTTGCAGCAGTACAATAGCATTCAAATAACAAGATGGAAAATTCAGAATGCGATCTTTAAAAAGAATCCATTTTTCTCCTCCAAACAGGATACCAGTCTAAGACTGTGTTGGCATCACTCAAAGAACAGCAATGCTCAGTATTACCTTTTGATTTTAAAGTGATTTTTATTTTACTGTTACAAAATCAATCTTGTGTACAACTTTTCATCAGGAGAAGATACTTTTTGTAAAGGAAATAGAATAATGCTCTAAATTGTCCCAGCTTTGTGTTTCATGGTAGGAATTAATGAGTACAGAAAATCACTCACTACTTGTGAATAACTAGATTTACTTGAAAGGTGTTATGATAGTGTTGCTGTCCAAATGTTAAATCTTGTGGTACTAAGTTCTGTTCAGCCACCCTAACATTTTTTCTGTTGCTCAAGGCTGGGCAGCTGTGCACATACTTACTGGGAAAAATAGATCAAAAGCGAATAGGGTTTATTTAATTTAAGGTGAAATGTTGAGCCTAGGAAGTTGAATTATATTTGGCTCTATCTAGACTGAGAAAAATCTAAGTCAGACAGAATGATAAATAAAGGACCTAAATCTAATCTGTAATGGCACAGCGTTCATTGGCTTCAGTTTTCTCAAACTATGGCTCAGATGAATTTGAGTGTGGGATTTTCAAAACATTCAACATCGTCCTGTATTTAAACAGTTACAATACCTGGTAATGTCATTGATTACAGTGGGAGAATAGATAGGCCAACTGGAATCCTTTCTACTTTGTTTCTGAAGCCTGTATATAATAAGGAAAACGCTTTAATTGAATACTTTACCACTTCCTAATAATTTTTCTGATGTGCAATAGGGCTTCAATATCTAACTATCTGGCAAGAAAATCTGTGAGTGTTCATATTGGTAGTGTGACTTTGAAATTAGTAATGTGTGCTCATAATACTGGTTAGGATTCTTTTATAATATTGCTGCATCGAAAATGTTTGATAGATGCACGCTCAGGTTATTTGTATGAGAAACTCAAATTGCTTACACAAAAAATGGTACATAGATATTGTATTTTACATCACTGTTAATATTGAGAAACGTTACAGTTCCTTTCTCCCTGTAGAATTAAAAACCAGGGTTCTTTAACTTGTTAAGTTTGACTATGTGTGTTTGTAATCAAGGGGAAACGGAGTACTTTGGAGCAGTGGTAATCAAAGGCCGTAATCTCTCATCAACCAAATTGATAACCTTCTATTTGAGCATGTTAGAGGGCAGACGAAGTCAAGCTAAGATTCCTGTGCTTATGAGGACATCCAGATACTATCTGACAAATATTTTCCCATTTTGGAAAAAAGTAAGCATAATTACCTTGCAAAACATATATGAAGTTTAGCTAATTGAGATTTTGTATGCAAACTGGAAGCAGATGGTAACTTTCAGCAGTCTATTCCTAGTCAAGACCAGATACTAAAAATACGGACATTCCTGGTGGTAAAAATAACCTCAAAATTTGGGCATCATTTTATACCTTAATGAATGAAACATAGTGTCTTATATTTCAGAAGGTATTTTCGTACATATATACATAAGTACAAAACATGCACAGATTAAAAAAAAAATCAACATCTAACTAGACTTTCAATATGCCTTAAGTGATGGAGAATGTTTTCTTCTTACTGTAAAATACTCATCTTTATCTATAAATGTTTCTTCTCCATTTTCAGTCCTGTGTGCTGTGAAACAAACCCTGTAGAATTCCATAGAAGATCTACACTAAATTTGCCATAAAATGACCAACATTATTTGTTGTAAAGGGAAGCAGCAGAATAAGTCCGACTTTTCAGATTAAACTGGCCAAAATGTTAATGAATGCGCATTGGGGAACCAATACTGTATTGCCATAGAGAGAGTAAATGTACGCACAGGACTTTTGGCTCAATAGATAGATAAATACTCTAGTTACTTAAATTTGCATGCTGAAGAGACTTTTGGAGCACTGAAAATGGCAGTCTAAAAATAATTCATATTAACGAATGTATTTTCTTCATGGAGCTTCCCTTCACGAACAATAACATTTAAAACAGGGAGAAAATTGTTTTTCAATTTTAAAGATTAGCTATCACTACTCCTGCATTGTTATATATAGAAAATTTAGCACGTTTAACTTTGGCCAAAATGAACTCACATAAAGCCACTGAGGCAGATATAATTTAATACTATCATTTTATAGAGAAGGTTGCTTTATTTTAGCTGCTGTCACTCGGGATTTGTGTATATCAAGTTTCTGGGTAATGTAGGGTGAGCTGTTCCAAAAAAATACTAAGCAACACTAATTCTGTTTTACTAACAAATATTTGCCTGTCTCCTACTCACTAATTGTCTTACTCTTTTAAGGGGTTTAATCTTACACAAGTTTACTTCTTTAAAGGTCTATGTGAGATTGAAAGGGATTGATCACTGGTATGGAACATATTGACAGTGACAGTTATATAGGGACAAATTCTGTCACAGTTTACATACTGTCCAGACCCATTGCATGAGTGAAAATCAGAGCAGTTGGCCCTTGGCCTCTTTGTGAGCAAGGGGACTATTAAAGGTGAAACTCCCTTATCTGTTCTCACTCAGATAAGTCTTTAGGTTTCTATTTTTAGGAAATTTTTTATAAGTGAGTGATCATCTGCTCACTTCCATTGTTCCTCGGATACCTAAATACCTTTGTACATTTAGGCCTTCATGTTCATTATCAATAACATCAAACTGAGAGAAACTATATTAAACAATGGGGCAACAGAGAATCAAATGAGCTGTATTGGGTGGTTCATAATTTATCATGCTGCTGAAGTATCAGGGTATATATGGCCAAATCTAATACAATGTTGGATTGTGCCTAGAAACAGTCAGAAAAATACTCTTTTATCAGTTCTTCAACATTTTTGAAAGACCAAAAACACTCAGTTGAAAATCAAAACCTGAGTTTTAGGTGTTTCATATTGAAACGTAAACAAGCAGAGAAAAAGACATACTACTGAAAAGTATCATTTTACTGAAAATCCACTTTTTCCATTAAAAATCCAAAACAAGGTAACATGATGCGGAGCTATTGATGAGTTCTTATTACAAGAAATCTCTCCATCTAGAGTAACTACACATAAGGCAACTAATAATGAAAAATCACAACCCTTCTTTGTCAGACTAAATTATATCTCCACTAATATGATTTCCCAGATTAGACTTTCTGCATGCTGGATAGGAAATCTTGTGGCTCAAAGATAAAACAGTTTTAAGTGGTAGTAATTTCTTTCTTTGTAACCCAAGATTGACTTGCTCCTTATCAGGGAGGACCTTAAATTGTTTCAAACAAAAAGCAGAGGTAGTTAGTAGAGCTCTTAGATCAAAGGCTAGCCTAGGTCTGCACATGGGGGCCAGTTGCCTGGTAGACAAACTGGTAAGCGCTGCCTCCTGCAATAGGATACATTCTGAGCAGACTTTAGAATTAAGCTTCTGAAAAGGAACAGCCTGAAAAAAATACATTTTGTACATTGTTAGTTTTAGATTTTTCCAAATGCTCCAAATAAAGTTGTCTAAAACCTGAGTTCATTTTTCAAATCCTTGAGAGACAGCAGCTTCCTTAAATAGATTATTACTTCATATAAATTTCTTAATGCTTAATTGGTTATTAGGCAAGTCAGTGAATTGTATGCACTGAGATTCTACTCCTAATGATGTTGCTTTGTATTGTTTTAATTATGGATATTCTCATTTAATACATTGTATCTTTTTTTGTTGAATAAACAACAAAAATGTTAAACTTAATATATCACGTAACTCCCTGATACGAAACATCTCCCATGGAAGCACAGCCAACCTGGCACGTGTACTTGCCAACAGATATAAAAGCACTGGTTGTGTTTGTATGTATCGTATTGGGTCTGGCATTCAAAAGCTGCAATATTTAGTGTTTCTTGACAGATCACCAGGGAGACTTGAAGGTTTAACTCACCTCCCAGCTACTACTACTGTCATGTTATGCTCATCCCTCTCCCGCATTCAGAGGCTGAACAGACCAATTGTACAAAATAGCTCAGGGTATTGCTAGACTAACTTTAGATATTTAAGTTTCCATCCCAGCTTCCCTGCTTACTATCACTCATCTTTACAGACCTCACTACAATCAGCAAAAGGGAACAGTTTGCTTCAGCCATGCCACTGCAAAGCAGGTTTAAACAAAGGGACTTTGCACGGGAGTGGCTGACATGGTCACGTAATCTCTCCTGTTGACTATGGTGTCAGGACAGTAACCTCGGTGAAAGAGGTGGAATAGTAGTGCTGAACTGGTTGAGGTTGCATTACCGTATGTCTATATCAACACTAATTAACACACATTTTATGTGGCTCATTTGCCATATAAAAATAGCAAAAGATACAGTGATATTTTCTCTAAGGTAGCTATAAGTCTGCCTCTCTCCTTTCTAACCATCCAAGATAGTTAAACTGGAAAAGTTTCAGGGAAAAGCCACATGGATGATCAAAGGTACAGAATGACCTCCATAAAAGTAAGCTAGGACTCTTTGGAAAAAGGCATTTGAAGGAGGAAGTGATAGAGGTCCATAAAATGATGAATGTGATTGATGGAGTGGATAGGAATCAATTGTTCATTGCCCCTCACACTGTAAGAGCCAGAAGGTATTAAATGAAGCTAGTCAGGTGCATGTTAATAATCAACAAATGGAGATGGTTCTTCACCTGACAAGCTGTAGAAGTCCTCGTTACTGGATGTTCTACATGGTAAAATGTTGAATGAATTAAAAAGGAGTCTGGACAAGTTCATATGTAAGAAATCCATTGTCGGTAACTAAGCGTGCAGAATTCACATTCAGCTCAGGAAGCTCTTTATCAAAAAATAACATTCTGGGGAAATACCATCTATACTTGGCCTTTGGTCCATACTAAGAGCCCACTTTCAGGTACAAAATACAGAACTAGAAGTGGCATTGGTTTGACCCACAAAGGCTGCTTTTATGTTCATATAGTCTATATTTTTATTCCGACCAAGTCTTTTAATGAATTTTAGCTAGCTGACAACCCCTTCCTTACCCATGGGCATTATATGCACTTCCCTTCTCGGCTATGCCCCTCGGGTGGTGTTTTTTGTGGGGGGGGGGTGGGGGTGAGATCAAAGGAAACATCTCCTGATGTTTTTTCTTTACTTTTTTAATTACTACATTAAATGTATCACTTTGCTTGTTTAATAGTGTAGATGACAGCTTAGGACTTACTGTCTGCATGATAGTTGTTGTTCACAAATGATGACCTGGTCTAGCCAGTCCTGTTGGAACAACTTCCCGGAACAATAATACAGAAATTCAGAGAGCAGTAGCATATGTGGATCACAGAACAGTTGGCATAAGGAAATTTTTGATTCATCTGATTAAGTCATGTTTTTTCTAGAGTCATAATGCTACTGTTCAGACCGATTTTTACTTTGATTTTAGTACCTTTTTGTTCCACTTTTCATTACCATCATCTTAAAAAGATTTTAAACCCACCCTGCAAAGGTTTCCCTGAGACCATATTCTTTAGAGAAATAAGCCACAATACTGGAAATAGGGAGGTTTTTGAATTCTCATTTCAGCTTTGTGACTGATTCACATGACTTTGAACAAATCATGTAAATATCTGTGCTGTCTCTAAATTGAAGATAACAGCAGCCTTATAGGAATGCTTTTAAAGTATGTAAAATTCTATGAAGACTTAAATGATGATTTATTAGTGTTTTTGAAATGCTGCTTTAGGGATGGAAAAACCATGCTTATGAGTCTTGGGTGCATAGAACTAGTTATGTTTTGTGGTTGGCTCGAAGTGCTCTCTCATACGAATCAGAATACGTGGGATGGAAGTGTAGTCTATGTGCAGATGGGGTTTATGCTTTCTGCATATTCCTCATGGTGCTTCATGAAGAACAAACGTCTGCTTTCACCTAGCTCTACAAGAATGCCTGTTTAGGACTCGTGCCGAGCTCAATAGGGACGACATTGTTTATTTTATACGCATAACAGTTGTACTTTGAGCCCTACCAAGGAGCAGCTGGCCCCCTCTGACCTACCTGCCTGGCAGGTGATGCTGTGGCGTGGCCTGGGGTGCGGTCCCCCTAAATGTGGCTGTGAGAATGCTCTGAGTTACTTGTCTGCAGGAACCGCAGTGCAGCCAGGAGGAAGAAGGTGATGCATGCCTAGGTATTGTTCAGACATACATTTGAGATGTTGCCAAATTGTGCAGTGAAATCTGAGATCTGAGAAGCTCTGTATTTTTACAGGTGAGACATGCACTACAGAGAGATGTAAATAACAGATGATTCAAACAGTCCTTGCCCTAAAGAGCTTCTGAGCATTGCAAGTTGAATGGAAACAAGGCATTGCTCTGAGATAGGCAAAAGTTATTTCCTTTTATTACATGGTTCTAGCAATTTTTTTCCTTAGAGATATTTTCTGTGGAAGCCTAAAGTCAGTGAACTTGTGTAGCAAAATGTGTTTTTTTCAGTTTCTAGTAATGTAGTCACACATATTTATAGCATTATCATCTAAGAATCCCAAGTAGCAATTACTAATTACACAGAGGGGAAAGATACTCCTCATTTTATTGAGGAAATGGAGCCATGATGAATTAAAGGGACTTTCCCTGAATCACAAGAAACTTAATGTGGAGCTAGAAATTGAGCCCAGACCTCCTGACATTCGGTTCACTGTTTCAGTCATATGACCATCTTTTTCCAAGTATAAAATATGTACACAAGACTCTCCAGTTTAGTCTTCACATTAGTTTCCAATGCTGCAATTCAGTTCCTCTGAACTTTGCCCTTTCACTCGTTTTAGCAAAAAGGCAAACATTTGCCCATTTGTCTCACTAGTAAGTAGAAACTGCTTTCTATACAGATGACGATTTCCTCTCCATTCACGTGCTTCTCATCCTAGTATTAGAAGGCCAGCCTGTATCAGCAAGGGCCTGTTTAAATTAGAAACCAAATAATGTTTCAGGGATGCCTTGGGCTGTCTTGTGGAGAGGGTTCTTCTCAACCCTTGCCAGTTACTACTTGGTGGTCCTGCCAATCCTTGCTGAGTTTCAAAACAAAAGTTGCTCAAGCTCGAACAGCGCTTAGTCCAGCATACGCAGCTGGACAGCTGGTGAGCTGGGACAAAGCAAGGCCCAATGCTTAACCAGGCACAATTCACCAGAGCATGTAAAGGGACAGGGGAGTGGCACTGTCCTAATTGTTAACATTCCTCCTCTGCAAGACTCCTGATATTTATTTAATAAGCCCAGGCTCATGAAGTCTAAACGATTTAAGCAATCAAGTCGTAGCTGATGTGTATATGGAGATGACATGCAGCCAGACTAAGTGAAGGGTGAAATGCATAATTTCTGACTTCGCAAGGCTTTATCTGGCAATTGCAGATGAAATAATACCTCAGGCGGCTGTGCCCAAGAGTGGAATATACATTGCGAGTACTTCAGGAGCTGTACTTCAGGCCAAGTTTGCACAGCCACAGCTCCTATTTAAGTGTGCGTGACCAGCGTGCTGGCGTGGTCTTTTCAGCCAGTGCAGAGAAGTTTCTGTTGCTGCCAGTGAGTAATATTAATGAACTCCAGTCTGATGTCTCCTGCCAGTGGCTACAAAAATCAGGGATGTGGTATTGCTCTGTTCTCAGAGGGGTGAAAGGCAGGTTCAGCAGAACTGGCTGAAACATGCCGGCATTTCCACATCTCAGCAACAGATGTTTGTAAATAGGCGTGCCTTCACATGTAGAAAGGGGTGAGCATCTAGAGACTGCTGTGTGTGGAGGTTTGTTCGTTCTTTTCTGTGGAGCTGTTGCTGGGTATTTTAGTGTTAAATGGGAAAAAAAGCAGCATCATTACATTCATTAGCATTTCATTCAGAATTATTTCCAACTTGTAGTGGAGCAGGGACACGTGGTGACTGGGTGTTAAACTTTCATTGATGGGATGGAGAGATCTAAGGTTCAAACTGGAAATGGGACTGCTTGGAGCAGACGTGGGACAACGGAGGAAAAACGAATTTTGATGAACCTGATCTTCAGCAAAAGTCAGGGAGTGAGAGATGGCTTTTGTTAAAAAGAAAGAACACCAAAATGTGTGATGTTCCTATACTTTCTCAAGAAAAATAAAAGAAGCATTATCTCTATTTCAGCTCATCTTTAAAATACACAAAGGAAAGGCAGTGCAGAAAAGGAGAGTATTTTTGCTGATTGTATTTTCTGCGTTCTCTCATTAATGATCTTTTTCTTGTGAGTGGTCATTTACCATGTTTGATTCAAAGAGATCCAGTCTGCATAGTTTTAGAGTAACTTTGTTAATGTTCTTTTGAGAACTTCTGCTTATCAGCCTAAGGCTTATTGGCCATAACTGCATTGTAAGCTGAGTAAATTGGTTGTTAGTGCATTTGCAAACAGTTCAGCCTGATTCCATTGATCTAAGCACCAATTTTACAACTTTGTCTGTGGTGCCATTACAGAAATGGAGCGAGCGAGCAAGCAGGCACCCTGCACATACCTCTCTCTTAGGATGGTGATTTACTGCCCCTATCTGCTGCCTTTTACAGCTGTGTGCTGGCTAATGTCGCGGCCTTGCTGGTGAGCTTGTTTCAGTCCTGTGATGCTACATCCTTAGCGTGGAATCTGAATCTGACTTTGCCACCAGACTGAAAAACGGACTGCGGCTTTTCTAAAGTTCTTTTCCCATCTTCCCCGTGGTTACCTTGTGCTTAGAAAAACAAACTGGTAGGGGTCATAATATGGGGACACAGATGCTTTCCTTTTGACCAGTCCATGTTCTTCAGCCATTCTCCAAGGCTTCTCTTGTGTTTTGTTTTGACTTGGCCTGATGGCTGAAAGCTTTACTGTAAATTATTTTTGACAGTTATGATAGTGATAGTCCACCCTCCCACAGTATCCTCTGACCTGCAGGTATCAGAATGCGCAAAGATATGCCTAAAATGTCACAAAAGAATGCAAATCACATATAGTTACAAATTAGTTCAGATAAACAATGTAAGCAGGGTACAATGTCTCAAGGAGAAATGACAAGCACCACTGATTAGAATGTTTACAGTGAGAAGGGGTTTCTGAGTTAGGCTCAATACATAATTTCTGATTATGGAGTCAGTTCATTAAAATAGTATAAAGTAACAACTTGCCATTTTTCTGTAAGCTACCAAGATGCATATAGAGGTGGATTGAACTAATAAATTAACAAAATATTGGCTGTTGGGATGGAGGAGTGTGAGGTGAATGAGGAAGGTGGGAGGAGGACAGCTACAAGAGTTAAGAGTCTAAACAAGGATACCCTGAAAAGTTTCTGGCTGTGGTGGGTCCAGTGGAGGCTGAGTAGTTGATTCTATTTTGCTTCATAACAAAAGGAAAAAGGGGCCATGTGGCATCCTGGTTGATACCAGCTCACACTACTTGGTGTGCGAGAGGCAATGGTTTCAGAGCTCTATCATTATCTCCTTTGTTTTCTTGGTAGTTCATACGTAAGCAGTATAAAAGTATCATAGAATAGTTTGGGTTGGAAGGGACCTCTAAAGGCCATCTAGTCCAACCCCCCTGCCGTGGGCAGGGACATCTTCAACTACATCAGGTTGCTCAGAGCCCCGTCCAACCTGACCTGGAATGTTTCCAGGGACGGGGCATCCACCACCTCTCTGGGCAACCTGTGCCAGTGTCTCACCACCCTCAGCGTAAAAAATGTCTTCCTTATATCTAGTCTGAATATCATCTTTAACCTTGGCTGAAGGTTCACGTGTTAATGTTTTTTTCAGGTGGAACTTGCAGAAATATGCACAAAGAGCGAACGTTATATTGGCACAGAAGGTGGAGGAATGGACCAGTCAATCTCTTTCCTGGCAGAAGAAGGAACTGTATGTGGATCTTTGTAATCTAAACTAACAATGTAATATTAATTTATGTAAACAAAAAATATCTTCACGTGCATCTAGCAGAAAGACAAGAAACTGGAATACCTTAGTAAGCAGTATAAGCACCACTGGTATGCAAATGTAACAGGAATTATATGTATAAAATTGTGTGCAATCGAGTATGACAAGTTTAAAGGAATAAGATGATGAAAATGAAAAATGGCAAGAAGGAGGAAAGAAAAGATGTGGGGAAAGACATACTCTAGAACTAGAGCACCAGGTTCCACACTATTTGGCTAATTCATCACTGAACTTCGAATGTTTCCCATATAATGAAATCTGAATGGTCGGTATGACTTGTATTCAGTGCAAATGGGATAATTATTACAAAAATGCTTTCTTGAAACTTCTTATAACCAAACAGTTCTAGGAAGTTTTGCCAGGTCCAGTTACAAAGACAATGGAGATTTTTTTTTTTCCCCAGTTTTGCTAATTCCAGACAATTCTGTGGCTGGATTCTGATGTAGAAGGCATTTAGCTGTCTTAAACGTGGTGACAGAAGGTGGACTAGCACTGATATACAGGACCTGCCAAGTTATGCATGAGTGCTTGCAGTGGAATTTACCATGGAGTTCATCTACTGTCCCAGAAGGTGCACAGGACTGCAAATGTTCAAACCCAAAACCTGTCAAAATACTTTTATTGAAATTAATGTAGCGTTTCGTGACAACCTTTACTTTGCTTATAATTGTGATATTATATCTCTACAGCTGTTGTTCCTTAATGCCGTATCTTGGATAAGCTTATAGAGAAAATAAGCTGTTTCCTAGAATGACACCAAACATTTAATTCCATCATGAGACACATGTATTTTCAATTTCACATCACCTGTACCTATTCTACAATTTTCCTTCACACTTACACTATTAGTAGTAAAGGTACAGCTACATGAATGCTGAAGGAAGCAGCATATTTTCCTGGCCTACACACAGATGATCATATAAGTGGAGGCTTTTCTGACATATAGAGATGGTGATCAAAAAGGCAAAGAAAATGTTAGAAAAGATTAGAAAAGAAATTGTAAACAAACCAGAAAATATCCTTGCTTCAGTGTACTTGCAGCTGAATGCAGTTCTGGTCTCCCATCTCAAAAAAAAATACACTAGAACGAGAAAAGTACAGTAATGGATGCTGAGGTTGATCAAAGCTATTTGTTTATATAAGCATTGACTGAATAATGTAAAACTCTTTAGCTTGGAAAACAAGTATCTTTGAGGGTAATATTTTGAAGCCCTGTAAAACCCCTGAATGGGTAAGAGAAGGTAAATCGAGAATTCAATATTTTTTATAACCGAAGAACTAATAGAAGCACAATGACATTAGCAAGCAGCTTGTTTGGGTTTTTTTTTCCAAAACATTCATTGTTAAATTGAGAAATACTGTGCATTGTGGAAGGCAGAAGTTTAAAAAGGGTTCAAAAAAGACCTTCTTGGATACATTGATAGAGTATTAGCCTATTTGTAGCTATTAAACGTAATTGTCTGACGTGTCTTCCAGTGTAAGTATAACCACCGTAATCTTTGCTTATGGGAAGCTAGAAAAATATACCCCCAAAAAGATTGCTTTGTATATGTCCTATTTTTATATTCCCTCTAAATACCCATTTATGGCTACTGTCAGAAACGGGACACTGGACCAGCTTAGTGGTACGTTCTGACCTAATGTAGCAGTTCTTAAAGGGTCTGTTTAAATGTAAGCAAGCTTGTCTGTCTTGATAGTAATTTTGTGACGTGGTCTGGAATCTCAATGGCAGGGAGTAACACACATGCTGTACATAATGTACAAGCAGATTTGTCATTGTTTATTTAGCACTCTAGCTGCTCAAGGAACTCTCTGGGGGTGAACAATGCCAAAACCAGTAAGACGTCCCTGCTTGCAGAGTTACGGTCTATTCTAAGAAGCCAAAGCAGGGCACATGATTTACAACTTATCCCAATGAAAAACCAGATGTGAATTTAATCTTTTGATTACATTACATCCTGAATTATTTAATTAATGGATGCCTAGCTTATTCCATGAAAAGGTCACAAAATGTTGGGAACATCTGACACAGGCCGTGTAAGGCATCTGTGAGGCAAGACAGTCTCTTATGTCAGAAGGAAGGACACAGTAACTACATTTTCATATATAGTTTTATTTCATTTCTCTGTTTGATTGTCTGTATGTAACAGGATCGCTGTCTCCAGTCAGTCCTAAGATTTTGGTACTATTCTGTACCTCAGTGAACTAATCTTGATTTAGTGGAAAATCAGAAAACTAAGGGGGAGATGGGTATTGGGGAAGGGGAAGGGAATGTGAAGCCCCTTGTTTCTAGTGGCATGCACATTAGCTTCAGCCAGGCCTGGTACTTTTCTGTAGATCAAAGAAAAACTGTTGTCTTAAACAGGCAAGAAAAATAGGTTGGGTGGGGTTCTGTGAAATGCTGAAAAAACCCAAAGACTTAATGGAAACATTTTAAAATCCAGCTACAAGGGAAAGGTTTGAAATGTATGTGTAACTTGGCCAATGAGGTTAAACCTCTTTTCTCACTGTTTCATGTCAGTTTTCTTTCCTTAACTGTCCCTGGATTTTCAAGAGAAAAAACATGCAAATTTGCATTTGATTTATAGAACTAAGTGCACTGTTTGCTAGTAGTAAATTAAAACTAACCATTCATTTTTCTTTCAATAGGCCAAGTTGATAGAGTTCAGTCCTCTGAGGGCAACTGATGTTAGACTTCCAAGTGGAGCGGCGTTTGTTATTGCTAACAGTTGTGTTGAACTGAATAAAGCAGCAACTTCTCATTACAATATTAGGGTAATGGAGTGTCGTCTGGCTACAAAGGTAATGTATGGCTTATGTCAAACTCTAATGAAACCTTCATCTAAATATGTGCTTTTTTCCACTTCTGACCAATCGTGTCTGTAACACCTGGCTAGGTGCTACTTTAAGTAGCATTTTTCTTTCCAGAACCAGACACCTCCATCTCTGCAGAAACAGAACTCCTGCCGAGTTTAATGGAAGTGCAAGGACTGTGCCCTTATATAGAAGATTATGTGATTTAGTTCTATTCAATTTATTTTGTATTATATTTCAATGGAGGAAATAAGTTTATTTTTCAGCAAAAAATATTCTCAGTTAATAAGATAGACTGTTTCTAATTAAAGCTGAATAATGACAAATAATGGAAAGCAACCAGTGTGGTCACATGTTTATATGTATATATGGCAATAGATGTGTATTTTCTAGGATTTAGAGGACATCAAAGCTACTAGTTGGAGGCCTGGAAGTAATATTGGAAATGCTGAATAGCAGCATGTATGTCAGTGTGAAGTTTAAAAACAGGCTTGAATCAAACCCCAACATTTAGGATATGCTGCCAGTTTACAGCTTGCAGTTATCTCTAAAATGTATGGAATTTGAACATGAAAAAAATCTAAGTTCCATTTTAATTCTGAATTTTGTAGACCATATGTTTAGGAGTATGTAGATGTAGGGTTTGATTTGAGTTTATTATAGGAATACAGTGGATTTTTCTTTGATTAGATTAAGTGAGAAGTAAGCATAAAGATTCACTGCAATTATACCCAACATAGCATGCTGTGTGAAAGAACAGAATTTGGGTCACAAAGTCTAGATGAAATTTTTAAAAACTGCAGTGTGGAACCCCTTGCCACAAAACATTTGGCCAAAATCTGAGCAATACTCAAAAGTATTTTGAGCATCTGTTGGCATCATGATTCTATGAAAAATTATCATAGTTAATGCTAAAAAGAAAAAAAAAAAAAGAGGCTGAAAGAGATGATCAGATACTGACAAAATGTAATATGAAATACTGTGTTGAGATTTTTCGAGGAGGGAAGCTAAACTTCAGATGACTTTTTAAATGGGCTTTAAACTCAAGTATAAAGAACATAGCTGCATTTTAGGTGTATATAAGATACGGTAAAAATACGAGCACCAATGACCATAGTTAAAGCTGTTGTCACTGAAGTTAACAAAAAGATTCTTATGCCATTAAGAAAATCAAGATAAGGACCTCTCAGTGTATTGGTCCTGGTATAACTGATAAACCTCTAATTTAGGATAGTTAATTGACTAAGTATGTATTTTAGGAAGAGCTTCTTCTGGAAATTTTTTTGCATAAGAAACAGAGAGCCTTCATAGATGATCTATTCTAAAAGGCACACTACAACCATGAGTGCATTAAGTTGTAAGACCTTTTGAAGTATTGTTCCATATACCAGATTTTGTGAATTGAATCACAGTTTTCTAAATTGCTTTAAATTATTGGTCCTGTGCAGTAAACTGAAAAGGTGGTAGAGAAAGACGATTTTTTTTTTTTACATTCCTGTTAGCTATGATGCAATCTCCAAAAAGGTACCTTTAGCAGATACTTGATTTTAAGGAGACTAACGACACACACCTGTCTATTTTTAAACATATGCTGCCCAGATGGAAAGTTGCACACACTCTAAAAATACGTTGAGCCAGGAAAAGACTCTTTAGGAACAGGTCACAGTGGGGTGAAGGAGGGCAGGTATGTAAGTGGAAGCAGGGAAGTCTTTTAAGCACCATTAAGCTAATGGAACTATGAAATAACATGCTGGGCCTCGCAATAATGCTTTAAAAGAAATTCTCATTGGTAAATGCTTTAGGATAGGCTTTTTTTCCCCTTTCTGCTTTAGGTCATTCTAGAATTTCACACTGTTTGCAGAAAGCTCCATGTAAGTAAAGATGCCAACACAACATATCCCTGGTGGCATTAGTGTAGAACATTTTGATGTCAGTCTGTCATACAGCAAGTGAGCTCTTGATCATCCTCACAAAATTACCTTTCTCAGGTTCTGTTCCTTTCCCTTCCCTTCTGAACAGTCATTCTTTTGCTTGTTATTTTTTTTTCCTTGTCTATTCTTGTTGTAGCCTCTAAGCGCTTTCCTGTACTCCACTAAACAGTATGTTTAAAGACACTTATGTTCTGCAGAACACTCGCAATTCCAAAGGAAATTAACTTGTACTTTATACTTCAGAAAAGTTGCACGGTAGGTGCTGCAGGATGAATATGAGCATTAGTGAATGCTGTGCTCTCCCCTGCTTCACCGTGTGTGGTTCACTTCACTGTCAGCTATAGAGTGGTGCCAAGAATGTCTGCAACTGGAATGCCATATAGTTAATCAGCTAATGTTTGTCAAATGTGGAAAGATGCTCAGATGACATTATAGAAATGTAAAGTATAAAAAAAGTGATGTTGCTATATAAGGGCTGAGTATTCCTATACTTACTCCTAGTCAGACTTTCTTTTATTTGTATTTGTCCTGTCATTTACTAAGTATGTTTTCCTCTCAGTTACTTACAGTTCTCCAGTGTGCCTGTGTTGAACAATAAAGGACAATAAAGCCTACAGATGCTATATCCTGGCAGTTAAGAGCCAGCTGGATGATGTCCACATCTTTAGTCCATCTAGTCAGAGATCATCAAGAAAATATCTAACCGTGGAATCAGTACTGGGATTACTTTTGTACATTTAATAGATGGGATTTTTTCCCATTTCTGCTCTGTGTCCATTACAATTTGAGCTGCTGGAGCTAGATTATTTTCAAAAATCATTTCTGTTTGCCCATAACATTTTTCCCAGTGCTGTTAGAATTGAAACTTTGCTATAAGCAGTATAGACCTTTCCAACAAAGCCCTGCCCACTGGCCTGATGGGGTCAGTTTCCATTTGGAACATTTGACCTGTAAAACCCCAGCGTAGTTAGCTCATCTGAAATACAGCATCTCCCTTGAAGTATAGAAATGGGAACAGATGTGACAATACATGACATATTTCTACAGGGGATTATTTATTAAAAAATGAAGTAGAAAAATTTTTGTTACCTTATAGAACACTATTTTTTGTAAATTCTTAGTTCTGTTTAACTTCTGGTAATAAAATCTAGGGGATGCTGAACATTAGGATTAAAGTACAAGGAAAAAAATTTCCATTCATTTAGCACCTTGAAGCAGATTTAAGAACATGTCACAAACATGCACCAACGTAAGAGAGATTGAGTATTTAAGTAAAACAAATGAAGCAATAATTGTTATTCTAACTTATCAATAAGTAAGCTAAAATACAACTACATGAAGGCTGTGGAATTCTAGGTACTCAGAGCTTTTGAAAACCAGGCCAGAAGTGACTTAAACAGTGCTGTGGAATCTAGGTACTCAGAGCTTTTGAAAACCAGGCCAGAAGTGACTTAAACAGTCGTTTACAAGAAAATTTTCTCACCCTGATTTCTGCATTAACCACTAGACAGTGCTGCTTCTTTCTCTACCACTGAACATACAAAACTGTGTTTTAGATGGCGACAGAGTCATATGATTTGGATTTTGATTGGATTTTGTTTGTTCTGCTCTACTAAGCCTCACATAAATCTTAGCAAGTCACTAGATGGCACCAAAAGTAGTTAATTTTTATATACTGTAATAAAGCAAAACTGGAAAAGCCACTGCAAAAGTACTGTTCGAGGAGAGCAGGAAGGAGGATGAGAATCTATAGCAGATAGTTGGGCAGCAGATCTTCTGCTTAAATTTCATGCTGTAACTTTGCACAAAGCAAAGCAAATACTTTTCAGACATGTATGTAAATCCCATGATTTTTTTAACCCAGGAAGTTAAACGGCTTTGCTGAATTGAGACGTAAATGATTTCAAACCAGTCTCGCTCAAAACCAGTGTTTATTGAAAAGAACAGCAAAACACACTGGGTGAAATCTTGGCCCTGTTGATGAGAGGTTTTAACGCTGATTTGAATAGGAAAAGGATTTCATTCCCTGGTCTTGCTGCACTGGTTTGAACTCTCTGCAAACATGCAGCCTGATCTAGCATACTTGGAAGCTTTAATCTCAGCGTAAATGGTGCAGAATTGGAGGTATGTCGTGTGCTTATGAATACAATAAAATGACACTAGCACGTACCTGCTAATCTATGTCTTACTCTGTAGTAATCTGTTGAAATTAAAGGTGGTATGTCAGTAGGATCTCACAATGATCACTTAATATTCTGCTATAATTAATAACATAAAAAATATTCCACCTTATGAGGAAAGCTGCTTTACTCAACCATTTTCATTAGGCACACGAGAGCATCAACGCATGCTTCTCAGAGAAAAGCCTCTTTGACATGTTGCCTTTTAGGATTCTGGTGGTTGAAGTAACTACTGTCAATTGCCAAAAGATCACAAAGATACACAAAGCATGACATCATTGTCTGGAGTGGGAGAAACAGATAGATCTATAACTAATTAGCATCACAGCAATCATGTAGGAATGGAGCAGATTCTGACTAACACATCGTAATCTTCCCGTAAGGCTCAAAGCTTCCTTTAAATTGGATGTTAAAAGAACATACTTAAAATTTACTTTAAACTCTAGAGATTGAGAAAGGTTGCGGTTAATTCTCCCGCACAAATCTTATGCCTACTTTCGTATTTTTAAGGCTATTATGAGAAAGGGTGTTAATGACAACCTCAAATGTTCATCAGAAAACTCCAGGAGCATATTGGAAAGGGCAAACAGTTTTAAATGTTAGAGCAAATTCTAATAGTACAGAAATGGACTTCTTAGGGACTTTTAGTGTTACAGTATCGTAGCATTTGTATAAGCAGTTGTCCGAATGTGGTTGTAAACGGTTAATAAGTGCTTGAAGTAACAATATCCATGGAAAAGGATAAATCACTGATTTGATATCACACAAATTATGCCAGTAGGGCTTTTACAGACAATATCTGATTTGGGGGAAGAATATCCGTCATTCACAGACCTTTTATAAATAAATATAATGATTATCTGCCGTATACTGATAGAATGTAGCTTCTGATGGTTCCCAATTAAGAAGTGAAAGGAGCAAATGGGTCTTAAAGGTGCTTATGGACAATTAAATAGTTTTAAACAGGAAGGCACAATATTTTATGTTTTATTTTTTGAATCTTAGCTTCTCTCAAAGTCAAAAGGCTTGGACTGGAAAAAAATGTTGCGACTCCATGATGTGCAAACCAAGCTAGGAGTTGGCCTAGAGGAAATGCTGACCATTGTCGAGGAGGTATTACATCCTGAGCCTTACAGTACAGAGGAAATTTGTAAATGCCTGGGAATTAGCCTGGAGGAGCTCCGCTCTCAGATCCTTAGTCAAAACACGCAAGATGGTAAGCATACATGAAATAGCGTTTTTTAGCGTACAACATTTGTATTATATAAAAGTTTATATATTAACTAGTAGTGCAAGTGGAAGTCTTGCCAGAATACCTCCCCAGAGTCTTGGGTGGCAAGTGAGAGAATTGATACAATGATTTTCATTCTAACTTTTAACTTAAAATAGAGCAAAACTTTGATTTTGATTGAACTGTTTCTAAAATGGTAGAAGTAGCAGATCACTTACTATTCTAGATTAACCTGTGCTGTTTGAGAGTCATCTCTAAATAACCCAGGTTTTATTCTAGGGAAAAGTATAAACTAGGCTTCCTTTTTAGGCAATAGCTCTTACAAACCCAAACATTTTGGATGGTTACAGCATCATTAAAATGAATCTTGTTTGCTCTCCCTTAACTGGTGTTAAAGACCAGCATAGATGGAGCTTGCGTTTCTGTTTTTGAATTGATAAATACATGATCACTTCATAAAACATGCACTGGGCAGCAAGTCATCTAGGTCTCTCCTGAGAAGTTTCTGGCACAATCAATGTTATTTTTTCTTTTAGGAAAATGTTGGTGGAGGTGAACAATTTACTATTTAAAGTATTTGCTATGTATTATTGCTTATGATTATACCATGTAATCATGAGCACTGGCACACATGGAAAGGATCTATTACTGAGTAATAGAGCATTTATGAAATAATTAATTTGCATTCATAACAGGTTTCCAATTGAGATCAGAATCTTTCTTTAAGAACTTAAAATAATGCTTACTTCCTTGTTTCCATTCTGTGGCCTTAATACTTCTACTGTTTTGTAGATGAACTGTATCCTTACCATCCCTTCCCAAGGCTGCTTTCAGGGATGTATATATTTGATGTACAGAATCAGTAACATACCTATATATACTGATGCTTATATTTAAATAATCTGTATATCTGGAACAATCGTGAACTTTATATATTGACCAAGGACCAGATCCTGAATCTAGAACCTGTTTTGCACCCCAGTGGTATCAGAGAGTATGAAACTATCTTACTGTCTGATTACACTGCCAGAGGGTACCAGCATGGAATATGGTATCTTAATCCAGCTCTTTATCTCCATAGAAAGAGTCATAACAACTCTGTACTGTATGTACATTGGAAATATACTGAACCACGTACCTGCACTCTGCAACATTTTCATGGGAAAGTACAAGGTTGTAAATCCTTTACGCTGTCCCCTTACTTGCCCCTTCATGAAGCAATACAAGACTATTAACTTACAGCTGTTTATACGCCTTATACCTGGTTTATAAAACAAAATTCTACAGTTTTGTGGATTTGCAGTGTTTATACAGGTTATTTGAATTGAAGTGTTTATACAGGTTATTTTGATTTTTTTTCAAAAACTAAAGTCTGGATAAAAAATTTAAACATGAAAGCTATAGAAAAAACTCAAAGGAAATTTTATACTGTGGCTCTGAATAGCGTTTGCAGATGTTTGCTGAACAGAATCTTTTAAACTTGCATGACCATGATTTCATTTGATAAGGCCAACTAAAATGGGTTATGCTGAAAGCCTGTTTGCATGTACAATATAAAATTAAATAACAGATTTCTGTAAAACTATGTGCAAAGAAGAAACAAGACAGACACAGAAAGAAGGACTCTAAATCCACTGTTTGTTCTTGTTACACACTAAACAAATTACATTTTATGTTGGCTTTGGAAAACCAGAGGCTGTTTGACAAAAATACTTTTCTTATTTCCCCTCTACTTTCCCACTATATTTTAATGACAATGCCTGGCTTCTTCATGTGAGAGAAAACATATCGACAAATAAGTAATCTCTGCAGAGAATTTCAGAATGTTGTTGAACTTTTTTGTTCAATGTCAAGAAGGAACCATAACATTTAGGGTATCTTTCTTCCTTTGTACACATTTTATCAACTGTTCTGATAAAGTATTACAATGTTAAGGGTAAATTATTTGCACGAGAATTACTATTTAGATCATTTACTGGATTCTGAGTTTTCTCTGTGGCTGAATAGAAATTGTCAGTAGTTTTAATTTTTTGTATTATTCAAAGCCCAGTGATAGTTACAAATAATATTTTGTACGGGCATTGTATCTCATGTTTAAGGATCTGAAAGTGCTATGTAAATACTATTTTAGTCTTAAGTCTAGCTTCCCCTCCTCTACTCCTCCAGTGATGGTTCTGTATACTTATGTAAAATTTTATAAGTGTATAAGGCTGATCAGATAAAAACTCCACATCCCGAAGAGAAATGGTATGGACAGGCTTTGGGCAAGTCCCAGGCCAGGTCTGGAAGCACACAGCAACTTTGCATCCCTTTTACAGGCAGGTACTCAAGGATTTCTGCAGTTCCCCACCGTACAGCCCACTTGTTCCCCAGGTTTGGAGAAGTACAGATGGTGCATAAAGCCTCTCTAAACTTCCTTCAGTTGTTCCTTGGCCAACCCAAAATCCCGAGTTTAAATCCCCCTTGCAAATGTTTATACATGGATTGCACTTGTGGCTTCTGAACATCTCTAGAAAAAAAATAATATTTATTACTTTCTAAGGTGCACTATGCCATAATTTTGGCTTGGACTTGAGTGCTTCACAGAACATCTAGTGTGTGGTGATTGTGGGACATTAAGTATTTATAAGCTTCACCACAAAAGGATATTCTCCTGTAAAACAGTGTGTTCCTTTAAACATGAAATGTTTTTTTCCTTCTTAAATGAAGTATTTTTAAACCCGTTTTTCCTTTTCATGTATAAAATTGTAATCTAATTTTGACATTTAAACCTGGGAATGAAATTGCCATGGGAGGAGCAGGCATCCATTTGCTGTGTGGATTTGGCCGTTTAACTGCCTTCCTATTTGTCCCCTGGAAAGAGAATTCTAAATCTGTGCTGTAGCTTCAGTGAGTGGTGCTTGAATAGCCTTTCATTCTCACTGCCAAGTAATTTGTATTAATGGTGATCTCAGTGCAAGAACACTTTCAACTTTATTTGCACAGACAGGCGTACGTGAAGGTGGACTCTCGGATGTTCTGTCGGGCTGCTCTGGGATATATAAAGCTTTGTCGTGTGCATTAGTAGAGTGCACTTGTCTTACAAGAACAGACATTACCTCCAAACTGGTAGACCTGAGAGTGCTTCCCAGCTTGAGGGTCCCGGTGCCTACTCCAGCCTCAGCCTGATCCATGTCATGGAGAAATTTGGGAACATACCACCAAAAAACATTCCACAAAAACATGGTTTACTTGGGATGACGGAGAAATTTGGGAACATACCACCTCCTTCCACAAAAACATGGTTTACTTGGGATGAGCCCCAGAAAGATGGCTGCTCCAGGCAGATCCCATACAGCTACCTGGAGAATGCAAGCCTTTGGGGCGTGCCACAAGTTAGGCACAGGCACTGAATGGTCTAGGTTAGCTGCAAAAGCCTTGTTAAAGCTAGCATTCCTCTGGAGGAGAAATCACTTTAAACCAGTAGTTATCATAATCTCGAAGCAGGTGTCTGCTAAATGGGTCACTGAATCCAGCAATGACTCGTCCCCTGGTTTATTTTCAGAAAGCCAGATTGCAAACAGTTACTTGAGCAGTCTCAGTAGAGTAACTGTTCCCCATTTTGAGTAGGGGGTTCACAATCTGGCTCAAATTAAAGCCATCTGGCAGCATTTTCTTATATACGTTATGAGCCAGAAACCTTCACCCTCATCATGTTCAATCAGCAGGATGCCTAACAGAGAAGGGTACTATTCCACATGAGTAATGGTGGTAGAAACTGTCCCCTACATGATTTTGCATCGGTGAGTTTTTCCTGTTGTAAATTTCTAACAGTCCCATCAGCCATGTGTAGCTCATTAATCTACAGTGAAACATACCTTAAGAAGCTGCCAAAGCAACTAGAAAAAAATATATAGCCTAAAGAGGTTGGTCTTTAGCTAAAGGTCAGATAGAATTGTACAGGAAGCCTCTAAAGAAAGGAATCTGCTGAAGTTGAAGTTGTAACAAATAATATGAGTTGCTGAGAAGCCACAACATTTAATTATAAAGAAAAAAAATCCCTGTAAATGGAATGGACAGGTTTGCACAAGTTTTGCAAAGTTAAAATTAAAAATATGACCATACAGTTGAAAACCCACAGTAAACTTCTCTGTTATATTTAATTAACCCAATTGTTTGGGACTAATAGTCCAGGATTTTTGTTTGTTTTTAAGAGATTTTATATGGCATTTGGACAAACTTTCATTAACGTTAGTCTGCTGCGTCTTAACAACTTGGAAGGTTCTTGCTGCAGTGCGAGCTATTAATGCACTGGAAAATGTCACCATTTCTTTCAAGGGCATTTGGTGGTTTGTAAGTGAGTTGAATCTACCTGTTCATGGATGACATGACAGAAATCCTCTGCAGAGGAGCAAAGCTAGGGTGCAAAGAATCCACCAAGGGTCAGCAAGAGTTGCTGACATTCTCTGAAAAACAGATAAGGACTGGTAATACAAAACAGTTAACAGTGGAGGAGATTGCTTGCAGAAGATTCACTGTGTCCTCTTTGAAACTTCAGAAACACAGTTAATGAGGCTATGACCTGGAAGGTGGATTTAGCTGCTCCAATAGCAGGCTGAATACAGGTGAAATGTGTTAAAAACCTAGTGACAAGATGTCACTAAGAGCAGACCGGGGTATAGGATTCCTTGTCCTCCTTAAAGTTTTCTTTTGTCTCATTTTGACTTTTCAGGTTTACTTTAATTTCTTCTGATCTGTATCTGTTTCAATCCATAAAAGGTATTGCTCACCCTTACTTGAGTCCACAAGAAACTTTTTCTGTGTGCAGCTGATACCATCCAAAATAAATCACAACCTCCATACCGTCTTTTCAGACAGGGACAAAAGAGACCCTGAGATTCTGATTGTGCGAGTGTGTCTAGGTCTAAAATCAAAGAGTTCATTCCTGCATGGCAGTGAGCTACGCACAACATGGCAGAGAGGAAATGTGTAGTGAATTTCAAAGAACAGTTTTTGAGAGCATGATTCTGGTCAGAGACTAGATCCTCAGCCAATACAGGTCTCCATCAGTCCGAATGGCGCTGTGTCATTTTAAACAAGCAGAGCACCCAAACTGGATATTGCACAGATCCCCTTATGGAAGAAACATTACTGTAGACATGCCCTAGACAATTGCTCTTACTTCAGCGTGGCAGCCAGCTAGTTTCAATGCATCAGAGGTTTTAGGTTCCTCTCGAGTCATCAGAGAAACGGGTATCACAGGGCAATCCGGGTCTCGGGTGGGATAAACGGTTCCCTAACCTGCCCTTTTCACTGACAGAAGATGGAGCTGAGGGTACCCGTACCCTTAATTTGGAAATAAATTTAAGTGGGAGAAACCAGGCTTTTATAGTTTACTGGATTAGGAAAGTATATTTACATTTTCAGTCAGATTAAGTACCTAATTTCCATACACTATAATAGATTTAAGGATCCGCATGCTTTTAAGAATCTGGCATTAGTTCCCTAAACCCTGCTTTTTTCTCTCCTTTGAGCACCACAGAGGATGAGACCATATAACCCAGTCCTGTGCGGCATTGGAAGGTTTACTTCGAGGGCTTCAGTCTTTCCTCTTTCAGAGCACTCCGGCCCTAGCTCACATATAAACTAATCAGTCATGCACACTTTGGTTTTGTTTCTTTTAACCGTAACAGAGTATGGCTTAGAAAATCAGTCCTTTTTAATTGTAAAAAATGTGGCCACATGAAGCACGCAGATTCTGATCAGTTCCTGCGCTCTCCTAAAATCAGAGCCTCCATAGCTCTTTGGCATGTCCTAGTAATTCACATTTTATTTATGTGGAGCTAATATACAGGCTGTGATGTAGCAAGGAGATTCCAATATAGATGTAATTTTTGGAAATATCACGTGTGCTCTGCTATCTTTCATTATATAGAGATGGTTAGTTGGACTACCCATCCAAACAGAAGAGATACAAGACGGTTTCCCTATTACAAGAGGCATTTGATGTCGAAAGCCAAAAATACGTGAATCATTTCATTATTTTAGAATAGGACTTAAAGAGTACAGAGGCGTTTGCTGTCCTGAAGATAATTTTACCTGAACAGTACGCTGCCAGAGAGGAAAAGCAAACTGTAAAAAAAATTTTTAAACACAAAGGTAGTTTTCTGAAATAAAACACTGCCCATAACCAACTGATAGCTAACATAATGGTACCAGCCTTTAACCGATACTAATTCAGTAAGTGTCCATAAAGGAGTCTGAAAATAACGTACAGCCGCTCTTTCTCACTTGAGAACTGCCTGAAAGGATTGCTTTCGCATCGAGAGAAAGCCAGTGTCAAGGTAGCAAATTCTCCCCTTACACTGAGTGACTCTCCTGGGAGGGAATGCTGTCAAGGACACAGCTCAGATCTTTTGGCTGGCAGCCAGCAGCCGGAGCGCCCATTCTGGGTGCCAATTCATAACATGACGAGCACAACACAACCCCAGAGATTTTTAAGGTAATCTGGCCAGTAGAGCATTGCTCTACCAAAGGGTGGTCTCCGAATCAATCACAGCCTTTGGCAAGTCTGTTGCCTTACAATTGAAACCAGACGTGTTTTCAGTTCATTCTTTGGGTTACTACTGTTCAATGGTGATTTACAAGAGAGTGTGAGCTATGGCAATCTCTCACGCAACTTTAGATATTCCCTAAATGAATGCACATTTAGAAATCTCCTTGCTCTAAAACAATGGTTTATAAGAAAAGAATATTTAAAGAGAAACCATCCTTAAAAACAGGCCAAGCTGCCTTTCTTCAACATTCAAATATACTGAAGCATCGCGCTGCAAAACACAGTGCAAGTAACTCCGGCAGCAACAAAATCCAGTGGGGTAAAACACACCTCTAAATGGGAAACCAAAACATGCTCTTCCTGTGTGATACTCTCAAGATTATGTTTCTGGGGGGCACTCATTTTTCTCATTTCTGTCCTAGTTTGAAATGCATTCAGAAGGCCTGTTCAAGAGACAGCAACACAGGGTTTCTCAGTAGCAGGCTGTATTGAATTACAAAATAAATATCACCAGAAGCAGTATCACCAGTAGCAGAATGCTGCTATGTTCACTGTTTCTCTATCATTTTAGACTACTTGTCTCTCTCTCAGCACTGTATTTTCAGCATTTACAGTTGTGATTTACGCTTAGTCTGGAGAAATAAAAAGGGATTATACAGATGCTGATGAAGTTTTAGTCTGTAAAGGTTGCAATCTAGAGTACACATATGAGAGACTTAATACTGGACACAATTTTATTTCCAGTCTTTCAAGGAAGATTTCTGCATATACTTGCAAGCGTAGATTGCTGAAATCATCAGAAGTGGTTCCAGAGCTTGGCTGTCTTCACGGAACAGCCAAGTAGGAACTCCATGTGTCTGGGTCAGATAGCGTGTTCTGTTTTGAATACAGGGCTTGTCTCTCTTCTCCTTTTACCTCTATTTGAGTGTTTCATCAGCCATTTTAGAAAGCAAGAGAGACCAGAAGCTGAAATGAGGGGAGAGACCTTGCTTTAAAGGAGAATTTCCACGTAGAAAGAAAATGAGGGATGTTCTGAGGTGCTCTTAACAAGAGCGTGCTTGAGTTGTGATGAAATAAGGAAAAATACTGCAGTAGGTGCTCCACATAGAGAATAAAGTCCACTTATCTAATATTTACCACCCAAACAGCTCAAGTAAACCAATTTAATCATAAATTATGTCATGCATGCTTCTGGTGAACAATACTTCCTCAATAGCAGCCATGGTATTAAAGCAAACAGAACTATATTGGGAGAGAAAAACAATGAACTACAACACGAGCTTGGGAAAAGCAGATCAATTCTTGGATATTAGTTGCAAACCAGACCCTCCTGTAAATAGGAGTAGCTTGAGGAGCCTTTAACCACAGCCATCCCCTTCCTTTTTATGCCCCATTGTTCAGGCTTGGTGGAGGTCTGTACCCCAACGGCCACGCAGGTTTAGGCACACCCCCCACCCTTCCCAGAGGAACTGCTTTTTCATGGCACAATAGAAAAATTTTAGCCAAAATCCTTGCATTAGCCTTTGATCTTAGTAGGTCAACACTAAGCAGTACCTGTCTGGGCTTGACATCTCTTCACGTCCACACAGGCAGCACTGACACTCTGGCTGGTAACACACACCAAAAATAAACCCTGAAAACCAAACTCAAAGCACCTGTGCTCTTCACTGTGCCTTTAATCTGGCATTATTTACAGTCAGGGTGAGCCTGCATCAGTGAAAATATTTGAGAGGGCTTCCTTACCTACACACCAGGAAATATGGATAACAGCATTTTTGTTAACCTCAGTTTCAAAAAAAAAAAAAAAAAAAGCGGTTGGTGGTTTTTTGTGGTTTGGTGGTGGATTTTTGGTGGTTTTTTTTTTTTTTTTTTTTTCAAGAAAAGGTCCATCCGCACAGTTACCTAATTGATGCAGATTTGGCCCGGAGCAGTCACACGCAACGCCTTGGACCAGCAGGTGCTGGCCGACGGCTGCCTGCAGGGCTCTGGGTACCTTTTCTGGTGTTCTCATGACTCAGTTTTGCTGGCGTTTGAAAACCTGAAAGCTTTACATTAATGCCCTAATGCATGTCACTGCTAACTCTTGAACGTGTGGCTTGCCTCTGCAAAGTAAAAGGAGAGACTGGGTCTGTTCAGTGACACAGCAAAGAACCAGAGCATGTGCATGAAGTTATCAACATGAAAAAAAAGTGTACGTTGTATTTTGATGAACTCTAAATACTATTTTATTAGAGCTTTTAAAGAAGATGTAGGTGAGCTTTTGCAGAAGACTTTTAGCCTAGCGTTCTAATATAAAATGCAAATTACTAAAAAAATAATTCTACTATGTTTTTGTATGTTCCTTTTGTAGTGAATATTAATGGATAACTGTAGTACTTAATATTTTCATTTTGTTTAGTTTCCACCTTTAAGTTATACCAGCGTGCAAAGCACGTGTATAGTGAAGCTGCCAGAGTGCTGGAATTTAAGAAGATATGCAACGAAGCACCTGCCGATGCAATCCAGCTGCTGGGAGAATTAATGAACCAGAGCTATATCAGCTGCAGGGAAATGTATGAATGCAGCTGTCCTGAACTGGATCGGCTGGTAGACATCTGCCTGTAAGTTTTGACCACAAGGAAGAGTAGTCGCCTGTTGAGAATATTGTTTGAATTGATGAGAAAATACGACATTGTTGGCTATTGCAATTTTAAAATGAAAGTATTCTTGTCTCTTATTACAAAATTAATCTCCTGCAGGGACATTACATGGTCAATTGTTTCCCTACTGACATCTGTGTAATACTTTCAGATGAAAGCTGCAGTTTATGGCTTTATTACAGACATTGCTTTTGGACTGACTCATCATCACAAGTGTTACGTTAGACTGTCGGCTATTCTTTTTTTAAGTTGTAGAAGAAGTCGTAACTGGTTTTCTTAAAATATCATCTTAGTTGTTCTGTTTGAACTCTGATACATTTTGTGTATTTCTTAACCATTTCAGAACTGCCGCCATGGGAACTCCGGGGCATAAGCAAGCTGTTTCAGATTCTTAGGTTGCATTGGAATCATAGTGGTATATTGTGAAATGTTACTGCATTTTTTCCAATTTAAAAAATATGTTGTCTAGGCTATCAGATAGGTTGGACAGTATCTCACTATTTAAAAGATGAGTGCGTTAACTGTTGTAATGGCTAATGCTCTCCTTCTGCTCTCTGCATTGTATGTCTGAGTTTTCCCCACATTACTCAGTCTCCATCGCTGCCTCAGCCTCATTCTTTTAGCTGGGTTCCCTAACTCAGTTTGGCCGCAATAGAACAAGCCTTCGCAACTCCAAAACACATTCCCTGAATGTCATTTTGTCCCTTCTCTTCTCCCTCTATTCCTCCCCAGTTTCATATCCTCTAGCCAGAATAAACCGTGTTTGAGAAATGGCATGAAGCAAGCTGGAAGTCACAGGTTGTTGTGTGTAGCAGGCTGTTATTTTTGTAACTCTGCTACAGTGGATGATGAGATCTGGTATAACCACGTGTTAATACAGAAAGTAAAAACGAATGCTTCGTACTCACATTCTACGTAGTATTTCATCCATACCACAGGACCAGCATGAAAGGATGTACACATTTCAGTTCCTCTTAATTTCCATTTTTCTGGTATGTTTAATCACGGGACAGACATCTTATGCTAGCTTTGATCTAAATTCAGTGCCTGTAGAAAGAATTCAGTGGTTGGTGATGATTTTAACAGTGGCTTGGGGGAATAAACAGCTGCCCACCCGAGCTTTCCCACCACCGCTCCATCCCTGCCTCTGCCCCAGCCACCTTCTCCCAGCTACTTCCCTCATGTACTTCATCATGGCTGCTGGTGATACCACCTCCATACTTCTCCTCAACTGTTGTGGTTCATACTTCTCCTTGGAGAAGGGTGTGCTTAGTTTGGGAGACTCTGCCCTAAGCCAGAGCGTTACTGTCCTGCCAGAAGGGGAATGTAGGGTGCCATAAGTGTTTGCAGGGCTGAGGTCAAGAAATGTTGTTTCACTGTCTTTTAGAAGCAAATACAAGAAGTATCCCATCCTCTCTATATATCTTTCAGTCTTGAAGAAAACAGAAACTGTTCCAATTTGAAGCTAAAAAAAAGGAATACCTTACCACCTAAAAATAAAAGTTACAAAAATATTTCTTTACCAGCAACTGGCTTTTTTTTTTTTTTTTAAACTAAGAAATTAGTCTGGGATTTAATGAAAATACGAATTTTACAAACATGCAATTTTCCATATGCTTTCCTACTTCTGTTCTCGTGCAGATTTTGTAAGTTGTAATACCCATTTACCAGGTTTGTAAATTGGTAGAGTATGATACAGATGATTATTTAGGTTAGTCTGATTTCTTTTGCAGACAAGATGGAATGGCCTCTGAGCCAGAAAACTACAAACTTAAAAACTGAACAGAAGACTTTTAGACGTTCGCAGATTATTTTGCATATGGGATACACATGCTGTTTTGTGATAAAACACAGAGAAGCCCTGATAGCCATTGGACAGTCTGATAGTAATTTAGCAATACAATTTTTGTTCCTTCTCTTGGGAGCCAATCCAGTACGTAACTCACAGACTATGTTCAGTTTATTGTATCACGTAATGATCACATAACAGAGTAAGCTACGACAGTCACTCAGTTAGCGAGGCAATTCCACCACGGTTGTCGCAGCTACTCAAAGGGAACCGCTGATCTGTGTGTGAGAAGGGAGAACTGTCTCCAGAGTCATCCGAAGACAAAAAACTATGCTCTACTGAATTACCAAAAATCTTGGGCTACAAAGTCTTGATCCAGTGCAAGGTATCAGCACTGCCTGTTCTGTGACACCACTGACGGAGGAAAAGCCTTAAAACTTAACATCTGCATTATTTTTAGGTACAGTAGCTACCCAGTGTTGACGCCTCAGTCAGTAGCACCTGATGACTGAACTTTGCAAAAGCCACTAGCCATTTGAAGTGTCTTGGCTTAGGGTCTCCGGCTTGAATCATACTGATAGGGCCTGTTCTCAGAAATGCTGGGAGAAAACTGTCCTCTTCCAAGTAGGGGAAAACAAGTAGGTATAAACTGGTAAGATCTGCGCTACAGCGTGGAGTTACCTGTGCTACATTTAAATAAGCTGGCACGGATGCTCGCAACAGTCTATTGCAGCACGAAGCTCAGCGTGGGGATGGAAATTCTCTGTTTCTCATTTGTGCTGAGCTCTGTGCTTTCACAGCTAGACAGCTGCTGCTCTCTGAGCTAGCCTGGGTATCGTGACACTGACTTGCAGGCGGTAGCGTAGACACAGCCTCAGAACCCAAAAGGAAAGGAGTACGCAGTTAGGGTTTTACTAAATTAAATTAAAATTGATCAGAGCATTTCAGTTCCAGGGACCAAAATATAAATAGTGAAGGAAAAAAGTGATGTGTGTGCCCATGTAACATCAGATTTCTAACTTACCAGCAGAAAAGCCCACAGCCAATACGATGACCACAGCTAAGCACCACAGTGGAGTGTCATTCGTGTGAAACGATTTCCAACTGGTATATTAAAATTATTTAATCTGTTTTTTTTAATTACATTCATTGCACAGAAACAAATTATTTGTTCATTATTCTTTACAGTCTTGTCCCATCAAGAGTATTTCCTAAGAAATACATCTTTCTTCTTTAGAAGTTTGATACTCTTTAATGTTTTTCTGACTCTGCGATTAGATTTCTAGAAGTGTATAGCTATTCTAGGTGAATGCAGCTTAAGCCAGCATCTAATTTTTGGAAACTATTGGAAAAAGAGCCTTAACTTGAGAAAAGTTGTGCATTAAAAAACTAAGGGACATAAAGTCACTAGTCACTCTAGGAAAACTTGGCTGATGCCATTATAGAAGTGGCCAGGAACTACATAAGTTACATTCTTTACTTACAATGATATACAGCTGCCCTGTAACTTTAAAAAGCCTTTCCAAAAATACATTCCACAGAATTGCCCGAGTCTACTGCTGCTCTCTCCTTACAAGGTTTAAAACTGTGAAGAATAATCTGCATATCCAGATGTTTTCTGTTTTGCCTAGATCTTTATGTTTCACTGTACAACCTCTGCCAAGAAAGGGATCCATACTTGCTGTGGTTTGTAGTGCTGAAAACTGTAACCACTAGTTGGTCAGGGTTTTTTTTTTTCTTTTTGCAAAGACAGAAGACTTGTACTTTCTCTAACCTATCTCATGCTGTTCATAGCCGTTTTACCTGTTAGCCTTTTAAAGTAAGTAACACAGAAGATTTACTAAACAATTAAGGAACAAAAAATTGGATCTGAGCTTCTGAATTTGTTAGGTACTTTTGAAAATCTCTCTGAATCCTTGAACATTGCAAACAACTTACTTTCATTCCCTTACTCTCCATCTTTTAGTGGTATAAATCCTGGTAATTTTAGTGTTGCCAGCCGTGCCCCTTACAGTTGAAGATAGCTGAATCCTCTCTGATCGCTTTTAAAAGACACAGTTTTTACATTACATCCAGCTGCGTTATGGTAGCCGAGACAACTCTGCATTTTATCAAGGCTCTTATCACTGATGATTTTCTTAAAGCTGCAAAGCCTGGAGTCACGGCACAACTTGAAAATTCAGCAAAACAAACAAAAACCACGCTACAGAAAGAAGTTTGCAGCTCTTTCAGAGCCAGAAAGGCTTAAAGATGCTATTCAAATGCACACTAAGCTACAAAACAGAATAAGTATAATACCCATCCCCCCATTTGTGTATTTAAATCTCATCATGTTAACCCCGTGCTTTCTGAATAGCTGGTTCATAATTTTGAGTATTTGGAATTAACAGTATTGCTCTGATTTTTTCACCTCTTACAGCACAACTATTTTTAAAATGAGGCACTGCAATGTCTCACCTATCGCTTCCGTACACCAAACTGTGGGACTTCCATTTTTATTCTTCCTTCCTTTGCTGCAGTACTCATGTTTTTACGCTCATTTACACCCCACCCCACCCCCCTTTCCTCGTAAGATAATTCTCTTTTTATCCCGTGAATACTGGAACAAGATGTGTAAACTCTTCAAGAAGCAAAGGCCAGAACCCGGGACTGGGAGCTGAGTGCCCCCAACACCGGACTGCAGATACGTTATCTTTCTTGTGTGCTCCGTCTCTCCCTCTATTACTTGTCCCTCACGGCTGCGGCATAGCCCGGGCGGTGCGTAGGGTACTTTCCCACACGTTACATCCACGTCACCCACGGCGTGGGCGAGCGCTCCATCCCCAAGATTACTGTCTGCTCATACTCCTCTTCAGAAACGCATGATTTAGATGCCAGCGCACACGGAGAGAGTGTCTGGCTATGAATCCCACTTCACCAGAGGAGTCTCGCTTAGTAAGACTCAAAAAAGATAGTTTCAGACCTGTTCCAAAGTTAACTCTCTCGTGTTTGACCTAGATCCTCCCGCGCACCGCATCTCCAGTAGATGCAGAATTAGGTGCTCACTTCTGAATTCTTGTAATATCGGGCGCCTCGTTCTCAGGCGTTACAGCACTGCCCATCAAAACGCCAAGTTCCTCAGCAGTAAGCCCGAGGTGTCTCATCATATCACCACATTTGAAACTGTTAGCCACAGTATTTTGAAACACAGTGACTTCAGCTCTGAGACAGGCATATTTTCTGTCTACATTATGCTTTATTTCAACTAAGTATTTTAAAGTGACTCAGTAAAAATGAGGCATGAGCATGACCACAGAGAATTACGAAATCAGTAAAAGGTTCAGAACAATTCTGAAGGGATTTCAGTTGCCTACCAAAATAAAAGCCAGACACCATCTGAAATACAAAGTTCTGACTGAGGTAACAGACCAAACGAGTGCAGACAGTTGATTCAGCCGACTTTGAAAAGTGGATTGGGCCTTATGAAGTCGATGGGAATTTCCCTATTGATTGCAATTGAGACTGGATTGGATCCTGCTCATTTTAGGAGGTTGCTCCATGGACCGGAAACGACAAAAATTGCATCAGAGAATGAGTGGCTTACAGGAAAAATAATAATAAAAATAAAACACCAACAGGAAATAAAGAATGAACATAAAATTGAGTCAATATGAAGGGTGGCACCACACAGACACACTGAAGAAAGTGTTTCTGTTCAAGAGGAGACGTGAGCATGTTTAAACTCAAACACACATGTAAGTACTTGCTTGAAATACGACCTAAACCTCTGCTAACCCAGCAGTACACCAGATTCATTTAACATAAAATGCACATATGAAAAATTACCACAGCCTACTGAGAATGAGCTGTCATTTTCCCGTATGTTATTCACGTGATGCCATCGCTCCCTCCAACACGTTCTAGGACTGGAAATCTCTCCGTGCATGGGTATTGGAAACATACCAAAAGTGTTTGTTTGCAAAGCAGATTAGATCTCTCATGAGAATAAGACTTCAAATGAGTTTTCTGAATCATCCTGTTCTGAGTAGGTTAGAAAAGCCCCAAATAAATTTATTACACGGTATTTTCCTACTTTTTCTGAATCTTAAGTAAAGATCAGGAACACAGGTAAGCAAACTAATGAAAATAACTCTACTAAATTCTAACAAGATGGTGTCTGAATCTTGCCGAGTAATAGCGTGGGATTTGCTGTAGGACATCTCTAGCAGGCCAGTATCTTGAGGCTGGGAATGGTTTGTATTTTGGATGTCATTTATTTGTCATTGTTCTTTCTATTCACCCTCCTTATTAAGAGCATTTTTTTCTTTCGGGACTAAATTCTTACTTTACCTCTACTGCTGTAAATCTGTTAAGTTCCCGAGGTTCCTCTGAAGAGAGGTACCTCACTCTGTCCATTCAGCATAGACAGATGTTGGAGTGCAACGACTCTCTACGACTTTTTAAGGGTTTCTGAACTCTCCTTTTCTTGCCTGGCACACTCAGCAGTCCCGCAGAAGCCTGTGAATCTTCAGCATGTTTTAGATCTGTCCTGGAAGAATAGAGCTATTTGTCTTTGCCACATTAGAAAATGGCTTGCATGCCTACATCCTGTGCAATTAGTTTATGAACCCTCTTTTGTTATTTTTGTCATGTATTTCTGTTTTCACTTCTGGTGTCTTATGAATGTTGCTAACACAATTCCTTTCTTCTCCCGCTTTCTTCATCTCAGCTGTGCTCTGATCCTTAAAACAGCTGATGCTGAAGCATTATAAAAGAGGGTGACTTTTGGGATTGACAGAAATCACTATATTGCAGTTTAAAGCGTCAGCATTTTTTTGGTCCAAAACGTTAACTACAAATTGCTGTAATGTCACATACAACGGAGTGAACCTCACTAAAAATCAGATGACATAGATGTGTTTTGAGTAACGTATCCACTGGTCTTCCATAGGAATTTTGTATGTGACAAATTACCCCTTTTCGGTTTATTTTACATGGTTTTTTTTCTGTTACTTTGTTTCAGGCAATTTGGGGCCATCGGGTCACGTCTGACTGGAGCTGGATGGGGTGGCTGCACTGTGTCAATGGTGCCTACTGACAAACTGAATACTTTCCTAAAAAACGTAAGAAAAGCTTATTACCAAACCGATGTCCAAAGGTTAGCACTGGAGAAGAACAGTCTGTTTGCTACCAAACCTGGAAGAGGAGCTTTGGTTTTTGTCGAGGCCTAAAGAACGTAAAAATTTTAAAGAAACTATGTAGGGCGTTTAGAACTGGCAGTACTTCCCATGCCACAGTAAATGCCTTTGCTGGTTGTTACTGTAATGAGCAGCTGCTATTATCAAAATACATTTCTGAAGAAGTGATTGAAAGAAAACTCTCTGAAAAAATCTCTTTTTTTTATACTATAAATATCTTTTAGTGTAAACTTTGATTTACAAAACCTATTGACAAGGAAAACTGAAATTGAAATAAAGATGATACTTCGTTACAGTGGATCTCTCTTCTTTTCCGTTTACTGTCAGGAAAACGTTCCTTCTAGCTATGTTTCTGATGTATCCTTGCGCAAGGGTGACTTCTTGTGAAAGGTTCAGTGAAAATGAATGCTATCTGTGAGCCGTACAATATGACAACATACTCCCCGAGGTGAGTGAACAAATAATGAAGCAAAGTTTGGGTTTGAGTTATCCAAACCCCATATCCTCGTTGCTGAATGCTAGCTGGGCTTCTACAAGGTAGAGCATTTGCATTTTTATGCAAACCCATTACAAAGGATTAAGTGTAACCCACTGACCATGTAAAAAAGCAGTGAAAATCTACGCGGAATAATTCAGGAGATAATTCACTCAGTTGTACTAAGCAAAAGCAAATAGGTAAGACCGAGAGTAAATGTCATTGACACGTTGTCGACAAGCTCCTGTCTCGCTCCCACTTCACACTCCTGACAGTCCCAAGGTTGTAACTGCAGTGCGTTGGAAGTACAGCATCCGCAACCCATCTCCTCAGCAGGAGAAGTGATTGTGATTGCAGAAAGAGGTGCCTGCACATCCAGATACCCCAAAGGTGTCCTAACCCTGCTTCCACGTGGAAAATTAGGTTCCTGTGCCCTCCCTCGCAGCACACAAGCTTCCGCTTCTCTCTTTCACCTACAGTGAAAACTCGAGAGAAGTTTTGCTGGTGCCGTAACCCTTGCAGCCTTAAAAGACAAAGCAAGATTTGTCCCTGTGCACGTTTTTGTGATGCTGAGCACAAGTTAACGTCCAGAAGTCTGCATCAAATTAGAGACCTCTCGGAGAGCTCCTCTGTACATTACCCATGCTCATTCAGGCCAAACCCAAATTCTTAGAGGCTACTAATTCTGTGAGAGGACTCTGCCAAATTTGAACAAGCGGATGAACTACAGCCAACGCAAACTGCCAGATCTTTTCAGGAACCTCAGAGGGGATGTATAACGGTAACAGTATCGCTAGAGAAGTTTTCTGTTTTCTGACAACCAGGAAAAGCGGAACAGAGAGTGCTGTAGATCAAGCAAGTCAAGTACTCGAGAGAGGAAAAGGGTGGGGTCTGGCATGACGGGGAGAGATGAAAAGACGGGATTTGGAGGGACGACAGTTAAAAGGATGCACTTGAGAAGGGGAAAGCAAGGGGTAAGGCAGACGGATGAGAACAAGAGGCAGAATTATAGAAAGGTTTAATCTCAAACCAGTCACTGTTACTCTCTATGGAAACTGAAGATCTTGTAACCAGTTTGTAATGTGCAGCAGACACGCTGTAGGTTCGACTACACCTGTAAACGTAGGACTCCAAAAATCAAACAACAGTAGGTCAGTATCTTCAAGAATCTCTGAGATACCCTTGGAGATTTTACAGAAAACAATGCCGTGGCTCTGTTACCAACTGCCTTATTAAATATAATCCTCAGTTTAATTCAGCGAGTCCCTGTTTATTATCCTGTCATAAAAATGGAGTACAAGACGGTACATACCAATCCTTGCATTAATGTATTTGCATTGAACTTTAGTTCGGCTGGATTCATGGAGGCACTAATCAGCATATGAGCAGAATAAAGGTATGTTAGGTTTGTTTGGGTTTTTTTATTCTTCTTCTTTTTAAGTTGAGCATGACACACAGAGTCATGGAATCTTCCCAAAAACATGCGGGCCGCAGTACATTTCAAAATTTTTCTGTCAATGAATCTTATAAACGATATTCTCATAAAAAAAGAAAACAGAAACCTGGCACGGTATAAGAGAATAAAACCGAACGTTCTAAACTCCTGATTAATTCTTTCCTTTCCTTCTTTATTGCTTCAATGTCTTTCCAATACTTTTGCTGAAATCTGCAAATAAAATCGGGACATAACGTTCATTGAAAGACCTACGGTACTCAAGCTTATATACATAAAAATGGCACTCGGGCATTTTCATTTACGGACTACCAACAGGAAGTAAATGTTTCTTTTTAAACAAAAAACATTGAATTAATCTGTGTTTGGGGGTTTGGGGTTTGCTTTTTAAACCTTTGAAGACATTTTTCTACATAATGGTAAAACCCCCGAAAATCAGAGCATGAGAATGATACACCAACAATGTGTAAGGTAGGCAGCAAGGATGATAGTATTTCTAATCATAAAGCAAGAAGATTTTGGGTTGGATGAAAATTTCTGCGTATAAAGCAGCAACTCCTGAGCGTATTTCCTAAGCAAGTCTTTCCAGATCTGTATTTTTAATAGCTTTTTCTGACTATGTTTTCAAAATCTATTCTGTAGCTAAAATAATGCTAATCGGTATATGCACACACACATATATGTATTTTTGGAAAATTAAGAAAATTAAATGTCAGAATACGTGCAGAAGTGATGCGTCCTGTTGGCACGAGCTATGATTATCAGTGGAGCGTGATTTTCTCTCGTTACACTGTCTGACTGTAATTCATTCAATCAGGAGTTCAGTCTCGCTGTGCAGTAAATGGGTTCTAAACCTTTCCAAAAAGGATTTGGAATGGAGACGCTGTTGGACATCTCAGTGCAGCAACGTTGCCTGGTGCCATATTAATACTCCGTATTATCTTAATCCCGTTGACACGTACGTCTCCATCACTGCATTTGCTGGCTGTGTATCTCGTATGCAGGAACACGCTCGTGCTCCGAAATAGAACGAGAGTAATTTTACCATTCACTGGGTGGGAAGGGACCGTGACTGTCTATTTGACATTTGCTCTCTCGGGCACAGCACGCATACACGCACCGACATGTATGTATGGCAACCTAATATATAGTAATGACTTACATAACGTCTTTGGGAATATCGGTTTCTAGTTAATATGATCTGAATGCCAGCTTTTATTTTAGTAACTGCTGTGTACTTACTCAGTATAATCCTTCCGAAATTCCTCTCCGAGTCCACGTGTCTCTTTAATAACATCTTGATACGTTGGAGCAACTGCAGCGCTACGGTTTCAGTCAAGTGAAAGATTTGTATTTCCAGCTAACTACCAAGTTTATTTGTGCGCTAAATCCCAGTCAGATATAGTTAAACAAAGATACCCCCAGAACAACGTTCACAAGAGCTATCCTGTTCTAAAAAAAGATGCTTTGCAAATCGTAGCTGTTACAGGCAGGACTGAAGTACTGCTTTCCGATTCTTGCCATTATATGCTTCATCAAGCAAAATGAACTCTGGAAAAGGACTTACACTGCAAAGTAGCAACAGCACGAAAAGCAGACTGGTAAGGCCTAGCGTCACGAAACCTGTAAATCGCGCAGCTTATTAAATAACATTTTAAATGCTAATTTTGAGATGGAAGGCTAGGTATTGATAAGAGACTAGGTCACAATGCAGAAAGGAGCACAACGGGGAATGTAAACCTGTAACTGGAAATTACTCCCTGTGATACAGCCGCCTTTGACAGATTTTCCCGGCGTACACAGGATTGGCAGAGGAAGCGCTGCCAAGCAATATTGCTGTCGCATCTGTCCTACCTCAGCTGTTCTAGTTTAGCCAGCTTTTTCACTGAACGCTCTTCTGAGCTTCAATATCCCATACAATAGAGACAAAAGATGAATCCTGTTCTTGATCTTATCTCTTATACTCTGCCCTCTGCTTTTGGACTTGTATCAAAAGTCATTAGCTACGAGATTCCGTGAGATGCCACATCACAGCCTCCGATAACAGCGCCGGGTTTACTAGGAGACAATCTGCCACGGTGCTGCCGGCGGATAGTCCCTAACCCGCTCTGTAATCTCTCCTACTTCAGTGGGACTGCAGCACTCAAAGGTAGTAGGACCAAGCTGTAATTGATATGTTGGGAACTGCTGTTTTCTGGGCAGATTTTTTCTTCCCCTCAGGTCAGCTACGATTGTTTTACCAGTAAAACCTGCAGATGAACATTTTCTGGAGCCCCTGAAGTCTCTGCAGATTTGGTCGCCGAGTTCAGCAGAACGTGGGTTTACCCCGGCCCACGCTCCCTGGCGAACGCTTCACTCGGCAGGGGAACACGTAGTGAGAGTTTGCACATAAAACAGACGTGCCCAAAATCTCACATGTAATTAAGGCACTCATGCCAAATTCATCATACGCGTAAGACTTATGAATGGAAAACCTGCAGAGGAGTAAAAAATGTTGAAGCTAATCGGATGAGAAGACACTAAGGAGCTTTCAGAATTAATTGACCAATAAAATGTTTGAGATTGATTTCCACTAGCAGTGGTTCCTGCAGAAGCAACCAACTGGAGGAGGATTTCTACAAAAGCATTTGGTATATTTATTGGATTTTAAGTCTAATGCATTTTGAGAATTGCTGTTGTCTCCTAAGCACTACTTTGTTGGCCAAAATTACACATTAATGCTAAAAGGGGGGGGGGGGGGGGGAGTCCTCTCCCCACAAAAGCATGCCTTTCTGCACTTGGCACACGAGGCTCAAATAACTCAATAAAGATTAGATGTACTTCAAACTGAAACACACTAGTGCCCAAGCAGCTGTCTTCTTTCCAGCCAAGCTGTGTGTTATTTGGGATGGGAATAAAAATACGTTCTATTAGCCAATGATCAAGCCAGATGTGTGGGTTTGTTTCCTTTTTTTAAAATCCAAATTAATTTTTCAAGGGACACCGAAGCAGGTTTGTATGAAACTCTTACAGCAGTTCCTGAGGATTATTATTAAAGGCCTTATTTTTTGCCAAATTCCATATAATGGAGGGTTTTATTCATGTTGTTCTACATTTTCTGGTTTCTTATCTGTCCCTCGTGTGACAAACGCATATATTTATTTTTGTTGGCTAAGCTGTTCGAGCGGGATTTTTTAGTTCTGTTTCTATTGATCAATTATTAACAGAATGAAATTGTTCTGATTAAAGGCTGAAGACTTTTCTACTGGCTTTCTCCCAGTGAACATCCTTTCTTGTAACTGCCTCCTTCCTGTCCAGGCTTCTGTCGAGAGAAGAATTAAGACAAGACGACCCTATCCTTGAGGAAGAATTCAGTGAGCCACTTTTAAGCAACAATAGCAGCTGCACGAATAATAATTTTTTTATGAAGGTCTGAACCTAATTTTATGTTAGAAACATAAAGTTCCAACTTTCATAGTTGAATTAAAAAGTCTAACAGAAAACAGGAGCTAAAATCAGAACCAAAAGAGTCTAGCAAGGATTTACAGAACTTCTGTCAGATTAAGTTAAAGCTCCACAGTTGAATCATAAACTTAATCGGAGCCAAATACTAACTATGAATGGAAAGATTTGGGGACAAAGGGTTAAAGATCAACGAAAAAATGCCTATTGTGCTGTTTTTCAAGTTAGCTATGGTCAGGCCTTGACCCTAAGAACATATCCAGTGAAATTCCTGTGCAATTCTTTCTACAGCAAATCCAACTGTATCAGCAGCAGAACAGATGATGAGCTTTCAAAAGCCTTGATTATTTTTTTCTTCTTTTTTCTTTTTTTCCTTTTTTTCTTTTCAGAAGACCATTTGAGAGAGTGAGGGGAGGCCTGGACAGCTTTTCTTTCTGCAGATCTATAACCTGATGGTGGCCAATGGGGAGGGAGGGGGACACTATTGCAAATGATTTTCAATACTTCCTCTAGAGGGAACAGGACGGCTAGTGTAAGCTGCTTCAAGAGACTTACGAGGACTTACAGGCCTCTCGCTGATGTTGTTGAAAAACTCCAAAATTTATTGTCTTGTCTGAAATTCATAAAATATTTAACTTTCTTGATTATGAGATTTCCGGGTTTTGCCACCACAAAGCTGATTTTGGGTAAAACAAATTAAATGGTTAAATGAATAAAATTCTATCGACAGAAAAAGAAGGTAATGATTTGTGGGATTTCTTAGTATTATACTAAACCAACAGCCTCTTGCACACAACCTGCTCTTGCTGACCTTCTTTCTCCCCGTCTTAGCTGTGCTCATTCAGCAAGAACAATCTGGTCGGATCCTCTGAAAGTGGGGGCACAACCATGCCAAGAAACGCACATCAACTGCTACAGCACACCTGAGTTCGGGGCACTGAGATGTTGGCGCACATTTTCTACTCCTCTTCCGTCACTAAGAAAATGGCAGAGACCTTGTAAGCTCGTGCGAGCGAGCCTAAGGGGTTGGGCTAACAGAGTCTGAATCTCAACTATCTGCTTTAGCTCCGCTAATGAGATTTATTTTATTTCTATGTAGGTGGTCTCTTATTTCTTAAATGCAATTAGCATGCAGTTGTTGCCTGATGGTTTTATTTATTTTTGAAAGTGCCGACTATTGGCCTTGCTTTCATAGTTCTAGAGTTTCCAGAATTGACTTTTGTGCTCCACAAGCCTATTTTCAGGAAATATTTTGTAAGAGGGATGATATTTTGAACTCTACTTTTATGGCTGCGAAGGCTTCTCCTTTTTTACTTCCTTTGTCTGTTCATTAGGGGCCATCTTCAATTCCTAGATGTGTTTTTGGAGATAAGTTCCTTTCCTATGAAATACATACCATTAACACAAAACATTAAAAATACTTTAAGTCTTTAGACAAAGTTGTGTGTTTATTTTATGAGATTCTATGCTGTGTAATGTTCCGAGTGGTGCACCGAAATGTGCACATTTGTCCATTTTTAGGTTTTCTCCGGACATTTCCTGACGTGTTCATTAGCTGCCTTTTGCTCATTACATAAACGCATGAAAAACCACCCGTCTTCCTCTGTTTTAGCTGTAAAATGAATAGAAGGTTTTAGGCTTTTAATCAAACTATGAAAGATTTCAACATCCTGGTTTTTTGCGGGTGACATAGATGAGTGCTATGTAGTGTTTCCAACTTTTAATTTTTATTACAGTCTTGCCTTCTGTGATTCATGAATTTATAATTCATACTCTCAGAAAACGGAACATTTTTGAAAATCAACATCATGCATATTGCAAATTACAATAAACATGTCAGCAGAAGTGGATATACTAACAGTTGATGGTGGCTAATTTGCTAATTTATTCTTTTTATATAAATGGACAAATTACGACTGCCCATTGTGGTCACATTAAAGGGAGAATGGTGTGGAAATTTCTGTTTTCAATAAACCCATAAAGAAATGGACACAACTTATTTTTAGAGAGAGTTCTGCTCATAATGTGAACAGTCACCTAAAATCTGCTGAGAAAAACATAAATCGGTTTCACAAGAAGTCTAAAATTTTCTTTTTATCCCATCAGTCAGCCTAATTACAAGGAAAAATTGTAAAACTTGTTAAGTTCATAAAGACAATATGACCAATATAAAAATACCACACTGAAAGTTGGGGGAAAAAAAGGGAGTTTTCTCCACTCCTCTATATGATGTTGCGAAATTTGTTGAAGCCAGTGAAGTTAATTTAAACTTCTGGAACACAGAATCTGACACCTAAATACACTGAATAATAGTTGCCCTGTCGTAACAAAAGCTGCCCAGATTGACAGTATTCTTTATCGGCAAGCTGTGACTTCCCTACGCTGAATACACTGAAAAGCGGCGGCAAACTAGTTTTTCTTTGATGTGTGCAAACACTTCAATATACAGAAGATCAAAATTCCAAGAATTCCCATGAGAAAACGTTTCAGGGGAACTCAAGTAAGTCTTCAGTAAATCCTCCAAAAACCGTCCAGTTAGAACAATTTTATGTAGGTCCGGAAAAGAACAGAATTAATTAGAAAATCTTTGCTTCTGAAACCCCTTTGTTTGAGAGATAAACACAAAGGGCTCTGAGCATCTGTACTACACAACAGACAAATCCTCTCTGCGTTCGGAAAGGTAGGTGCCAGACAGAAATATGTCCAAAAATCAGAAAATACTCTAAACTTCCTCAAGATTTATAGATGTTTGGATCCAAAGAGTATAGTTCAGGGCCACAATAGAACCAAGTCAATATACAAAGCCAGAATCCAGATACGATAGGAGTTTCATTACATTTTGTGGGGTTTGACGTACGTTTCTCATTCAGCCTTATTCCCCAAAAATCAAACAGAAGTAAAATAAAGTAACCAAGCTGAAGCGCAGTCTTACTTAAGACACTTTAAATCATGCGTTAGGTTAAGGGACAACAAGATGAAGGACCAATCAAATGTTTTTTCTGTATTTCTAAGCTTCTCTCTTTTAGGCAAACCACTTGCTGAGATTGTCTGCATTACTGTGGTCTGCCTCAGCCTAGAAAAGAGAAAACTGTCCCAGCTATTGCGGATCATAGCAGAAAAAGGAAACAAAATAAATGGGTGAGATTTTAGTAATGCATTCTCCTCCTCCCTGCCCCAGCTGGTTTAAACCATCTTGGCAAAAAGTTTTGAAGAAAGGTTTTTAAATACCACACAGGTTGGGAGTCAAGGATATGGTTGGCTGTAAGCTTCAGTACAATTAGTCCTGCAAGTCAAGGAACACGACGCAGCATTATCTATTTCATGTGTCTTAAGACAGCAGGAGACCAAAGGACTTTGGCCACCGAAGTCGGAAGAGCACGCGCTTGCATTCTGGATCTGAACCGATACAAGAGGACTGTAAAAATGGGAGAGATGTCAGTACAGGACATTATCAAACTAACTGTCTGAGAATAAGAACAGACTAGGAACTTCTACATACATACTAAAAAAAGATTTATGCTGAGAAGTTTTTTTTTTAACTAAGATTTTTTTTTCACCAAAACAAAGTACTGTACTACACAATGGTGATACCAGTACAAGGAGGCATCAGAATTTCTGACAAAGACTGATGGCAATGATCTAATGTTATGGGAGACTCTTCTCCATTTCAAGCAGGAAAACTGCAGGCTACAATAGGCATAAGACCAAGTACTTGGCATGGAATATAAACACCTGCAAGTAAGCTTGAGTTATTTTAAAATCAATGCAGTATTTTATGCACAGTAATTAAAAAAAAAAAAAAAAAAAAAATAAGGGGGGGGGAAAAATAAG
>NW_008795035.1:3031231-3036207 GCF_000699145.1 Aptenodytes forsteri
AAAAAAAAAAAAAAAAAAAAAATCAAGGGGGTGTGATAAATAGAGTTTTTATCAAGAAAGAACCTAGCGAATCCCATTTGAAACTGCAGTTTACTACAATCATGTTCTTACCTTAATCTGACTGATCAATTCTTATCTAAGGCTAAAGCGTTTCCTTTTGTGAACGTTGAAAGCATGAAAATATGGTAGAGAGTTGAAAAAAAATCATATAAAACGTTGAAAAAGAACCCAGCGCAAATCCAGGTTATAAAAGGAAAAGTCCAATATAAATGCAGCACTATTCAAAACCACTTATAGTATAATCTACACAACAAACAAAGATTACATTTACGTCTAACTTTTTTTGTCTACTTTTTTTGTTAAAACAAATCACACCTAAAATTACTGCAACTGCAAATCAGTAGAGAAAAATCCCCTTGTTTTTCAGTTTATTTTCTCCAATTACATGGAGAAACATGTATTGTTGTTTTCTCTCCATAGTCCTCTATATTCTGAAATTGCCACCATGTAGACAACTCTGCTCTGTAGAGTATTTTAGTAGCATAGTTCATAAATATTAACAGAAACATGGCTTTTGTCAGTGAGCTACCCATAGTACGCTCCTTTTAATATCAGAAGTATGTAAAGCAAACCTCTGTTATGGTTTTGGATTCCTTTGGTGTATCACTTGTATGTTCACAATCTTCACTTATTTCTTCATCTGCCATATACTTCCTATCTTCAAGTAGATCTTTGCAAATTATACCCTCTGCTAACAAAAATTTAAAAATCATACAGTTTCACTTACTGGCAATACATAAATATTGATGTCTTCCTATTTTTCTGACATCCCTTTTCATCGTGTAGCGTTTTCTTGGTACTGTAGGATACACGTCGCACTTGCAGTGAAATGTTAATAAACCAAATCTCCCCTTAGTACATTTCCCACAATTTTTTCCAGACAAAATGCTACGCAAAGAGATTTCACTACAGATAATGAGTCCGTTAAGGAAAAATGGTGCTAAGAAGGTTATTTAATCCACTTTCTGTACCTCAAAAGAATAAACTATTCTTTATATCTATATCTGTCGACCAGTATGGAAACTAGACAACCTATTACTAATACTAGCCCTAAAACACAGATCCTTAGCTCTGCCTATCTCAGATGTTTTTAAAAGACTACTATTAATAATCCTAGATTCCCAGGGTGGGAGAAAGTAGAGAGTAAATATCCAGTCTCACAAGACCGACATCCTTCTGCCCACCTGTCCCCACCCCGCCTGCCTACTGACGTGAAAAATAAGCTGTAAAACGCGGGCACGTGAGTACGCAACTTCACGCCGTTTGAAGAGGAAGCAGGCTGATGGGGCTTTGCCTGTGCGCCGTACAGAAACATCACACTTCACCAGTGCACACATCTGCACACATGTTGTCCAAGTGCAAGCCTTATGTTCTACAAAGTAGATCTTCTGTTACAGTAACAACTCAGTAAAAGTGATTACTGGACAAATGGAGTACGTAAGCAGGACACGCTGAATTTTTTAGATAGATCTTCGGTACCCTCATGTCCATTCAGAAAAGCTGTTAAAGAAAAAGAAAGTTGTTCACTTCTTGAGGGTCTTGAGACAAACAAGCAAGAGAGTTCTAACTTGCAGTTTTACCGTAAGTTGTCAGGCATCCATGAAGACAAAGCCAGATCTCAACTGGGCAAGTACATCTTAGCCACAGGTTATAAAGCAGACACAGATGTACAAAACTATCAAGACAGGAAAACAAAAGTTTGGAAGAACAGCGAGAAAAGCTTTACATTTTTGCATAACAGGAAATCCACTGAACAAGAAAGAATTACAAATAACCACTAACATGCCTCATTTGCCTTAAAGAAATACAAAAGCTCCTAAAATGAGAAATAACATCATCGAATAAGAACCACAAAGTGAAGAATTTTATTTCAAAAAAATGTCTTTGAACACAGCAGCTCAGTGCACAGAGAAGATGATGGAGTTGAAGACAAAGAACTGCTAAAATAGAACTGAAATGAAAGCCAAGATGAAATAACCTCCTCAAGTCCTGATGCTGGCAGACAAACACCATTCAAAAAACATTTTCCAGCAATAACAATTATCCCATAGGGCTTCAAAGCAATTTATATACTCACAAGAAGAATACGTGTGAGAATAATGTTCCAGACTGCTGAAAATTAGCCAAAGGGGGAAGGAGGTACCAAGCACTTCCAGATCAGTTAATCTGAATTCTTAGAAAGATGTTAGAATACAAATGGGAAGAAAAGTTACTTCATACTGAGGTATGATGGTTCATGGCCAGACGTCTACTCCAGGAGCCTGCATCTCATGACTTTTCTTTTTGCCTTAGCAGTACACACAGATTATGTAGCATCATCCACCTTTTTCAAGCCCTGCTGTGTGCACAGTCATAGGGATACCCAGTTCTTCACAGTTTCAGAAGCATTTAGGAGAGACTTGTAGAAAAAGAAAGACAGATCTGTGACAGTGAACGTATATTTGGGCAACATATATGAAATCTGTAGTTAATGGAAAGTACTCTTCCCTTTTTTTACTTGTCCTTTTTCACGCTGTAAGTGAGGAGGCAGTACTCCCCTCCAGAAACTCAATAATAATTTCTAAGTGTGTCCAAGAGTTCTCTTACCAAAGCAATGATTCAAGGAGTGCAAACGAGGCGTTGTATTCAGAGCTTCAGAAAAGCATGAATGGAGCTCCAGGTAGCTGCAACTGCAGAGATGCGAGGTGGAACAATTCTTTGGCCACATCCTTGTTGCAGTAAACTCTTCCTGGAGCAGGTCTAATCACCAATGAAGAAAATAATTTTGATTGCCTCATAGCAATCCTTTCCATGGCCCATCATTTAAGTGGTCATTCCCTTCTGCAGAGATGTGTCTAGTCACATGTCTCAGCAATAAAACCAAATGAAGACATCACTGAAAAGGCTTTTCAGGTTTTTCAGACATAGCTCAGGACTTTCTGAAACCAACGAGTGTAGAAACACTTTAGCCCTATGATGTGAATTTAGGAAAGAAAACAGATAAAGTAATGTCCTGACTCAAACTGAGTTATAATCTAACTTTGTTCACAACGTGGTGTTCAGAGACACGCTATCTGAGAATAACATCTGTGTGCTGTACGCAAATCTCCCACTGCATGCAGGAGTGACAGGCACGAAAAAATACTTCCATGGAAAGATGCAGCAGCAAGCAGGCGGACAAGGGCCTGAAAGGCTGATCAATAGAAGTGACAAATGTAGATGTCACCGGTGCAGGGTACCTCTTAGGAGGAAACACTCTCACACCAGAAACAGAGAAGATGAAGAGCTCCTCTGACGGGGTACTGAGGGCAGAAGTTATATTGCTTATTAAAACTAGGAGTGATCTCAAATCCTTGTGGTGCTCTCCTGCTGCGCAGGAGCGTTCTCCCTGGAAAGAAGAAAGCGGACAGAGTGGAAAAGGATTGGTAACCGACAAGGTGAGGCTAAAGAAAAGCTACTGTCATCAAAGACGGTGCCAGATGATCAGAGAAGGAAAAAAGGAGAAAAGGATGCCAAAGAACATGAACGCTTCCTCCTCCTACCTTGACCCCAAAGGATCCCAATGTCCCAGGCTGCGCAAGACAGGGAGAGGCAGTATCCAGCCCAGTTTGCCAGCCTAGTGAGGGCAGCAGTGGAAAAGTCACGTCTCAGAACATGGCTGAGCCCTGCAGCCTGACAAGTCAGTAACGAGGTCTTGGTTGACAAAATTTGAGTACAATCTGAATCACTGATACCTGTCGGAAAGAGGAAGGAGTGCAGGATTACCACTGACACCCCTTTTCCCTTTGCTGTAACCACCAAGCTCAGCAGCACTGCCATAAAAGCACCGTCAGAGGCCACACTTAAATGCATCTCAACATTTCCTGAATTGCTGGCTCTGTCTCTGATAACATTATGATTACAATGGGATCTAAAGAAGGACCTGCATGTCTGAAAGCTGACGTTTTCCAAATGACATCATTCAGTTTAATTAAAATACTGCTTCTCCCCACAAACTTTTCTCATTTGCGTTACACATGAACACTAGATACTCAAATCCTTGAGAAATTTAAACCTAACAAGATGGTCAGTATGTCAGCAGGACTTCTTTTATAACTCCTATGACCTCACCCATCAAGCCTTATGAGCAATGCAAAAATAATAGCTCTGAGGTTTATTGCTCTTCCTTTTACATTCCTCCACAGTAGGTAAGTCCAGAAACCATTTAAACAGACATAAGTGTTTAAAAAGAGTTAATAAGACTTAATTAAGGAAGACTTAATCAAGAATAACCAGGACTAGACAAATCCTGATTTTGACAAGCTTCTCATCAACAGAATTAACATTCATTTACAGTCCAGTGATGGACAGTTTAACTAAAGGCACAATATACCCCGAAGAACCTTTTTATTGCTGACAGTAATACTTGGATTAAAATTAGCACAGCATGATTTTTAAATCCCAAATTGAGTCTGCAGAGAAGGCAGTTTAAAAAGGGTTGGGTTTTTTTACTTGCAAACGGAGCAAACTTGATCTGGAAGTCATTAACAGATAATAAACATAACCTTCCCCCACTCACTCCCAAGATGCCATCTCTACAGTCACTTTTCAGAATACAGTTGTATTTTTACAACATGTCATCCTACAGAGAAGAGCCTCACAGGCTTTCATTTTACCTGATTTCTCCCTTACTGCTAAGGGATTAGAGCCTTCTCTTCAACAGGACTCAGTTCCTAACAGGGAGAAAGAACTGGAGTGAAAGGAGAAGGAAAAGTTGGTTTGCTTCGTGAAGTATGTTACTAAATTCTCTTCAGGGTGACAAAAGCCATTCCGAAAAGAAAGCCAAAAACATTACAGCAGGTCAGCTGTTGTGCTGCAACAATCTGCCTCGAACAGATCCCTGATGTACCCAGCCCGTTAGCTAATAGACTCAACAGTAAGCGAAGAGACCAGCCACT
>NW_008795035.1:3036497-3090069 GCF_000699145.1 Aptenodytes forsteri
CCTAAGCTGTAATCTGGTTTTCCGCATCATGACTGGCCACAGTCTACTATCGTCAGTCTAGGCTTGGATATGCACTTTTTGCTCCTTGCCTTCCAAATATAAAAAGAAATAATTTGAAAACAGTTAATTAGCCCACTAATGCTAATATGTTCTATAAATACAAATAAAATTTAAAAATATATAATTAAAAATAATTATTCTGTTAACCACTGCAAGAAATCTAATTTAGTGTCTCAAATTCGTGCGAGTTCTTTACAGCCATGGCAACATGGGAAAAACTAGACCAACCTTTGTCATTATAATGAGAAACACTGATTATCCGAACAGAGAACAGCATTGCCGTATGAAGTGCTGTAACTTCTAACTTTTGAAGTTTTCCAGTTATACAAGAATTATGAAAATGCTTTTCAAAATACGACCCCAATTTAAAAAGAAAGAAACAGGAGATCTTTATAGGAGTAGTGCTATTGCCATCCTGGTCCAGAGATGCGAGGTAAGGTTTCTATGGAGGAGAATCTGTTTTACCACATTAAGATCCATGAGCTTTTATTTTGTCATTGAAGAGAGATGAACAGCTTATCCTCTTTCCTCACTGTGTAAGGGACTCAAAATTAGACACGGTGCAAACATCATGTCACCTGCTTCTCCAATTTGAAGTTATCTACATTACTGTAGAGCCTCAGAGAAAACTGGATTTGTTAAAAGAAGTAAGGATTGGTGACCCAAGGAAGATTAAAGGGAAAGACATTCAGTACTGAAGGGACTAAGTGCACTAAGTAAACCACAAAACAGGATGTCGGACAGAGGCTGGACATTCAAAATCGTATGTTCAAGAAGAGGTCAATGATAGAAGCGTATTTCAAAATGTGACCAACACATCATTCTAACACCAATGCAAAAGAACAACTTTGATAACCATCACATACCACTTAATTCCTCTGAATCTTTTCAAAATCTTGAGGAAAAAAAATGAGAAGATGGCGGCTTTCTAAGCAAGCCTGTGGGGCTGAGGCAAGGAGGAGGTAAGGAGGTAAGGAGCTGAGGCTCTGAGTAAGAGTGGAATTAGATAATTTAAAAATCAAGAAGATTTGCTATCGGTTCCTTCTTATTTAAATACAGAAACTATAGATTAGGTTTTCTGCTCATCACTGGATGAGAAAACTTTAAAAATCAAAATGAACATATTGAGAGCTTGTATGACCAGAAGTCACCGGAGAGCTAAAGGCTGTATCTGCTTTATTATACTTGAAAATCTGACTTCTCTCAGTAGAAAAAAAAAAAAAAAAAAGACATATCTGGATTGTTTCCTGTTACAACAGAAAAATACAAGAATAGCTGTACTCGGTCAAACCAAAGGTACATAGAACGCAGTATCCAATTTCCAGCTCTGACCAACATCAGATGCCTAAGGAAGACTAAGAACATGGCAAGCACACAGTGATATTTCCACAGAAATCTCTCTTGGCCACAAGCATTTTGTGGCTCGGGGACCAGAGGTATTCACTCGATTTAATGGCTCTGTATGAGTTTTTTCTAACTAGTTCAGTAATCTTTGAAACTTTTTAAAATTTACTATCTACAGTGTCCTTTGGTGGTTAACAATATTGTATGAAGAGCCATTTCTATTTTGTTTTAGTTTAATCTGATATTCTACTAGTCTCATTTGCTTTAAAATTAGGAAATAATCAGAGAACTTCTCGTAACATATAAAATCTTGCAATAGACAGCTGAAAACCTTTGTATATTAAGACATCTTGCAAACAGAAGCTCTTCTCCCAAAATGTCCTCTGGCAGAAGGAACTGAGGTTCCTTCTCCTGATTCTGCTCACTTAATATTCCCAAACTACTGGATAAGAATTTCTATTTTATGGATTCAATATTTTCAAGTTCTTATACCATAACCAAAACTTTTAATAGCAGTTTTGTCAAATATTTTAATGTTAGACTATATTTTTTCCAAGAGATGATTTTACAACGCTGTTTAGCCAGATGAAGCTCAGCTGTTCTCCCTACCTTTTTATAGATCACTGTAAAAATGAGCTTGTCTGCAGACCAAGATACCAAGATGCACAATTGTTAAAGTGCACCTCACTTATCTCAGTCCTTAAATAAAGCAATCATACCTCACTTAACTCAGTCCTTAAGCAAAGCAAATAGCTCAGAGGTTAAAGTAAACAGCTTTTCTCAGTAGCGATTCACTCTGAGGCACTGTCAGTATATAGCACCTGAAATTCTACTCTTCTCAGTAGCCCTACTGGGAGGAAAAGAGGCAGAAAGAGCAAATAAACTGGATCAGAAGAGCAGAGCCGCTCTGATCTACAACCATTTTTCAGGATTCACCTAGACCTGTTCCTAGCAGAACTATTCCTTTATTGGGATTGTTAGCTTTACGCAGACGTTCTTTCAACCAAACGTTGGACATTCACAATTCTGTCTAGGAAAACTAGAGAATAAATAATACATCAGATTGATGTATTATGTATTGATGCAGAAATGCATCATCCTGAAAACAAAGGCCACTTAATGGAGTGACAAACTAGTCTGTTGCCCAAGGTGTACAGGCATGATGAATGCATTACCTGGCATGCAGGCAGGATCAATCAACTAGTAATCAAATAACATTAGAATGTTCTGGTGCAAGCCAACTACCACAACATAATATCTTCTTGCTGCTAGCACTGCTGCCCAGACTTCTGCTTCTAGAGAACCAATACCGTCGCTATCAATGGAAGGATTTATTCCCTTTTTCCTTTTTTTTTTTTTTCTTGATTACTTTGTTTCTTAGAAGCCAAATTTTACTGTACAGGACATAATGAATTCATAAAAAACACTTGGAGTTAAGTTCTCCCCTTGATCCTTGAAAAAAATTCTGCCTCCCAGCAACTATGGGCAATCTTTCACACCAGGTTATTCTAGCTATGCCACATCATAGCGGCACAGCTGCTGCACTGCTCCCGAGTGGAGAGTGGTCTCAGGAACAGGGTTCTGTAAGTCTGAAGTCTTCAGAGACCACTGCAAATTATATGCTGCATATGAGCAAATTATAATCACGTGAGCAGCATATACTCCTTACCTCATGAATTAATGTCTAAGTAGCCACATATTGGTGGCTGTCGATCCTTTCATCACACCAGAAATATCAGCAATTACTAGACGCGCATATAAAGTTTGTAGTTAGCATCCAGTACTTTGAATCAGCTGCTTCTGGTGAACGAGCGATTAGCAGTTCACGTGCTTTCAATATTATTACTTTTATATCACCTTTAGTGTTATCTCCCATACACAATTAGGAAATAGTGTGGAAACTTGCCAAACAGTTATATTATGCCCTAACAAAATATGGCAGTAACAGCAAGAACTTAAAACAAATCTGATTATATTAGCTCAGATACTGTCTTTCTCGATATCTTACCCACATCTTATCTCACCAACATCTCAATGTGCGGTGGGAAGGAACGAAATGTTGTGTTGCTAGCTGAATGACCTGAAAGTGTCTTAAGCAGTATTCCGAATAGATCGGTTGAAGAGAAGACAAGCAGGTCACCCAGAAAGACCAAACGTCATGACTGGCCTCCAGAATATTTTTCCTCTTTTGCAGTGCAAGGTAATAATTGGTTCAGAGTTTGGCTTTAACATCTGCTGCTGGTTGAGATCTCTGACTGGCTTTTCCAGCTTCAGTCTGAGATACATTTTGAACATTATTAATTCCCATGACCTAATGTCAAAGTCTGATAGAGAAAGTGATCTGGTTGCATTATCTTCCAGTATTTAATATCAGTTCTGGGTAGAAACAGCTGGAAGCAATATCACATTTGCTACAATAAATTTTCAGAGGAATTTGTTGAAAATATCTCATATCTACAAAGACCTGATTTGGAAAATAGACTTATAAATTGAAGATGTGTAGAGGAAAAGCCACATAAGCAAACTGCTCAAGATGCGTACCTAATCAGGTTATACAGGACATATTCAGAAGTAAATTGATACCTTATAAACTCATATGGAAGTCTAGGTACAGTTTTATCCCAAACTCTGAATCCAAATTTTCTCAATTAAAATGAAGTAGAGTCAGATTATCTCATATTTACTATTTAGTAATCATTAAGCTGTGAATGGGTTCTGCAATACCTCTTCATGTGCAGCTGCCATTGATTTCAGTAGACGCTTAGCATGCAGAAACTTAGAATGAACTCTGAACCTGCCCTAGTATTGTGCACAAATTGTACTATATAAGCTTTTACTCTGCTGGGTTTTTTCCAGCTTAAATGAAAGCATTTAACTCTTAAAAAATGTTTTTGATTATTTTGATTTAAAAACCAGAGTATCTAGACTGTCGTTAGTTATTGTAGCATGCCATGAAATACCTGCAAATGAAAGCAAGATATGAAGAATTATTAGGAACTGAAAGTGAGGCTTTATTTATAATTACCTAGTCAAAAAAGTATGACACAATTTTGATGGGTCCCGTCCCGTCCCCTCCCCCCTTTTATGAGATGGGGCAAATGACCGTTGCATGCATATCGAGGAAATTCCACTAGTAGTGTGTGCACTGTCAGAGATTACATGGTGGATGAATGCTTCCAGAACCTTTCTGAGCAGTATTTGCATGCTGAAAGAGAAAAATCTCTCTTTATTTTCAGCTAGGGAGATACTAGCAAAATATTTCAATCTACAGCAGCAGATTTTAGGGCACAGAAGTGAACTTAGTCCACAACAAAAGTAAGTTTGCTCTTTTTTATTGGCCACCAAACAATCTATATAAAGTGGTTTGCATATTTTTGCATGATAGGAGAATAAGAGGAGTAGAAAATATGTATATTCTTTCTTTCTTCCTGATTAAACACTGTTTTTAACCTGTGACTAGCAGCAGGAATAGTACTGGCGAAAAAAAAAAGCTGATATATTTTTAACATGGTGGCAAACTTTTTTATATGAGTCTTGAAAAATGGTTAGCGATATCTTGCTCGTTCAAATACACATGCATGCAAGAAACCCCACCCCAAAAAACAGGTACAGCAATTCTGTTCCCCATTACTGCCATTCAGTTTTCAAGATACTTTTGATTGAATGACCAATTTCCAAGAGGTTTTAGGAATTCAGCTTGCTTCCATTTTTTCAATAAATGATGAAACACTGTAAGGCCTTTCTATTCTCTGAGGCTATTTGAGGCTTAGAAGGAGGAAGGAGCTAAGATTCTGGTTCTAATTATTATGGTAATTTTGAATGAACAACTATCGGGTGATGAGGACCTGGTAGCACTTTAATACGCTCCCTGATTCCCAAAGATGGAAGCAGAAAAGAACTGGTGCTGTAGGTGGAACTCAGATCTTTCTGAGGTCTATTTTTCTTAGTCAGTGTAAATACCTAACACTACCTAAAACTGCTTCTTTCCTGAAAGTGTTTATATAAGTCCGGAAAATTTGGTCTAACATATCATTTTCTCTTTCACAGTAATGGAATGCCTGCTTTTTTTTGTCCCTGTCTGTTTGAACACCAGAAGATAGCTTATAATTCCTAATCCTTCATTAATTAATTATTGCCACTTATACAGCAATCTGAGTGCTTTTAGAAGATCACCACCAGAGGAAGAGTTTATTAAAAATATGCACCTTGGGATGCATCCGAGTTGAACACTACAAATTTATTCATATTATTTTGAGGGTCTGATACAAGTTCATATGTAATTAATTTTGAATACAAACATCAACATTTGAGCAAAGATAATTTGTACTTCTGTATCTATATTACTGGGTCTCATGCTTGAGAACAGCATTAGGTGTTAAATAAAATATTGATTGTGCTTGCCTTCAGTGTCAAAGTAAAGGAAAAGCATTGTGGTAAAGTTAATCAGCAAAGATTTACATTCCTGCAAAGGATAGTTTCTCTGGCTGTGACAATTCGCAGCTTCATTAGTGTAGTTATGCAGTTATTGCTGCTTCTAAGTTGAGTGGAAAGTTAGAACTGCAATCCTTCCAAAGATGGACAATAAACCACAGATTACCCTTTTTTTCCATGTAAAACTGCATCTTGCTTTTAATCACCTAAAATACAGAAAGCTGGTTTTGGTTAATAAAAACTAATGTCTAAAGTGAAGGTTATGAATGAGAAATCATTTGAGCTTTGCTTCTTAATCTCTAGTACTTCTCACTAAACTGTACCATCAAATTATAGATTAGAACATCTGAATTCCCAAATCCTTTTAGTTTAAAATTGCAGTAACAGCAGCGAAGGAAAGAATGATTGACTTTTTTTTTTTTTTTTTTAAATTTAATCGTGACTGGAAAAGCACCACGCTATCTGAGTCTCTGAATACACTGGTTGCTGTTGCCCAGAAGGCACTAGAAATGCATCTCCATTTAAAAAGCAGCCTAGTTGCCACACACACAAATGTATTCTCAGAATAGCAAAAAGCCTGAACAGGTGCAGTTGGGCAGGGAATTGCATCCTTACACAGGCATGTGGCAGAGGATCTAGCAGGAGTCCAGCTCTATGACATCAGGCACTCTCCTACAACTTTATCTCCAAATATTTAATTTACATGTTTATCTGTTTGCAATTTAAAAAAAAAAAAAAAAAAAAAACAACTAGGTCAAACTCCCAAACTGACTCGTCTCTTTAAGAAGGTGCCGGAATAATTTATCCCAGCAAGCAACACAACTGACTGAATCCATACCAGCTCTAATTCATTTGTCACTCTTGTGACTAGATTAAAACAACCAAAAAAATGAAATAGAAAAGCTGCATTACGTGTTCATTAAACTGTGAGCAAAGACAAAAGTAACATTTTAACTTAGGTTACAAAAGATTTCCCGTTATGAAATATGGGATGAAATATACAATGAATTCTGAATTAACTTTAATTTCCTAGGACTAAGCATGAAAACAACACATTGATTTTAGAAACTCATTCTGTGATAGTGTTTAATTTTAAAACAAAACTGGCCTACTCCAAGAGTAGTTAATCAAAAGGGATTGATTTCTGACAGCTGTTATTGTTTGAAAAGTTAATATCTAGGAATTTTGTATTGGTTTGAAAAGGCATCTGTTTCTAGAACGTGTAAAGTTTTGATAAAGCAGAGATAATTTATCTGCTTTCATTTTGTACAGTAAAGCTGCTCTTAATATTCTTATCTTATAATATTAGATGTTAAATAGAGTGACTTTATCATGCCATCAGTTTTTAAGCAAAATCATTGAAGTCAGGTGGGTTTTCTGTTCCAGAACAGAGGAATTATATGATCCGGTATCATCTTACTTCTAGTGAGAAAGTGAAAGAAAACTAATGGTGTATAACTGTATAAAATGAAACATAAAAGGCTGTATTATGCCACCGATTTATAAACAGTTTGCCCATTGAAAAAATGAGAAATTTTACTTTATAAACTATACCTAAATTTAGATTTCATTCTATCATAATTTATTAAAGTTTATTAACTTGCTTGACTAACGACCTGGAGAAAGTGAGTTCAGGCCAAAGATTTCTTTCAGCCTCTCTCCTACCCACCCTGCATCTTATTTACTCATTTATTCAGCAAAATTCCAAATTGGCTCTATGCACACAGAAAGAACAATTTTAGCAAACCAACTGTTTCTTGAGCCAAAGGAAAAATTGAACTGGCTTCTGTAAACAAGACAGTAGCATCTTCCAAAATAGAAGGTGGAGCTAATGATTTTTAGCGGGGAGAGGGGGAGGAGAAGTGTTCTGATAAAATTTGGCAAAAAGAGCATCTGTTCTGGTACTGAAGTCAAGGAGAGAGTTGTGGAAAACTACATACTCAAGCTGCAACTAGCTGAGCAGTATGCTGGGGCGGGGGCGTGGAAAAGTAGTTCTCAAAAGTCACAGAAGTTCCATGACTTCTCATCGTTTACTGAGCCTTTATCCCATTCTGGGAACGTGTTCTGTTTGACAACATATATACTGTTCCTAAATACATGTACATTGAAAACTGTGAGCACGTATGTTCTTTTGTAAATAGTACAAAAAAAAAAAAGGAAAAATATGATGACCAGAGGGGAAAACTAGAGAGCGAAACGCACACTTCAAGATACAGCCTAAGTGGTTGCTCTCATTCTGGAAGCTCCTCCAGTGAGGCCACCTGAACTTAACTGAACCGAGATCTATGGCTACCTCATTTCATAGCCTTGGAAAACGTACATCTCCTCTGTATACCCGACTTTCCCCAGCTACGATCCCAAGTTACAAGGACTTTCTCTGTTATTTCCTCAGAATGACTGCTGCTTGCATACGCCTCTTGGTATGGAGTTCGTAAACTTTCTTCTGAAGAAAATTGCCAGGTTTCAGAAACCATATATTACATACTGGGAAGCTTTCTTTCCTTTTTATTATTTACACAGCTATGCCCAAGTATCCTGAAAGCATTTATGCAACTCATGTAGAAGTTAAATTGTGATACACGTGAGAAAAATACTAGAGGAAAGCACTTGAAGTTAGACCACAAGGACACAGAAATTAAACCAAGGATCTGGAAAGACAAATTTGGTTTGTATTCAGGGTATAATTTCAACACCAGAAACGTTAGCCAATCCACACCATCTATGACTTGAAAAGCATCCCAGGCTGGAAACTGATTTCAGTACCCACAGCTTGAGATTGGCTACTAGGGAAATCAAGTGTGCCAAATAGATGGTAGAATGATTCTCCACCCCCTTCTTCAGTAGAATCAAAAATATTTTTTGACTTACGAAGGTCCCTTCAAAATGGAACATTCTAAAGATGAGAATGGTTTATAAAATACAGCTGAAATTCTGAAATTATATAGTGTCAAAATAGGAATAAGAGTCAAACAAATAATAAAATCCAGTTCACCAAAGTAACACTTCAGGGAATCTTCCATCTTTCCATTCTTTTCAATTCTATAATTCCTCCCTAAACAAGGTATTTCTTAAAGTTTTTTTTATAATATCTGGCAGAGAAATATAATAGCTCCACAATACGATGAGTGTTCCAAAGTACTTTTGCACGTAGTAGGTAGTAATATTTCCATTTATCTACCACTGAAATGCCTCCATGTCTACCAGGAATGTAGCATCAGTTCAAATGAGAGCAATGAATAGCACTTGACAATCTAGTGGAGATTCTCTCTTCTAAATGGGTAGTTGAAAAAATAACATCTCACCAGTTTATCTCCATGTTTCAAGATGACGGAACAAAGCTATTCAAGACATTTCCTCTGGCAACATAGGGCTGCAATACTATATATACCCTGCACTTGTTCCTGGTTTATTTAAAAATGCAAACCAAAAACTTAGTGATGAGAGATACTGTGGCTCCCCTGCTTTAATCGTAGTCATTGGATATCCCTGACCTGATATTCTGACCTCAAGCACAGATTATTTACAGAAGTTCAGGCACAGCATTTCAAAAGCTTAACTCCTCTAAAACTTGCATTGCTTTGCTCTGACGTTTTATATAATTGGCTCTTTTAGAACTGCGAGAAAAATAGCTTATTTTGCTCCAAAGAATGAAATCACAGAAGTGCTAAGTTATTAATCCATTAATCAGTTGTCTCAAGATAGGAAAGTGAGCTGATAAAACAAATTAAGAGCAGTGCTTCTTAGAGAACTAGAGAAACCTACTGCTGAGTTTAATTTCTATACCTCTTCATGCTCTCCTATCAAGAACACAGACCTTTAGGAGAATTCCACTAACGGTGACTGCAGTTACAGTGCTCTAAAACATAACCATTCCTGTCTAAAAACTGGATTTGCAAAATTTTAATTTTTCTTTTTATTTCAGGCTTTAGTTTTTCCCAAAACCAGGTCAGAGCAGAAAGAAGCAGAGGTCATGAACTCCGACTTTCACTTGGAAGTTTAGTCTCTAAAATAATTAATCTATAACACTGTCATCCTGTCAAGAATGTCACTTCTGATTTGATCATACTGGTATTAAATTTCACCTTCCAATTTAAAATATCCTACATCCTGCTTCAGTGAGAAACTTTGCTGAACCAGAGTCAAGGGAGAAGCAGGTATATATTAAAGTGACAGTTCCAAGAAATCATTTGAAGGCTGAATGAAAGGTTTAGATAGAGTACTCTGTTATCAGAGCTTTCTCAATAAATAAGAGTACGTTCTCCCCACCTCTCGAAGTTATTTCTAAAGGAGAACTTCTTCAGATTATTCTGCAATATTGTGGAAGCCTAGTCTGGAGATGGTATCAGACTGGATATACCTTAAAGCAAGTGGCAACGCAAATATGAATGTAGCTGAGACAGGTCCACACTTCAGCAAAGCCTTGCCTTGTCACATAAGGTATTGGAGTCTGCTGCTTTGCTGGACTGTTGCGAACTCATGTGAAAATTGCAGAGATGTTTCAGTTTTACATAATTGCTGAAGTACGTACGTATGCATCAGTCAGAGAAATGATAGCAGTCTCTCCTCTTTGTTGCTGGCTTAAACCAAGACAAGAAACATAGAAAACAAGTCCTACCGCTTGAAGGTTGTTTGGCAACCTATTTAAAACGGCAGGTCTCAGTTTAACTGCTAGCACACAGTTCTGTAATTAAATAACCACTGTCGCTTTCTGGCCATCTTACCACATAGGCCAAGTACTGAATCAACTAAGTAAAGAAAAACAAGACAAAGACCTCCAAACCCTATCACCTCTAGATTCAGAACTGCATCAAATAAAAGGCAGGACAAGTTTACATGTAAACTAGCAGCGGGGCTGCTTTACCCAATCTCTTTGTCAACTGATTGCTTTAGTTTCCACAACTGTCAGTTTTGCACTTTCCATAAGTACTAAAATGCGCAGACACTTCAGAAAAACCAGGAATTCCTGACAGTTCGAAGGGTTTGCCTATGTGGATGTCAGAGATTTCTCTGTTATTAGGACCCAGGGTGAGTTTAATGTACAAAGAGATCAGTTGGCCTACATCATTAACACACTTCTACAAACAGTGGATAAAACAGTTTTAAATTACCAGAAGTTGCATCATTATGGATTATTATTTTAGCATTGTTAGCCTTCTATAATATGATGTTGCTCCCACTGGAATACTGATTAAAATAGGAACCAGATGTGCTTTTCATGACCAGATTGAAAAAGATAAACAACCAGAAAATCAATTCAAATAAAAAGGATGCCCTGGGGGTGTTTCTCAAAACTGAAGAGGGAGAGCATATGTATCTTTTAGAAGGGTGGGGCAGGAACTGAAAAACACTCAAAAACAGAACTCTCCTCTTTCACAAAAAATGCATAAGAAACATCAAACAATCTAGTTCTTCAGACACCTATTTTGATTATACTCCAGTGCACCATTATCTTAAAATTGGGTGCACCAGCCAACACGAAAACAAAGAAAAAAGCAAATCAGTATTTTCAGTTTTGCTCATAAATCCACATGAAATAAAGCTCATAGAAAAAAAAAAAAAGACTAATTTACATTTAGACCTCAGTGTTTTACAGGAATACCACTTTGGTTGACTGGCCTGTAAGTACGATACGAAGGTTCCAAAAAAAATTATCTATCTTCAACTCCAGAGAGCCACTAAATGGAGGCCTTATCTTCATGCCAATCCTGATGGGAGCTCTTTCTGTGCTAAATGCAGGCCAGTATCTGCAATCTTGAAGACTGAGTATGACCTAATGGTACTGTTTCGCAGAGTAGACCAGCTGTTCCTTCACATGCACTAGAAAAGAGCAACATTTCCATTCACAAAGGAACGGGGATCACAAATCACAGAGGAAATTACAGGACCAATCCTCAACACCACAACTTCTACTGCAGATATCAGTGTAGCCCTACTGAAGCCATATTTTTTTTCCCCTGCACCTTTACATCTAGGCCAGGAACCAGAGACCACTGAAGAGGGTGGCAGTCGTCTTTGACAAGCATAGAGAAGAATGGATTTCTTCACTTGGGTAGGGAAAAAAAAAATATTTTTTTTTTTAAAAAAAGGATGTCTTTCTCACTTATCTACCTTAATTTCAGAAGAGCTAGAAGAGAGACTGGGTTGGTCCTGCTCAGCACCAACTCTAATGACTACCATCCCAGTTGCACCAGGTCATTTTGCTGCAGCTGAGAGTCACTTCCAGCAGGAAAAGCATAGGCCACACAATCAGGCCTGCAAAACTTGGCTTGAAATAGCACACCATATAAAGGCAGAAGAGATAACTTACTTCTAGTTTTCATGAACAAACACTTTTGGGTATCAGTATCTTATTTTTTGTGTGAACAAAGCTTTGTCACCATGTGGTACAGTAATTACTCCATCCCTAGAAATCCTTCACTGCAGATTACCAAAGCCAAAATACATTGAATATTACATATATTTACACAAATCTTAGAAATGAAAGATTCCATGCAGTACAGCCTGTTATTTCTCTTAGATATGTTCTGAAAAAGCATCAGACAGAAGAGGGGATTTATCTGAGGAATTTCTTGATCCCTCCCTGCCCCTTCTTAAAATGGCCCCAGGGTACTAGAGTTTACTGCCGGGGGTCCCCTATTTCCTAACTCCTATTTCTTCTGACATACTGCATACATTAGGACCTCATTCCTTTCGTCTGTTCCTCCTCAGGCCTCACACCTCTCTCCCTCTTTCTGGGAGTTCCCCAAATTTTTTCCATTATATCTTCTCTTCCACTGTTTTTTATGCTCCTAATCTCCCTCTTCCCATAGCTGGTTCTCCATTCTCTTCCACTTGCCAGCACCTGCTCGTACATTAACAGGCCCCTTGGGATACTTGAGGACACCCATCACTGCCCTCATGCAAAAGTTTACCAAGACAATAACCTCCACGAGAAGCAGTATTTGTGGATGTTGAAAGACTGCTAGTGGATCAAAGTTCCATTCTTTGAGACATCTTCTGCTGTGTTTGAGATACTGGTGCCTGTAACTATTACAGAGATGGTTAGAAGAGTATTAAGTAAAATTCTTTGTCCCTTGCACTGAAGAAAGAGGCAGAAGTACCTGTGTACTTCCTCCTCCTCACACTACAAACTGTGTAAACCAACAATTATAACTATCGGCTACTCCAATATCAGAAGAAAATTAAGATCGCAAAGTCAAGCACTCTGAATTTGGGAAATACCATAATTAACATTGCTCATGTAACCTTACTTCAACTTTTGTGTGTACAGAGGTGATCTTTCTTTGCATTATCACATTTTTTTCCACAGCTGTACAACTAGAGACTCCTATAAAAGATATTTTCTTACTGCTGTTGAAGTAATGGCTTTCAAAATCATCTTGGTATTGGGGATTACTGATAAAACCTCACAATCCTCATAGAAGAGTCTAAGAATTGTAACAAGCACCCAGATTTTAGGATACTTTAAGAAAGCTGTCTTTTCTTCCACAGGCTTCTCAATGAAGAAAAGACATAAAAAGTTTTAGTCACCAAGAGGAACAGTTGGGAAGGGCACAGCCCATTTACTCAAGCAGAAAAACTAATCTGTAACTCAAGATTATAGAATACATGTTAAATTTGATAAACTATTCACCAGAGACTTTTTAGAGACCAAGAATTCATACCAGGCACTGCCAATGTATTGTTCACGTCTAACAATACTACGAAACAAACAAACAGCAGCATGATCTTCAGAGAGGAATTTTATTGAAATGCAGTTAACTAGCAAAAAAACTGCTTGGAAATATTTTTAAAAAAAAAAAAAAAAGCTTTTCAGTAACTTTTCTTAAATATTTATATTTTCTTATTCTGTGGTTTTCAGTCAACTGGATAAAAAAAAAAAAAACTCGTTCAGTTGACTGCCATGTCAAGGGACTGCCACGTTCTGTACCTCAGCATGATGTAGTTCAGCACAGTAACTTCAGCACTGGAGCTGCTACACCTACTCACTGTGAAAAAAGTTTCCACGAACCCTTTTGTTTCTGGGGGAAAAAAGGGGTTTGGGTTTTTGGGGGTTTTTTTGGGTTTGGTTTGGTTTTGGGTTTTTTTTCTTTTAGAAAGTATCTGGAAAAAATCAACCTGGTGTATGTGTATTTATGGAATAGACAAAAAGCAATTTTCAGGGTACTGATGTTTATGAATTGTTTCATGGACTTAATATTTGTGGTCAATAGCCTCCAAAATCACATTATTTCTACTGCCTAAGTGAATAACTAGCCTTTTTAGGAACAGCTACTCCTCAAACTTGTTTTTCACACATATGCCACAGTTTTTCACCCATGATGTACAGGTCAAGGCAATCTGTACCATTTAAGTCCTTGAAGCAAAAGGGTTGTATTCATACAGTCTGCTGACAAAGTCAAGTCAAAAAAGTTTTCTACTACAGAAAAGGCCTCTGTTGCAGTAACACACTGTCAGGTATGGCAGAGCCAACAGAGATGCAAGAGGTACAAACTAGACAGATGCTGCAGATGCACTCAACCCAATATCATAAAAAGCTAATAAGGAGAAGTTACCACTGCGCTAGACAAATTCCTACCAGGGAATCAAGTTTTCCCTCCTCTCTTATAGGATTAAAAAGTTGTCTGCCATGGGGGAGAAGGGAATACACAGATCCCTTAGTCCTAACTTTCCCCCCCCCCCCCCCCCCTTCCTACCTCCCAAATGTTCTGCATTCCAGCTTCATATAACAGTAATATTTAGGTTTGGGTGGAGAATATTTTAGTTGCGATGGACAGTCTTTGTCAAAAGTAAGTGTGAAAAACTAGCAACTGGAATTAATGTTAAAAGGGTAGAAATTATTTTAGTAACGTGATAGTTATGATAAGCAAAGTAAGCCAGGAGTAGAGAGGCAGATCAGAACAACATCAATTCTGATTAAGATCTGTTTCAAAGCCTGACCTTCATCAGTTGCTGACAAAATGCAATCCTTGCTGATGCCACAAGCCAGGCAAATAACCATCTAACAGAGCAACAGCTGCAGCGGGAGACATTTAAACTCTTGGAAGTACAGCTGTTCACAGACAGAAGGGATCACTCCTTCAATCTACAGAACTGCATGTACAGAGGAGCAGGACGGTGCTATTTACTTGCAAAATCAACTATCTGGTAATCTCAGTCTAGACACCTTTAAATTACGGTCAGTTTGAAATCAATAGTGTCCCATCTTGCCTAAATCTCTTGCGGGAGCTCTGAAAGAAACTGCAGTTTTGACACAGTCTCGATTTGCCCTGCTACTTTGAATGCAAAGGTATTTTGACACTTCCTTTTCTTCTTTTCATAATCAGAAGAACTGGCTCACCAGTCCATGCCCACACTAGATGCCTCAGGAATGATGCTGACACGCTTGTTCTAACCCTGCCCTTGATATGGTGAACTGCACTCAGATCCCTAGCGCTTTACATCCTCCTTTCACACCATTACTAGATTATCAAATGACTGTTCTGGCCTGAATTTACACAGATTTAGTAGGATATCATGGACTTCATTATCAGTAAGTGAGGGAATGGAAAAAGTGAGGAAATGTGGTGGAGCTCACTCTGTAAACCAATTACTAACACAGATTCTCTAGCAAAGACACCCTTTTATTAGATTCCCTCAGTTCAGCAAATGCTTATCTACCATTCAAATGGTAAACAGCTGGAAAACCTTATGTTTTTGTGACTAAGTGGTGTCCCTGTCTCTGACAGATGGGTAATAAATAATGCAATCATTGCTCTTGTTCTGAATCTACTGGTGAGTTTTTAACTCTCTGCAAACAGCACAGCTTTGCAAGGGAACAGGGCACTTTTCCCCTACATTATTTTGCTTTTAGAACACGTGTAATAGGCCATGTAATTAGCTGAAGGCTACGAAAGGTCTTACTCCAGCTGTTTCCTAAAATCAGATATTAAATACACAGTAGTAATCCAGTAGCGTTTCTGCCATATACAGTCTCATGTTTTGTTATTTTGCATTTGTTTGTACAGATTATACCAACCTGCTTTATTGCCTACTTGTATAGAAAAGAGCAAGCCACTGCAAGAATGGCTAGTTAAATCTCAAGACTTAAGACACTTGCAAATAACATGGAATCATAAAGAAGGAATCCACGTTAAACCTCAGGTGAAATCCTGGACTTGCTGAAGTATATGGAGATGCCAAGAGCTTACTTTGATAACATTGGTTTGGTTGTGTCTGTATGTACTATGATAGAGACTTTAATTTTTATCATCATTCTTTTCTTCACAAGTTCCCTCCCTGATTTAATGCACGAGATGGATAACAAGCATTTTGTGCCTTTTGAGTATTTTACTTCACAGCATTAATAAAGTTTCGAAGTAGAGCGTGTATATGTGTGAGCCTAGGTTTTTAAAAATTCCATCACAGGAGCATTTTTGCACCTACAGTGTGCAATAGGGGCAGTACGTATTGGATCTACCATGCCTATTTAATTGGAGAAACTCACAGCTGTAGAAGGCGGCAAGCGGTAAGCACACAGAGGCACCTAATATTTTGGGCCATGCCAAAAGGTGTGCAATGTAAGCCCATGGGCAGCTGAAGAAATTGCTTCTCTGTAAAGCTTCATTTCACTTCAGGATTTTGGAAATGCTCCTGTGTAATTTCCTTGTCTACTGACTCACAACCTCCATACTTAGGTCCCTGTCCCTTCCTCAGATCTCCCCAGTTCCCTTTCTGATCTTCCTCTCTTCAGTGCTGGCCTCTCTCTTCCTCTGCGCATTCCTGGGAGTGCCCAATCCCAATCTCCTAATTAAATCCTAGCGCTCTCCCACCCAAAGCATTTTTCCCCAAATTCTGACCCATTGCTAGGTCTTCTCTTTGCACAGCCAGCTCACTTTCAGATGAGTTACAGCCTACCTTACACATTTACGTGTAAGGTTACCTACTACTAAGTGATATTGCAAGTCCTTTCATTATGTACAGGTATACATCTATGTAAGATGTTAAGTCATGTGCCATTATACTTGCTGTACATTTTTACTAATCCTTTTAACAGTCTTTTCTTTCTGACTTTAACTGGTAGCATCTTTAAGTCAGAAAATGCAGCGCCTAGCGCACTGCCATCTAACTAGATGACAACAGGTAGTTACTGGAAGTCTGCTAATAATTTCAGCTTTTTTGTGGTTTAATCAAGGAGCGCAACTTGTGGTGCAAATCAAAGAGAGGACCATATAATTTGCACAGTCTAGTTCTTTTCCATGACTAGATGTTAATTAGAGATATAAAGAAATATTTGAATAAGAGGATAATTTTCCATTCTCATTCTCAATCAACCTTTGTTCAATGAGGTATATAGGTAGTATTAGCTGATCAATGAAGCCACAGTTTCAAAACTATAAAAAAAAAAAGAAAACTGTCCTCCAAAATCTGCCTTCAGGTGGGCTCCAATTAGAAGGAGCTAAAATTGTTTTCTAAGATTAAAAGAGCAGCAGACAGGGTAATAATGGATATATATTATCATGGCAACAAAGCTTTATTCTTGCTTTAGATGTTATTTGTAAATTCTTTTTTATATGTTTTTATAAAACGTTTAACCAACAAGTAAATTACAATAATAGTTATGCCATATATGGACCTATGTGAAGGGTTAAAAATGGCTAGCTTGTCTGGCCACTTAAAAAGAAAAGAAAAAAACACAGAAGGAATTTGCATAATCCAGTCTTGAATTATATGCAATATTCATACCTATGTATAGCTACAATCTGAGTTAAAAGCTAAACATGAATACCTTATTTTATATTTATTGCTACTATTGTAAAATTTAATGATTACATGTAAAGTCATAGGAACAATAGTTTTCTGCAAGTTTTTAAGAAGATACTTCAGCAAAATTCCACAAATCTAGGTCTTAAAGCTGATTCTTCTCCAATCATCTGTGTATATAAAAAGATGCTACACATCTGGGTTTTTTTAAAAAGAATACATTTAAAATCAGGCAGAAGAAATCACTACATGGGAAGTATTTTGGTAGAAGTAAAATTTGAATACAAACGTATGTATCACTTCAGAAAGAGAGACCTCCGAACTTCATACTTGGTAATAAATAAGATGAACCAAATGGTTCTCCTCAGTGTTTACTCGTATCAGTTCTGTATTTTTGGTACCGCCACCAAAAAAGTACTGTTATAATTCAATTCTGTGACATCATCTTAGGTTATGAGAATCACAGTCTGAGTGTCCTGATGTCATCACAAGTAGGATTCCCTGAAGTTGAGGGTTATCAAGCTATGAATAACAAGGAGACCTATCATAGCCATATACTGTGCAAACCCCATCCAGAAAGGAAGGATTCATCCGACTGCCACTGCATTCTGTTTTTATTCTATCTCCTTCAAAAGTCAGTATCATGACACTCCATCGTCCTAGTGAAAAAAGCCTGGCTGGCTTTACCTTTTAAGTTTATTACTGACTGAGCTAAGGTATTCCCAGCCTTTTTTTTCCCTAAAATAAGCCATATAAAAAACATTTGCTGTAGCTAATTAACAAAAAAGGTAGTTGTTATATAGTTGTCAACTATTTGACAGTTTGGTTGTTTTTTGGGTTTGTTTTTGTTTGGGTTTTTTTTGTTTTGTTTTTTTAAGGATCTACAGCATCCCATTCCAATTTTCCTGTAGATTTAAATCAGCTCAATATGATCTGGATGAATAGGAAGAAACAAAGAAATGAATGACGTTTAAGGGATCTGTTTTGAAAATCACTAGGAAAAATTTATTGTCGTCTTTTCAATACGATTTTAATAACCCATACCAGTTACCAAATCCAAAGAGACATTCTTATAGTCAGGCAGACAAAGGCTTTATAATTATGGTTTTTAATCTTAAGCTTACACTTAAGTTTACTACCTGAAAAGATAAAACCAAACTGCAGTGCCATATTCCTCATCTCCCTTGTTTTTACTGCCTTGTTAAGCGAGTTTATTTTGCATGCATGTTGCAGTGTTTTTCAGATACCAATGTTGACGGAAGATTTGCACAAACAGTAGCACTTTTCTTGTATCTTTTGCGTGTAGCAAAAGTCAACCTTGATCTAATCCTGATTTCTGAGATCAGGGAACTAAGGATAAGGATTTAACCATGAGAACATTTAGCACCCTCACATCTGTGGAATTTTTGCCATAGGACCTTCCAATCCCATTTTAGCTATTGCCGCAGGGCATTAAAACCCAGTATCTTAGGTTTAAAGTCTGATACAGAGATTTTTATCTTCCTACTGTCTCAAATTCTGAAAGTTCTGGAAGATGTTCTAAAGCAAATTTTAAATGGATCAGGGAACAAGGAGCAGCAGAATGATAGTTTCTTAGCAGGTATGTGTTGCCCTGAGGGCAAGCTGGACAAAATGGAGTTTTTTTTTAAAAAGTCACATTCATGACCCAATGCCAAACCTGGGCGGTACATATTACAACAGGCCAGCCTGGAGATGAGAAAAGCATGCATCCCTATAGTCATATTTTCATCTAAAAGGACAAAAAGTAATTTCCTATGTGAGGGAAAAGGGGATAGACTTTATTAAGCTCTTTCTATTTGAACCGGAGGCCTACGCACCATCTTCATAATTGGAAGCAAAGTGCTTGCAATTCATTTCCACTTTCCTCTTTTCAGCATGTGCACTGTAGCAATGCTGTGGACAACTATCAACTAGGAAGCAGGAACCAATGCACGGGTTAACGTAAAGGGGGCGGGTTTAAATATTAAAGGATGGCTTACAGCATGTGTATTTTGCACATTTTCATGTTTCATGTGGTCCCGATTCCTTAACACATTTCTTCAAATACGATCTCACCAAAGAAATGCAAAATCACTAGCATTTTAGGTGGACAATTTCTATATATCATTAAGGACTTGCTTGGGGTTGGATTTGCAAAGCCCTGGGCATGCACGTTTGTAAGAAGATAGAGGAAGAAGTGCTAGTCAAGCTAAATCTTCCATAAAACTAAACCAGTTCACTTTGAGAGAGATCTTAGTTATGCTTGGTTTAAACAGAAGTGGGTTGGATCATTCAAGCAACCAGAGATTTATGCAAAGAATCCTGACTTGCATACGCAGATCAAGATGGCATCCTTTCATTAAAAAATATGCAGCTGTACTTGTTGTGTAGCAACACATAAAACTGTGTGATTAAATAAAACTGCAGTTAAAGCATTGTGGAAAAAAGTTATTCTATAACAGAAAATGTGAGGATATGAATGTTATCAGCAGTAACTAAAGATTAACTGCCTTGTTCACTGACTAAACTTACAGCTAGTGCCTTATTTAAACTGCTTTTCATTTATTCTAAATAGTAACTTCATAAAGGTCTGAACTGAAGCACCACTTAAAAAACCACACTTACAGCAAGTGATTTATTTGTTCAGAGCCAAGAGAAAAACATGCCTATGCCTGGACCATGAGTAGCTCCAGCTTTCTGGAACCCAAACCTCAGGTACGTATTTTTTTTCTCCTGTTACTAACTGTCAGAAACAATAATTTAGCAAGGAAAAAGAAAAATTAAAACCAGTATGGATCTGAAAGTGAAAGTTGGTATTGCACGTAAAAGACCCAGAATGTTTACAAAACATTTCTACTTGCATCCTACTTTGCTCAGTAAAACACAGATTACCTTTTATCCTCGATTGCTTTCTTTATAATACACAACAGATAAGCCTTTTGAATACCATGAATTTTTTTCATTGCTATCATTCTGAATTCAGACTGTGGAATGGATCAGAGAACATACTGATGTAAATCCAGCAAATGTACTGGCAAAAATCGCAACGGGGATAAATCACTTCAGTCCCCACTTCTTGTCAGAATGGTGGTCATGGGTTGACAACATACAAATCAAACTGGAAATAGCTGTAATCACAGTTTAGAACGGTTAACGTAATGAAAGCCACTTCTTTTGTGTATCTACTGCAGGCATCCAGCCTTTGAAAGCCCTAAGCACCAGACCTTTCGCATCGTAAAGGTGCGTATATTGAGCCTTTTGCTGAACTAGGAAAACTAGGCTGAGCCACAGAATAGGGGGAACAGCCCCATATGCTGAAATGGAGATAATAACAAGAAAAGTTGATCAACTTTGGACTTTGAGTGAAAATGGTTAAAAAAAGAATGCAAAGCGAGTGACAAATGGGATTAATCCAAGTGAGCAGCTGAGAAGGAAGTTGAGGATGTTAAGGAAGGAAATGACTCATTCTCTGTGTTTGTGTAGAGGGAAGGCTGAGTAATACAAGGTTGCCTGGTGCCATACACCTTTATGCTCATTTTGGATCACTCCAGGGAAAACCCCCAATTTACTTATGTCCCCCTCACAACAAGGTGGCACATATGTACTCCCTATGATTTTTAACTGCCTCTACAATTTACTTCATTTTTAAGAAGTAACTGTTACCCATTTCTGCAGAGAGGAAGGAGTGGGGGTGCGATAAAAGCAGGGAATGATAAACTGCATTGTATTACCAAGTATAGACAACTAAAGGCAAGTAAACTATTCTTAATGCGTGGATTAATTCCAAACTTTCCTTGTTACTGTTATTTACTCAAGGGGCTGGGGTATATTCACATCAACAGTGTGGAAATTAAACAGGATAAGGAGCTATTGAAAACTCAGCTTCAGTATGTTTTACAAATACATTTACCAGAAACTCAACAGAATTTAAGGCTGAAGTGGAACATGGACTTTGGATAGCAGACTGGTGCCAAAGATGGAAATAAGCATACGGAAGCAGAAAACCAGGCATATCTACCCATTATTTTGATTGTCTATATTTTAAGCCTGCTGGTCGCCCATTGGTTGGTATGCAATGCAGCATAAGGGTTTTTCTTGCATTGCTGCCACTTTTCATTCTCATGTTGCGACTTTCAAGAACTAATAACGTCTGCTAAGGAAGGCTGCTCCCTAGTAGTAATTTTTCCTTCATGCTGATAAAGGTTGTGTTTGAACGTCAGACTTTGAAACACCCAAATATACATTCTCATTTTCACCTAGTGGCTGATCAAATAAAAATCTCAGTGATCTTCTGTGCAGTTGTTCCTCTTTTCAAGTCCATGGTATAAAAATATACTGCGTGATCTACAATGGCCACAGCACACCCTTCTGCACAGTACATAATGGACCCACATGTTTCATATATCCATCAGAAAGGCACTAAGCAGACTATGAATCCTCCAAACTGCAGAAGAGATCTGAAAGCAAACTGAGATAGGCGTGTGAGTACAAAAGACAGAAGGAGGAATTTTTTAAGGACAGAAAAATACCGACCTAAATCAAAGCACAGAAACACTAGCTAGCATACGAAGCAATTCTATCCACACACCACAGAATATATGTTTTTAGAAAGTAGATTCTTGGAGATTTAAAGTATAAACTATGTACATAGCTCCCTCTGATGACCATTGGACACGATACAATGCAAGTCTCCCTTTATTTTTGTTCGTGCATTCAACTGACAGCTGACTGGTTAAATTCTAATTGCTTCCAAGTGAGGTCAGCAAAGGTATTTATCGAAAAGGACTGAACAACAGGCTCAACACACACATGCACGCGCACGCATAAGCACATACACACCATCTCTCCAGCGTGTTGATTTATGGAAACAATTATAATTCTGGTGGAGTCTTTCTGAGCTGAGAAAGTTTGTAGCTACAGTAGAGTGTCTCATGTTGCAAAAAGCAGACAACAGAAATGGAATACTTGGGTATCCAGCTCTTATCAACAGGAACAAGTAAGTTATCTGTCCTTTACAAGAACATTCAACGGTTTCTAATAGCTAATAACTTTTATCTTCATTTGTATATGCTAGATGCTAAAAAAGCATTAAGAAAACTATTTCTAGTAATAAACTGAAAAGGGTAGGAGTAAAAATACAGGGCGAAGACTATGAGGTCTGTTTTGAAATTTGAAATAGAGAAAAGTTATCCGATAGATTGTGCTACTAGTGAATATATAGGTATGAAGTAATCAGCAGAATTTTACCGTGCATGAGAAAGTAGTTCAACTGCATCAATAAGGGATTTTTGGAAGGACTTAAAACTGAAGACAGAACTATGTTTACAATCCGTTTAAATGCCTGTTTATGTAAAAAGTTGTGTGAGAGATATCTGTTGTATATACATTTGCGTATTTTTAAAAATCAGCTTAGCACGTCATACATTTACGTACAGTACTTTTCAGTAGCATAATGTATCCTTGCACGTTTGTAACAATTGAGCATAAAGACTTACACATGCACCTTTTCTCACAGATCTTTTACTTTCAGTGCAAGCAGCAAATTCAAGTAGTACAGAAGGTCACGACAACAAAGGTTTTTATAACTTGTGTCTTTAAAGGATATTCTGACTGAAGAGATATTTAAGAAGCTCTTCTATTTCGCCATTAACTATTAAGGAATAACGATCAGAATTCTAGAAGAGGGAACAATCTCATTTAAATGAATCTGTAACTCGTAAAGACAGAAGGCAGGTCGGTGACCTAAGAGCAACAGTCTACTTGAGATTTAATTTTCATTATGTTGTTCATGAACACCCAGAACACTGCACTATAATGCACAAATGGATACTGACATGGATCCTGCCAATTTTGCTCTACAGATCATACTTTTACATTATCTTTCTAATGGGCACTATATCTTTAGCTTGCAATGACATGACTCCAGAGCAAATGGCTACAAATGTGAACTGTTCCAGCCCTGAGCGACATACCAGAAGCTATGATTATATGGAAGGGGGGGATGTAAGAGTGAGAAGACTTTTCTGTCGAACTCAGTGGTATATGAGGATTGATAAGCGAGGCAAAGTAAAAGGGACAAGAGAAGCAAACAACAACTACAGTAAGTAATATTTTTGCTTTTCCTATTTCTAAGTTTTCAGAAATTTACACATCATTGTTTCCTATTCCTTGATTTATAGTAATTTCAAAAGAATTTTGTATAGTGTACTGACCATTGTATAAGACAAGCTTTCCAATTAATCCTACAGCAGGACATTTGTTACTGATTTTGAAATGCGTCATTTTAAATACTACATTGTAGATCTGCTAATGTATTAGTTACAGCTGGTAACTATTAGCAAGCAGAGAGCCTATTTTAACAAGTGAATTAAGGTTGTAAGTATGAAAATGTATAACCACAAACTCTGCTCTCAGAATACTTATGAAACATTAAACCACATTTATATAGTCCGCAAACTACCTAAAGTTCGGTGTGTTTGAGTTAACAATTAAAACATATGCAATACTAGAAAGTTCAATGGAAAGAATTATGTAAACTCTCTTGCAAAATCTTTTAGATAGTTTGCCAAGCCAGGAACAAAATCTATTATAGTTTCTGCAGTTCATTATTACAATGATCATGATGCTGAAAAAATATTCTCCCCCCTTTCTTCCGAAAACATGACTCATCTAGAGAGAATGGACATAAAATACTTTGCAAAGCTGTACCAAATAGAATTTTTGAACTGGCAAAAAAAAAAATTGTTGTACTAATCTGTATTTTTCACACAAATACCTACGTATCTTTCATTTACACTTGAAGGCATCAATTTTACAGTCACTATTTTTGCCACTTTGGTCTTCATGTTATTACAAATACATTGTTTATTTAGAGAAATATAACATCTACTTGAAAAGACATTACCTTATTAAGATACAACAGGAAAATACATAGGATTACACTGCATAATTCAAAACAAAGTTATAAGGAAAAGGGGCCAGAGACATGCTGCTCTAGTGTTTATAGTCAACTGAAAGGACAAATACATTTCCAAGGATGCTATTAAATACAGTTTTAATGTAGGTTGTACATATCATTGTGCTTTTTATAACAGCAGCAGCAAAAGAAATCAAACTTCAAGAACTGTTAGCGTGATTCAGCTTTCAACTGAAGTTGACTGCTTATTTTCTATAAGAACAGTACTTTTGCATGCTAAGTGCCTGGCTAACGGGCTTCATAATTTATTTCTTTACCTCATGATTACATTAAGTGCTTGGCAACTTGTGTGGTTAAAACTTCATTGACTAATGTTACTGTTTCGTTTTAAATTTGTTTCCATATGTCTTTCTTCCTACACTATTACGTAGTGAACCACCATATTCCTCCGAAAGACAACACATGGCCAGCAGCCAAATAAATTATTTGGTCCATATTCAAGACGACTCCCATTGAGTTTCAGGAGGACATTGCTACAATAGAGATCCATAGGGCTAGTTTCAAAGTGAAATGTTGCTCCCATAAAAATCACTGGGAAAAAATGTTCCTGACTGTTGAAATAGTTTCTTCTAAATTTTTTGCAGATAAGTGAATATCCACTGTACCCAATTTTTTCTGTTATTATTTACAAACACTTTAAAGAGATTATGACAGCATATAGAGCTGAATAATTACATAAATTTGCTTTTTTTAGTTCCATGCTGCTAAAGTAAAAACTTTGTTAGTAATTTAGCATTATTTCAAATTCAAGTAAAGGTTCTCAATTCTCTGCAGGATCCCATGCTGCTGAAGCACACTAATGACACCCTGAAACATTCTGTAGTGAAACCATTAGAGAATATCAGATCATCTTGTGCTAAAGGCAATCCATTTTCTTGTAGTTTTCTGAACACTTTATGAATATTTTGTGATGGTAACTACCTATTACAAATTACAGAAAGGCAACCTTGAGTCGTTAAACCCTTACATTTATATTGCTGTGAAAGAAATCTTGAATTCTTTTTCTGGTAAATGCAATGAGTATCAGGAGAAAAAACAATTAATACTTGAATGGTTATCTGGTAACTGTTGTGTGCTATGATGAACTGTCTCCACTAAATTTAACTAAAGTATGTGGGAAGTCTCCCACCATCTTAAGTTTAAGTCTCTTGCTGCAATTTATCTATTGTATACCAGGAAATAATATCCAAATGCTTTTGTTGGACAAGTAGAATAGGGAAATATAGACAAAGAGGACTGGAAAAATGTGAACACTGATAAATCAGATTTTCTGAGAAACTAAAAAAATTAGTATTGTGAAAAACTTCTTTTTTGTCATACCCTCTATTCAACAGAACATGTAAGAAGCCTTTTTGAAGATGTGTTTATGGCTCTATACTAAAATACCATAAAGAAAATAATAGGATATGAGGGGAAAAAAACAAAACAAAACCAGAAAACCCCAGCTGGACTAATACACCTTCCCTAAGCAAAATTTTTAACATTAGAAGACTAAACGGAAAAAAACAAAACCAGAAAACCCCAGCTGGACTAATACACCTTCCCTAAGCAAAATTTTTAACATTAGATTAGAAAACAGGCTATTTTATCCGGGGTATCTGAAAAGCATCATTTTAAAATCATACCCATTACAAAGATGTATTAATCTGGGCATTCAATTATTCTTGTTCAGTGACTTCCAGTTCTGAAAGTTAGTAAAAGGTAAATCAGACCTGGTTCTCAGGATGGAATCCCAGAACAGCTGCAGTCAAATTAACCAGTGGGTACGAAAAGTGTTGCTCCGAGAAGTATCCTCTTATTTTATCCTAATTTTCCACTTACATAATAAACAAAAGGAACCCTTTTCCTTTTTGAATCACTAACATGTGCTACTAAAATGAAAACAAGAAAAAATTCCTATTTTTAACTATCATAGCTTACCTACAGTTTTGCAGACAGTCAACTACTTGTTTTCAGCCCATGAACTGTGAAGCACAAATAATGTGAAGAGCAATCTTCACATGGAGAAATGTCTGTAGAATTATAACTTCATCATAACTTTGGCAAGTGCCAGAATTCACAGAGCTTCTCACATCAGTCAAGACTGTGAATGTAAGAATGCCAAGACAGTGAGGAATTAGGGTCTTTGTATATCATCTCTAGTAATACAAAATAAAATATATATTATATATACGCATCCTATGGAAGTAACAACAAAAATAATGAAAGTGAAAATTTCCTAAGACTTTAATTCAAAAGCTACTGTATTAGATGTATGTGGATTGAAATTCCATGACAAAATTAGGTACTGAACCAAATCCTCACTCACCAATTGTAATTAATCTGTATTTATCATTCACTTGTTTCAAAACGCATTAGAAGTTAACTACTTAGTCCAAGAAACACGTGTGTACTGTTTCAGTGAAAGCAAATAATTGAATCCTGTTTACAACAGCGATGACCTTGTTAGGTACCCGAAGAATGTTATTCTGTGCACACTTCAGAAAGCAGTAGAGCCTTCTGGCAGACATAAAGGTGATAACTCAAGAGTAAACAGCAAATCAGAGGACAGTGATCCCCACTGAGCAGAGGAAATCACTTTGCACCTGACAGCTTTGCTTTCATTCTGAAAACTAAAAGGCAGAGTGAGAACTGAGTCACATACTGAAAAACTAAAGCAAGAATTAGGAAGCAGCCAAGAGATGAGGTCACCCAGAAAAATCTGTCATTATTCATAAAATTTTTTCTCTTCGACAGTCTCTTATTATACCTTCTCCAAGCCTAAACTATATGCTTTTTATTAAAAAATAAATTTTGTATCTTGTTCATGTAAAATAATCCAAGTGGGCACACAAAACAGACTTTTTTAATTCATGATTGTAAAAAGTGAGAGTGACTGAACAAATCTTGGAGATAATATGGCAATTTGTTAACTCTATCTTTAATAGAAAATAAATCTCTCCTTATTACTGCTTTCTCCTTCTCTAATTTCCGTTTGTGTTTATGAATTTTGCCAGATTGTATTTGATTTTGTTCAGAAAAAAAGGCAGCAAAAATCAGTTTATTTTGACTCTATCCAAGAGGATTTATGACTACGACAGGATGATGCTTTAGGACTTTCCACGCTCTGTTGCCTTTGGAATCTCATTTTAAAGACTTCAAAGGGTCCCTTAGTTACTAGAAAAGCCTTCCCGGAACCTGAATCCTAAGATGTCTGATCCTATCATATTCCATGTGTGCTCTAAACCCAGAAAGTGCCTACTTCCTCTTCTTTTCAGTGGATAAAGCCAACCAAAAAAAGTTAAAAAAAAAGAAAAGATAGTCTAGTGAGATCTTGGCAAAAAATGGCTGAAATCTTGATTTAAATGTTTATCTTGGAAAACTACTTCTATTTTGATCAAAATCCAACAAGTCATAGTTTTCAGCAATATTAAGTGAACTCTAACTCAGTTTTGTTCAAACCTAAACCCTAACTGATGAGAAAATACACTTTATACACATCTTAGTGGTTAAGTACTCAAACTTGGTTAGAAATCAAAATTATTTCCAATAGCATTTTATATATGCTTCTTAGGGTAAAACAAATGTTGGACTATGTATGCTGTGCCACTATATAAATTTTATTTCTGTTGCTTAAATACATGTTACATAGAGGAGCAAGAAGATTCAGTATCTGAAAAATCAGATATTGATGTACCAGATTCAGTTAAGGGTTATGTGTGTTCCAACCAAGCAGAAAGTCTGTCTGAACCTCATTCTTGATTTTTCAAGAGGTTGTTGGTTCAACCAATATGTTGACGTCAGGAGAAGACAAACCTTCACTAATGTGAAAGTGCTTTTGCTTCACATTAGTACTCTGGTAATCTTTTAAATTATAACAGGAAGAGATTTAATTCAAATGGCAAGGTATGTGCATCCTCTCAAAACTTAGCCTAGAGTGCCAAGGATGACTTTCTCTCCTACAGTGATTAATCAGATCTAAATATAACAGATTTCCCTGCTCCCTCTCTAGCTCTTTGTCTAGCACTGGTGGTAGATACCACCCCTCAAGTTTCAACCAGCAGAAGAGACTCTATGTCTATACCTTAGCCTATACCTTAGGCTTATCACAAATCCCAGCTTTTCACCATCAACTGCTGATGAAGATGGGTTTTAGCAAAGGTGCAGATAACAGAAGCAGCTGAGTTATGCCTGTGTCACAGCCTCTACTGACTTTTTCGATAAGACTACCCTTTGGGGGAAGTGAGGAGAAGAAAGGAGGGAGTAAAGTCTTGAACCACTGCAGCAAGATTCTTCAGATCTCACGTATCAATGTCCAGATCAGTGCTCAACTGACACAGTATGATGGGGGGGGGGCACAAAACACAATTAAAACTGTTCATCACTTCTGAATTTACCTCATGAATCTTCATCACCTTGTCTATCCTGTGATATTTACCAGCTAAAAAAAAAAAATCTGTGTAAAGTCAGAACGGTAGCAGTTTATGCTCACTTTCTTCTCACTCTGAACACAAAGTGATTGCATAAGCTCTGTGAGGGGAGAATCAAACCTCTGCACAGGCAGCAGCTTCACGAGCTAACACACACCAACAGGGCTATGTCTGCCTGTGTGTGCTTCAAAACTGGGGTATGAGCTAAAGTCAGTATGAGCAGTGAAAAACATCTAAGCTGAATCTATGCACATTGTGCTTAAACTGATTCATTTGTCCTTGATACACCTTTGTAATTCAGCTGTAACATAGCAGTTTTTCTGAATCTCTCAATATTGAGATTTATCAGAAATGAGAAATGTTACATTTTTATAGAACCATCAATCGAGTTTAGCAGCCAACTGCAGAAGCAGTTACATTTAAAAAGACAAATTGCAACCCCTTCTCCCCCACAGCTTTTTTCCCCCCATTGTTTACAATTTCTGAATGTACAAAAAATTCAGTATTGTATCATTGAGCATGTTATTGTTCCATCCTGAAGAAAATGTGGTGAAGTGGCCCTGACCTGAGACTCAAGAGACTTGAGGCTAATCCAAACTTTTAAGCAATTTGCTTACAGACTTTGGGAAAATTCTTCAAACTCTCTGTGCCTCTATGAAAAAGAATTATTCACCTCTCTAACGAGCTTTTAAAGCCATTAGTGAAAAAACTTCCAAACCTACAAAAGAATTGTGTGTTAATGTTATAGATATTAAATACTTTTATTCTAGAATATTAATCGACTAACTCAGTATTAACTAAAATAACTGAAGTCAGTAGCTAGACAGAAAACCACAGAGCTCAGACGAATCTTAAGGAAGCAATTTCCCATACAGGCAAATAGAATTTGGTAGAAAATTTAATTCCTTACACAGTCAGTCTTGCAAAACAAAACCAAGATCCAGCTATCTTCCTTCACAGCTTCCAGCTTTCTGTATTGTTTGTGTATCTGAAAGTGATTCTTTTAGATTTCTAGGATCCTGGAGTACAGAACAAAACTGGTTTTCCCCTCCATCTTCCTTAAAGCTCAGGAAGACCAAGACATCCTAAAGCATATAATTATACTGTTCCACACTACAAGATGTATCAACTAGTAGTATATTTTGGAACACTTTCCTCATCAAAACAGAGTAAGTTTAGGCAAATGAAGGCTGTTACTCTTCTTGGGTGGCACGCTGCTTTCATTGCATAATTGACTGTCTATGACTATATTTGGCAACTGTATTTCAATTGTCTTTTTTGACCTTTAACTTTATTTTTAATTTTTAATTCTGGATATGAGCTGACGGAAAGGTCAAGTTAGCCTTCTGTTGTATGTAATTTAGAAACATTATTAAGAAAAAGTTAACAGTGAAAATTCCTATGGCAATAACGTAATAGAGGTTAACAATCATAGCACTGAATTGTCACACTTTAAAACTTTCATAACACATGACATCATTTATACAAACGGAAAAAATTCTTTGTAACAATTGGTGCTGAGAAGTTGGAAGTGGATATTCACAGATGTGGCCCACAACTTCATGAAAACACACCAAAAAAGCAATAAAAATACCAATGCAATCAATATGCTCTCTTGACTATTATTTAGCTTTTGAAATAAAGAACAAAATGTGGATTAAATTGTAATGGGATTTTTTTTACAGTATTCACATACTGCCTACGACATGAATCTAGTACCTGCACAGTTTATCAACAGAAGACTACAATATTCTAAACAGGCTGAATCAGACGATCAGACAGGTAAATCCCAGTTAACATCAGCAAAGCTATGTCAATTTATTCCAACTGAGCATTTGCTCTTTTAAGCCATAGTGGGAATCTGACCATTCAAAAACAGGATGAAATGATTAAAAGGTCTAGATATTCTGTTAAAAACACTGAAATCTTCCTTCAGTATGCAATCTTTCAAAATTAAGCACAGTCACAGCATTGATAGATCAATGCAAAACTATAAATGAAGACATGACCATTTCATAGCATTTATAACCACAGTAACTTCAACAGAGAGTAACAAACACCACTCATCTCCATCAGTTCAACCATAACACTTTTTGAATACCCCCATTACCTGTGGGTTTTTTTGAAGGAGCTTCCTAGCATTAGTACTTCAACCTTTAATGGCATACATGCCTCACCTTACTTCCATTTTTGGTAAGCTGGCTTGATTTCTTTTAAATGTGTTAGTAGACACTGGGATGTGCTATAGTCTATAAAAAGAAGCTGATCAGACTCGTCCTTGGCCATTTTGATACGTTGGAATTTTGATATTTGTCTAACTAGAAGGTAATGTATTTCAAAACAGAAAAAAAACACCTGCTAAGAAGCAGCATATTTTCATTAATAACCCACGCTAATTTTATAAGTTTTTATTATGACCTTTAAATGTCAAGTGGGATGTGATATTTCAATCAGAAGCAACTGTTTACAGAAAAAAAAGTGAATAGAGAACTTTATGATTGTTAAAGACAGAAATTATTATAGAGGAACTTACATATTATCTAGAGCTGAAGATATTAGGGGAAAAAAAAAATTAATCACTATCAACATCAAATTTTGAAAAGGTTGCATGTGAATCTGTGCTGAAGTCCCAGAGCTGCTCAGGTGAACTGGTGCCATGGTTCTGTGGGCTGTTTGTATGCACAGCTGTGAGCAACGTTGTGACAAATGTGAAGTTTTAGATGCTTGTCAGGTGTGTGGAAATGCTCACTACAAGAGCTTTCTGGCTTCTTGCATAACACATGCACAACATTGCAGTACGATGATAGATTTGCCCTTTGAGTGGTCTACATGAACTCTAAGGGTGGCAATGTTCAAGCTCTCTAGCTAGCCACTAAGCCGATGGATTTGGGAGAAAATGTGGATCTAGCTAAGTCAAGGGAAGAAGGTGGCGCAGAGTGGGGAATGGACTGATTCCATCCAGCGCTTGTGTGGCTTCTGCAGCAAAGACCTTGTGAAAAGAGTTGTACTCCCCGACAGAAACTCTGAAGTAAAATAAAAAGGATAACTGAATCCTAGAGTGTGCAGCCAGCACTAGTAAGTGGAAATTGCAACTTTCACCAGCAAAAGCAACTTCAATTCCACCATGCTAATTTATTTCCTTTGGAATAGCCTATGCAGCTTAGGGACTGCACGTAATGTGCAAGATGATACAAAGAAATCCAAGCAGTTCTTGAGGGCTTATTGGTGAGATTTTACAAGGATTTAGGGAACTAGCTGTGTGAAACCAGCACATGATTCAAATATCGAGACTTGCTTGTTATGGCCACCTTGCAACAGGAGGCAGATTTACGCTGTGGGAAAGGCCAGTACAAGATCTTTCCCAGCAGCTGTCCTTTATGTTTGCTTAAGTAGGGAAACTGCACCGGAAAAGCCTTGAAGTCATCACAGCCACATCACTTTCCAATGCTACAGCAAAAAATTGTAATACTACCTTCACATAAGGACAGGGACAAATACCTGTGCCCAAAGTGAGATTCATCCCAACTGAATTCCCCACCCAGCACTGTTGCTTCTATTAGTTTAGCACCATCTTACCAATACCATGCTATAACATAGTACAAAAAGAAATCTCTGCCATGTGCTAAGCACATCTCTGACAACATATGAACTGCAAGTGTGACAAATACTTAAACAGTACTCTGCCTACGAGTGTTGTTACTAATCAAAAACTAAATCAGATACAACTTCAAGAGGCTATTTTCAAACTAACCGGTGGCAAAAAGCCATTCTTCCAATTAAAGTAAGCTCCATTCTTCTAACTGAACCTTTTACATTTGTTACTGAGCATGGAGATCCTGGTCAATATTTCCAACACAGACTGAAAATCCAAACCAAATAAAAAGGTACATAATTTCCAGGGCAAGCAACCTCTTCTTTAGAGTACTCTAAAACACTGCATACAAGTCAGAAAAAAGAAAGGAACTTTCTTATACCTTATGTCCAAATTACGATTCCAAAAAGACCATTCATCCACTCAGGAAACAAATACTACCACCTACCTCATTCAGGTAAGAGACAACATAAGAAACGTGGAGAAAACCACAGTGGGAAACACATGGAGAGCCTCTTCCCCGTAAGGAACCCTCCTTTCTCGCTGCTGGCCAGCTACAAGGGGCTGGCGGTGCCCTCCTTCCTCCCACTTACTAATGCAATCAACCACACAGGTGTTCGGAGCCTCTTGCTCTCTCTCACACCCTGCCACCCCTGCAGTACTGGTACTACGTTGCAGAGTGCCGAGCATTCTGTCTGAGCATCTGTTTCAGCAGTCAGGAAGGAAATCTTCTTATTGAGGCTGTAAAAGACAAACAGTCTGGCATGTTTTCCTACCTTACTAACAGGGTAACAGCCATACGTTTGGGTGAATTGGTATTGGAGTTTGTAGTTAATATTTATTAGTTCAGAGGAAACCAAATGTTACATGAATTTTGGGAGTAGCCTTAGAAGAGTCTCCTCAAATTATAAAGTAAACGGCAAGAGTCCTAGGCTACTTATACTTGTTCCTTTAAATGTCTCTTAAGTAGAGCAATGAAAATAATACAGCTATTAATAAAACCATTCATTTAAATTATTACACACCAATTTCAATCAGAATGTTCAAATTAGCAAACCGGTGCTCAGGCTACTTGATTATAAATACCAAACTAAAATTATTTAATTTGCCTTCATTTCTGACTGCATCTTTGTGTGACTTGGGAAATTCAGTCTATATTACTGAACATAACTGTCATGCAAGAAAATTAAAGAAAAAAAAAAGATTACCACATCTTTCTAGGAAACTGTTACCACATTTTTCAAGGAAATCATGCTCTGTTAATTTTTTTAGCCAAGTAATCCAGTGTTTTGAATTTGAATTCATCTATTTTAATCATATTGTTCTAGGACACGCTCTGAATTTCATGAGAATTTCTGAAATGGCATTTTCATCCAGAAGGAACATTGGAAACAAAACCTATCTATAACAAAATCATAAAACTAGCATTAGACCAAACTAGACCAAAAGCAGAATTTTTCAGGTGATTCATAACATATGAGTCATAAACCCACTAATTTAGTGGAGAACAGCCTAGCTCTGATCCAACCAGATTAATAAGAGAACGCTGTGAGTTCCAATGGCTATATAATTTAAGCAGAAAATGATCTAGTGATAGAAGATATATTTATCATAATTATTGTGAGAAATTATTGGAGAAATTATTCAGAACTGTTTAACATTTGGAATGCAATAAATACCTACCTTTGCCAAAATAAGACTAAATACTAATCCCACTTTTTCTTCTTATATAACAAAATATTTCATAAACACGAGTAGGTATTCTGTACATTGTCCTTTTCAGACAGGATCTGCAGACATCCCTGAGAGAATTTTCTCAAAGTGCTTCTAAAAGTGCTGACAAGTACTCAAGGGAACATTTCAAGTACATTTCAAAAAGCAATACTTAAGCCTAAACCCCATAGCATATATATGGTACTTACATTTCTAAATCACTTCAGATGGTATTTTCAAAAATCTGCAAGTAGCCACTGTTACGCAACTGTGTGAGACCAAATAAATAATAGAACCCATATTTCCTGACTTTCTCCTAATCACTTGCAAGTGATCATCTTGTATCCATAAGATAAACAATTTTTTCTCCTGCTAGGGCTAAATTAAAATGTATGACTGCCATTACAAAAATCTTTTTTCCCTTTCTCCCTTTTCACATTAGCTGTTCACTTTTTTCTGTCTGTGATACCATTTTGTTCAGGGTATCCTTATCCATATATGAGAATATTTGACAAACATTACTTTTGTACAAATTGCACATGAAAATAATCATGCTTATTTCCCAAAACAATTACCTACGTGAATTCCGAAGCTAGAATGTGTCCTAACCCCACTGTAGGTGATGCAGAAAAATGCAGGGTATTTCTGCCTGTATACAGCGCTGTAAATATTGAAGATTTTGGATCACAACTTCTTATATTGTCTTCTCGTTCATACTTCAACGATGCAGTTATGGGTACTTTCAGTTGAACTCAGCTTAGCAAAGTAGAATTGCTAGTTATAGCTCCTGTTTCATGAGTTTACTCTTTTCTGACTCCAGACCCATCACAGCAGGATGGTTTCTTTCTTTGTTTTCCTCTTAACAGCTATCTGGCAGCTGCATCCCAAACTAGCCTCTGTTAGTGGATCCCTAAAGAATTATATATACATTGCCTATTGTAATCACATGTGCTGCAATTTACCTCACAGGTGGTATTGTACAAAAAAGTCTGATTTGAGCCCTGTCAGACTGTGCCATATTTATTTCATTAACATAGAATGAAATAAATGAATAGAATATACATGAAAAAGTATTTCCTTCTCTGTGTGCATGGTATTCAATTGAAATACATTCTCAACAACACATGAGAAAGTAATCACTGAGAAGTACCCCAGTAGCTCTCTTTTCAACATACAGTCAAAATGTGGCTGTTCTATTCATATTGACTTACTGATGAACTATAGAGAATTATCATTAATAGTCTAAATAGTTGCTGTTGGAAGTAAAAATATTGCACAGCTGTGGAGGAGTTAAGTTACTGACTAGTGGAAAAGCTCTCTAACCCTGTGATTCATTAGGAAAAGTTTGCTCAAGAGTTGAAAGACCCATATTAGGAAAGAGACAAATATATGCCGTTTGTAAAAGCCTGGCTCTACTGAAATCAGTAAGAGTTTTGTTACTGATGCCTATCAATGGTTTGAGGAGTTAATTTTAAAAGATGCCGAATAATAACTATTGCTTCTGCAAATCCATGTGCTTTTACTTTAAGATATGGTTTCATAACCTTGGTAATACAGACTGGGCATAGAGAAAAATGAAATTCCTGTTCCACCATTAATCTCTTCCTGACTTTCAAGTCAGAATGACTTATCTGTATCTTCCCAACATCTATCCAGGAGTAATGTTGCTATCTCTATTTATTCTACTCAAGATAGGGGCTTAAGAGCACAATACACCAGAATATACCCAATTTAGGATATTCAACTTGAAAAATAGTTAGCTATTACTTTTCAAATATATGTGCAGATTTATATTTCTGTATGAAAGATATAAATGGAAGGGTTTTGGAGCTATATTAAAACCACAGATCCACGTTTCTATACGGAGTAGAAACTGATTGCATTATTTATACTGAATATATATTTTATAGTAGAAATATAATCTATTTTTGTAAAATTTTTTCTACCATACAACGTTTGCATTCACATATGAATCAAGAATACATTGATAGTCATGGAGGAATTAAGGTGGCACAAAAAGACCAAGTTAAGAACAGCAGAAGCACTTTGTTTTGTTTTGTGTGGTAAAAACCGATAAAAATAGTCTTCTCAGTCAACTTCAGTACTTTTTCTCTAGCTCCTTGTTGCAATACAGCTGAAGTCACAAATATTTTACGCAAAGAAAGAGAAGGTTTCTTCACCACTTTAAGTGCTTGGAATAGCCATAATTGTTTCAGTCAGAGCAAAAAGCATAGCAAATTCTTTACCAAGAACAGGTTTTTTGTATATATTTTAGAACATACCACTATGGGTACAGCCAAGCTCTGCGCTCTTGGAACTTCATGGTCTTCAAGGCAGTTCTAAAATTTCCTGCTGAGTTGAATGTTACACAGAAACTTTTCTTTTGCTTTTATGTTACAAACACCGGGAGAGAACAGTACCATAAGGAGTAGAAATGATCATAAATACAATGCAGAATCAAAAAAGGCCCGCAAACTGAGTCAGCCAACACAAAATCACACAAGATTAATGCAAATCCTCCACAAAATAAAAATGTAAGAGCTGCAAACCCTTTATTTGCACATACAGCTTCTGCTACCCAGCCTATAGTCTAATATTAAAACCCCACTAACCTAAATGTAAGACTGCAACCCCTTTATTTGCACATACAGCTTCTGCTACCCAGCCTATAGTCTAATATTAAAACACTAACCTTTATCGGAGTCTTCTAGCTCTACTAACCTGTGGAAGAAATCTCTACCATGTTACTCCGCTTCCTTACAGAGAACATTTTACTCTTCCCTGCTTGAACAAGGTCCTTGTTTAAGCCCATTAGGTGAATTGCATGTTTTCAAACATCTACAAATCATAGACCAGCTGTTTTCCAGATTTTAAAGGGGTCCATATATTCTGCTACAGATTGCTTACGCATTACTTCTATGGAGCTCATCAAAACTTCATGACACCAATACATATAAAAGCAAAATAAGAATTATGCGGATTGTGGCAGCGAAACTGAAAAGTGAAGCATTCCCAAAGGCCTCTGTCGTTCTAAAATTTCTTGCTGAGTTGAATGTTACACAGAAACTTTTCTTTTGCTTTTATGTTACAAACACCGGGAGAGAACAGTACCATAAGGAGTAGAAATGATCATAAATACAATGCAGAATCAAAAAAGGCCCGCAAACTGAGTCAGCCAACACAAAATCACACAAGATTAATGCAAATCCTCCACAAAATAAAAATGTAAGAGCTGCAAACCCTTTATTTGCACATACAGCTTCTGCTACCCGGCCTATAGTCTAATATTAAAACCCCACTAACCTTTATCGGAGTCTTCTAGCTCTGTGAACCTGTGGAAGAAATCTCTACCATGTTACTCCGCTTCCTTACAGAGAACATTTTACTCTTCCCTGCTTGAACAAGGTCCTTGTTTAAGCCCATTAGGTGAATTGCATGTTTTCAAACATCTACAAATCATAGACCAGCTGTTTTCCAGATTTTAAAGGGGTCCATATATTCTGCTACAGATTGCTTACGCATTACTTCTATGGAGCTCATCAAAACTTCATGACACCAATACATATAAAAGCAAAATAAGAATTATGCGGATTGTGGCAGCGAAACTGAAAAGTGAAGCATTCCCAAAGGCCTCTGTCTGAAGATGTTATCAAATGCCTGAGTGGTATGAAATCTTCCATTTGTCTCAAGATCAAGAGAAAAGTATGTCTTTATGCTTATGCCAGTGCACTGCACTGTAGTCTATCAAACAAGTTGTTCGATTATTGTCAGAGATGGAAATTTGGAATTCTGCCAATATAATAATACAGCTGCCAGGATGGATCTGAATTTAAGATATTAAATCCTTTAACAAACTGGTCACAGATAACTTTATTATAAACAGTCACCATATAGTGATATAGTAGTACCTGCGTGCTCTGAGAGCCAAGAAAACTAACTACTGCAGTTTACGGGCACAGGAGAGCTCGCATCCCGCCTTACGCAGTTCAGGGCCACAAGAAACTTTCCTTAGTTGGTAAAGAAAATGAAGTAGATTCTATCACATTTTAAATACTTTCCTCTGGTTAATTGAGAGACAACGGTTATGGCATACCGATTTTACTAACGTTTTTAAATTTAACTTAATTGTTTTAGGGCAATTTCTGTCAAAACGTTTAAAGAATCTTTTTAAGAGACTTGGTCTTCTGAGTCACTAAGGCCTAGGTTTTTAAGAATGTTTCAGTAACTAAAGGTGGAGTTAAGCAGCGATAGATATATATGAAAAACCTCCCTTTAAACTAGCCTGTAGGTGGGGTTATTGGTGATAATGCAAAGGAGCAGTGGATAACAACCCAAGGCAGCTTTCTAACTTCATAGTTTCCCTTTCATATGTCCCCCTTATATATCTTTTCATATAATTTGGCTAATCCTATGCTCTGTTAGTGTTCCGTACGGTTATCTTTATTCCATGACTTTTTACATTTTAGCTCTGACTGATAACTTCTCTTCAGAAGATAACATCATACTATTCTATCACAACACACTGGAATGTGTGCAGCCCTTAGTCCTAGAGTCCTTCTTTCTGCTTTTAGGGTACAAGTAACTTTCACTAAAAAGCTAGGACACTATTTCGATGTAACACTTGAGAACAGCAAAGCACAGGAAGGCTGTGGACTCTAGAAAATATTTACATGACACTGGTCGCAATAGTTTTCTCACCGACTTCCTGATATTATGCACATGGGCAAAACTAAGTGTGTGCAAGAATATTTGTGTCATCAAACTCAAAACCATTAACACCTGATTTTCTCTACATCCTAGCATTTGAAGTCAAAACTGAAAAAACCCCCCAGTTTTCAAACTGGATAATTCAGCTGAATTTAAAAAGGCAGATTAAAAATCACACAAATAAATACAAAATACAAGAGAAATTTGGCCACAGCTCCTGTAGTATATTTGTTCTGGTAATAGCAATTGGTCCTGAATCAGAGGAACAGTTTTCTCCACTGCTGCTGCTCCTGCTGTTTTTCTCAGTTTTGATATGGACCCCCAATTTTCAAACTGGATAATTCAGCTGAATTTAAAAAGGCAGATTAAAAATCACACAAATAAATACAAAATACAAGAGAAATTTGGCCACAGCTCCTGTAGTATATTTGTTCTGGTAATAGCAATTGGTCCTGAATCAGAGGAACAGTTTTCTCCACTGCTGCTGCTCCTGCTGTTTTTCTCAGTTTTGATATGGAATTGTAAAGCTACAAGGGAACTAAAGATTAACTGGATGACAGTAACACATTTTTAAATATCTGATCATGTAAACAAAGAGAGAGGTTCCGAAGTGCTGTCTGTGTGTAATGGCAAATACTCTACTGATTTCCCTAAAGTCAGGCTTTCATCTTAGACAAAATTTTTAGACTGGTAAAACCAGCGTGTAAGTAGAAGTAAATTAATGACATTAGGCAAAAATTAAGACAAGGAATTATTAAGCTATTTGAAAAAAAAAAAAACAAACCACAACATTGTTGGATAATTGACACACATTTTGATCCATATACTGAGCAAGACAGGAGAAACATCAGGTACAAAAATCCTAATTTATTTAACAGAATTGCATTAAATGATTAGATTGGTTTTGATTTTGAGGGTTTTTTAATTTTCTCCATTAGTTTATATTTCAGTGTTTGGTCTAATATAGGTTTTGAAAGTTCCACTAAATCTAAATTATTTGTCGGCAGCAAACCAGAACAATTTGAGAGACCATATCATATAAATATATGTCCAGTAGTGTTTTGAAGGCAGAAAGAGTGAGCCAGATGGTTTCTATCAATTCCCACTCTGTGGTGCAGCAAGGGGTTAGTATGATTTTCTTAGCAGCTTCTTGCATTTTGTACCTTGAAAGGAATTACGTACTGCCTGCTTGTGTTCTTGTAGACACTGTAATTGGTATATTTACATGTCTGGCTTCAGCTGTTCCTGCATCAAGTAGCAGATCTGATCTGGAAATTGAACTAAAACGTATTCAGTTGGGCAGTGCTTGCCCTACATTTAACATAACTACCTAGAGTGGGAAAAGCTGTCTCTCTCTTGCAATAGGGACTGATTGGGGTGTTTATGAATTAAGTGCTCTCTCAACCATGTGAAACAAAATTTTACCGTCCAAAATTTCAAACCATTTAAAATTATTTGCTCCTATGCCAGAGGCCCCTAAGTATACATTCAAGCTCTGGAATACTGCAGCCACCTTCTTTCTTATGCGTCCACTTTCTGAATTTTACTTATTTTAAATAATTCAGTTATTAGCTACATCTGGGAACATTTTCACTATTAAAAATGCATTTTACTTTATATTTAAACTGATAATACAGTTTTCAGCACCAAGAATGTCATTATGATAATTCTATGATTAGAATCTAATCTAATAATAGCTTTTAGTAATGTTTGTCAACAATGTATAATTCTAAGTTATCCTGAAAGAACAGGAAGGCAGTTCTTAGATTCAGTTTGTCCCCAGAATACGGCTCTGCTATTCCTTCTGTCAAGCCTGTTTCAGGGACTAGAAAAGCTGCCACAGGAACAGCTGGAGACAGTACAATACGCAGAACAAAACAGCTAGACCTTGAGGGTGAGGGAATACTTCACAGAAAAAAAGAACAGGTTCTGTCTTGGATGTATTTTTGCCCCCTTTAACGGAATAAGTCCAGCACACAGTGCCGTGTTATATTTATGCCACCTTTGCAACTGCCCGCAGCCAGCTTATACAGGTGATAAGCCATAACAGCACGTGAAATACACTTGGAATTAAAGTTCTTCAGAACACAAGTCAGACAATGAATCATTCGATTTCTTATACACAGAAAAGGTATGTGAATATGCACTCCTGTTTTCCTTAGAAAAACAGAAGAAAAAGTCTTCCACAGAAATGACACGACTAATTTTACGTCAACTATGATCACTAATTCTACCCAGGAAGGGGGAAGGAAATTTAATCAGCAAAGATGCTGGGGCAAGACACCAAACCACCGGCTCTTTACTAGACGAAAACACAGAATAGCATAGTAACAAATATCAAAGAACAAATTAATATAATAATTATTCTTCATATTATATATTAATATATTTAAAGACTTTTGCATTACGGAAGAATTTGGAGAGACAGGAGGCTCTGTGGAATTTTCCAGGTTTCAGATAATCAAAATAGCTGTAGGCACCTAAACTCTAAATTTGGGAAGTTTTGCACCACTAAATGGATGTATCTCATTTTGCTGTGAAGAGATTAATTAGCAGTGGTTTACATTTACTTTTGCTATTTTGAAGCTAGTTTTTAAAAGTCTGCAAAGCTTGAAAAGATCATTTATTCTACTGAAATTGGCACAAAAGATTTAAACACTAGAAATATCCTTCATCTGAGCTGTAGGGAAAGCATTTGTTGTACAAGTTTAGCTCTAAACTATTAAATCATTAATTTTCTTACTGCTTGGAAACAATTATATTTTGTAAACAGTCATTCCACCCTTTTTTTTCTATTTTTAATAACAGTAAATTATTAATGCTGTAATAAGAGAGTACTTTTTCAGACTGAGGATTAAGACTTGGATTTTACATGACACTATTAATTCTAAAAAATAATGTTATTTTTCATTATAACCATATGTTTAGCTCCAAGGCAATTTTTATTGGAGGGAAATGTAATTTCCTGCAAAAATGAGAAATGACTACGTGCTGTATAAGGGGCTGATGAAAAAAATATTTATATGAAATGCACAGTGGAGATCAGCAAAGTGAAGGGTTCTAATAACTTTAATGACAAATTCACAAGTGAATGACTGCCTGGGGCAGTGTGTTATTCAGTCGTTACTATATACTGCTATTCACAAGTCAGACCTCTAAATTGAAAAGTTCCATATTTTACAATCTACTTCAGTGAAAAATGGCACCCCCTTTTGGTTGTGAAGATCAAATCAAGAGAAATATTGGAAAGACAGTGGTCCAAAGCGCTGATGTTCCAAAGAGACGTACACAGAAGGAGAGAAGGCAATTTAGAATCAGAATATCCTAGACCAATTCTTACTACGCTACCATTTTCAATGAAGAATGAAGCATTTGATTTAGAAACCTATCTAACTCACCAACATTAGCAGAGAGTTAATAGAAAAACTGAGGCCAAACAGGTTGTACAATAAGGAAAAATACTCAGAAATTCTAAGCTATTTCTCTTCAGCAATAATTCATTGCAATATGGTCACTGAAATCCTCGCTACAGTAATTAGCGGAGGTAAGCTTTACTGAGCATTGTAAACTGATGAGCACTGCTTTACATTTATTCACTTTGAAAAATAACTAGAAAAGGTATTATGGCTTTTAATATTTCCTGCTGCAGATCAAATGTGGTAAGTTTGCAAGTAAAAAGGAAGGAGTATTTCCTAAACATCAATCTGGAAGTTCAAACCAGACTCTTCTTTTCATGCTGTGGTACCAGTAATGCATATTCAGAAAGCCAGATTATACATTTGATGACGCATGTGAAACTGTGTAAGTACTTTGAACAATGCAGACTTAAGAGTGGAACTCAGCTTACTCCTTCCCTTTCTGTCATAAAGGTAAACACCCACAAGTTCAAGTACACATGCAAAGAGCAGATCTTGTAAGTAAAGTAACAGCCTTTCTACACAGTCATTTTAGTCCCCTGTTGTACCTTCTCTCTTCTGTTTGGTTCTCATCTTGCATTTTGTATACTACCTTCACCGAGTTATCAAGTTAGCAGTTTCTTTCAGAAACCTTGACACAGCTCAAATTCCGTAACTAACTTCTCTGTCAACTGTTGAATACCACCAGGACAATGGTTTATTATAAAGTTGTTGTATCTAGCAAAGCATGTATTAATCAGTTTGTAGGACTGGCAAACAGTGGAGAAATTTATTCCTTAATTTTTTAAGGAATCTTTAAAATGATCAATAAATGAAAATCCACCGAAGTACAAAAAATACTTTGATGGTCTTCTGTTTAGCAATTAGTTGATTTTTTTTAATACAGTATGCCTACTGTTTTTGTGCCCAATGAATTGCAAAAAGTTAAACATCAGCTACTTACGCTTAATCAAACATGTTCTGCCCCCAGACTAAATCTTATAAGCAAATTCTGCTATTTGAGGATGCTTGAACAATATGCTGCATCAAGTTCTCAAGGAATATCTATCGTTAATCATGTTCCCTCAGACAACTACAACTTTTCCTGCTTGGAAATTACAGACGGGACAAAACCAGGAGTTTTGAGTGCTTTGAATATTTGTCCATGATATCCAGATGTCTGGCACCTCACTGAAGCAGTAGCTTCAACTGCTCCACTGAAAATCCTTGACAGATCCATTGTTTATGTGCAGATCACTTTTACAGTCATATTCATATCGAGTGCTTCAGATAGTCTACACATGCACAGCGAACACACTCATGGATACAGCACAAAGCCTCTAAATAAAAGCTTTTTTAGCCTTTCATATTGGTCCATGCCATAAATAATAACATATTTTACATGTGTTTATGCCATAAATCCAAATTCTGAGTATCACAAGCAGAAGCTGTCATATGACAGTTAAGAAAAGAAAGTGATAGTGACTGTATGTACCAGCTTGTTTTCTGTTACCATAATTGATTGTTTATTAAAATCATATCCATAGACAGAAAATTCCTGGGGTGGAGACAATCTCACCTCTGCTTTGAAAACCATTATAACATATACTTGTATATCTATTTCTAGTTACAAAGGTTATGAACATAAGTTTTAGGAGGTACCATCTGGGAAACTCTGTCACTTGCTTGCTAAGGAAAGTACAAAATACAAATACGAATGCAAATTCTACTTTCTATCAATTGTAATTTAATAATGGAGAAGGGTAAAAAAAGAATTAAATCATATTACAATATCTCTGAAATTAATACCTTTATTTGCAGTAAATTTTTTACTATTAGATTTTATATTTGAGAATGAGCACACTAATTGATCTACCTAAAAATGAACTTTATGACGCATCCATTTAAAAATATCATTAAGAATCAAAATAACTTTAGCACAAACAAATACTTCACAATATACACACTATTTTTTTCAAAGAGGTAGAAAGGGGTAATGTTTCCTGAAACCAATGACTTACAAAACTATCCAAAGAAAGTATTCATTTACTGTCAGAAAACAAATACTGATAGACTCCTCTGGAAAAACATTTCAAGTGTAATAAGCCAGCTAATGAATGTATTTACTCTGCTGGCTCACCAAGTGCACGCACGTGCTAATAACACCATGAAAGTTTTCCACAACACTGTATGATGGACCATCGTGATTTGTATTTTCTTGCTTTAAGAGGCACAAACATTAACTTATTAAATCCCAGAACAAAAGAACAAATTACATTAAATACCATTAAACGCTGTCTTGTAAGCAATGACGAGAGCATTTTTCTTGGCCTTGAGTCATCTGCAAAGGTCACTTGAATTCATAAATACGTGCTCCAAATTTAATAAATTAGAAACACAAGTTAGTGAAATTTAGAAGTTTCTTTTTGTTTTGACTTATTCTCCACCCAAGCCTTTTCTGCCCCCTCTTTCCCTCTTTGAGATTCCTCATACTTTGCCTTAAGACAATTCTGCCTAGGAAAGGGTGTTTCACGAACACGTTCCTCACAAGTGTTTAACTGTCAGTGCCAGCCTCCCTACCCCGAAAAATCAGCAGCAGACTGTTTTTTCAAACTTCAGTGCACAGAGGGGCCACAAGAAATAAAGTACTGTAATATCACACAAAATTTGGTATTGTAAAGCATTTAGAATATTTTAAAAATCAGCATTAGATATGTTAGCTATTTTTTTTAAATGAAATAATAAGAATGTAGAATAACGACTAGCTTCTGGACATTTGCTTTTGCTTTTCTTTCCTTAAAAACCATACTTTTCCTTTTCTTGTTCTTCCCTTCTTTCCAGCATTTAGAAGACTACAGAAGTCTTCTTAGCAGTTTCCATCTTACCCTTAAACATTTTCTCATAACATATGTACCTGACAGAACAGAAAAATACTGGGATGAAATTGCTGTCGGCCTTGCTGAAAAATGTAATGGATGCCAAAATTTATCTTTCAATTAATGACTACAGAACCTCTGATACTAATAAATCGAGGAGCAGTGACTAGAAACATTATGCGATAAATATTGAGGGGCTATCAGCAACATATGAAATGTTTGGAAAAAGAGCCAGCTGATGCGGGACTGAACACAATGTGTACTTTAAAACCTCTTCCGAAATCTTCCTGAACAATCTTATCACCCAACATATTGGGGCAGTTCCCTAGCGTGTGAAAAAAGATCTAGCTCGGCGGTTCTGCTCTCTCTTCTCTTCCGAAGACCCATTGGACTGGTTGTTACCACCTGCTGGATCTTCAGTCATGCGCCGCACTTACTGGTTTCCTTACAGCTCTCAGAAGCAAGAATTGCAATTGCTTTTTCAGCCTCTTGGCTGCGAAATGATTAAAGGCAAAATGCCCCGATTTTGCTAAATCACAAGGCTCTCGCTACTTTGTTATAGATAGGATATTATTTGAGGATATTATAGGCAAACACAAAGAAACTCTGCCTATTCAGCTATGGCTGCATACAGTTAGACATCAGTTTAATATAAACTGTAAACAGACTGTGTAGCAATAAAAGCAAAGATTTGTTAAAACAAATAAAATGTCACAGTATTGTTGTGCTGTAAAAGCAAAAAAAGTTTAACAAATAAAAAGAAAATGAAAATGTTAATGTGAAAATATTAATTAAATCAGAAAAAGATTTTTTTTTAATTTAATCACCTAATATCAGGTGATTAAAACCAAAATTATCAAATACCACTTGCCAGGAAAGAATTCTCTCACATGAGAATGCTCAATTTTGTATCAATGATGTAGCTAAATGCCAACTTTTCTACATAAATTTCCAGCCCGAGCTACTGTCCTGTCTTCCAGGCCACAGTCATGGAATAAGTCCAGACACAAAAGTGTCTACTTGTAAGGTACTGAGCAACTGTCATTCTAGACCAGAATGCCAGGAAACTCACCTCATTTATTATGTAAACTGTCTCCAAAAACCGATCCATATTTCACCCACTAAAACTGTTGTGTCAACCTAAAGGGTTGTTTTGTTTCTTTAGGTTTTTTCTACTGGATTTTATATCAACTGTCTGTTATTTCATTTGCACCAAGTGGTTAAAAAGACTGCTGCCAGCATCCATAGTCATCTTCTTCTAAAGAGAAACTATCGCCCATCTCAGATGAGTGTCTTTTACATACACTGGACAGAATTTCTGCTCTGTAGGAAACTTCATTCAATACAGGAATTTTAAGCTACATTTGATACACTGACCATGCAACCATATAAAATTGTTTGGAATTTCATGCTGATTTTATAGAAATCACAGTTGTTTTCAATTTTGTATGCCCATTTTCAGTTTTTTTTTCTCTTTCTGGCTTTAATCTGATTTCTTTCTCAGTTACTTTGTGGTATATTCAAGTATTCTCTTAAACTTCTTCTGAACTTTTATGACTTTGTGGTATATTCAAGTCTTCTCTTAAACTTCTTCTGAACTTTCATGTGGATGCTTTAGATAAAGTAACTGAAAAACACAGTTTACATATTCATTTTTAAACCAATGATATTTAAGACCTTGTTGAAGTTTGGCCTTCTGAACTTCTCATTATCGGCATCTTATCAATTTAAGCATGTCTTTAAAGTAATTTTGGTTATTAGAGTATTAAAAGAGTATTTAAATGAAACAATCTACATGTAAGAATTTTCTCTTTCCCATCCTAGCTTGGTGACTTTTTCCTTTTCATGAATAGAGATTGAAAGGATTAGAACTTTTTACTTCAAAAGGAAGCACGTAAGAATGGACTTGCTAATATAAGACAAGAAATAGTATACTATTAGACTGAGGAGAAGAAGCTTTCCTTAGTAGAATTTTTGACTGTAGATTTTAGTTCTTTATCATTTCTCTGAAGTATCTGGTGCTACATAAACTAACACTTAGAAACTGGCACAGACAAACCTCACGTGTGCCTGTTCAGCATTTTTCTCTATTTCTGTGTGGGTTTTTTCTGAAAAGATTTTAGCTTGCTATACCTCTCCCGCCTCACTGAAGGAGCTACCTTAGGAATAAAATCCTGGCTCTACTGAGTTAGCTGAGGTCTTACTATAGTCTTACTAGACACTTACTAAAGTGTCCTCCACTTTAATGAGGACAGAATTTTTGCCTTTATGTATAAAATGGCCTACAAACATAACACAGCATAGTAGGTTAACTTCTATTACCATTTTTCTGTGGATATAGAGATTTACCTCCTTCCGGTGAATCAGCTAACAAGAACTAGCATGGACACTGAAGCTCAGCTACACTTAGGTTCACAGTAGAGGAGCAATGAAACTAATACATTTTAATTCAGTTCATGTCTTAAGGCAGTCAAAAGTGGTATACTAGAAAAGACACTCTTTACTTTGGTGAGTTTTGCTTAACTCAGGTTACCATCCTTATAAAGCTAACCTTTAGAGTATATTACTGTTTTGTTGTTGATTTTAATACTGTCAATTACTTACAAGCAAAGCTATTCCTGCGTTTATAGAAAAATGAGATTATTGGGTTACTTTCCAGTACACCAAATGTTGTTCCTGGCTAGTCTTATTAAAGACATTGCAATGATGCAGAATTTCGAAACGAAAGAGAAGAGAAAAAATAAGAGTGTTTTTTTTTTAAAAAAAACCCTAACTAACGAAAAAGACCACATTCACGGACTTGGCTGAATGTAACAGTCACAACTGTATAACAAAGCATATACACTAAGAGCATAAGGACAACCGTATCAGCTCAGATCCAAATTTAATTTAGCGCAGCATCCTGTTGGCAAGAATCGCCAGTAGCAGATGATTACAGAAAATATAGAAGACACAGGAAATATCTGCAGTTGGCCAAAATTCTGGCTGAACAGTTTTATTACCTCTTGACACCTACCGATGGATGAGGTTCTTATCCGCAATAACGCATCCTAGTGACTATTTATCATCACGTAATTTCTCTTACAGTGATTGACTACCAGGAACACATACAAAATAAAGACAGACCAATATAACTATAATGGCATATAGTGTAATATAATGTGATATCTTGACTTAATAGAGATACTGAAAGGAAATTAAACAAAGAGGGGAAAATACAACTTAATTTCTCTATTTTATGGATTTATGATTTCATTCTTTGGTATATCCTTTAGGTATTTCCTGCTTTGGTGCTGTAATTATGATGTAATATAAAAGCTCATTTTTATATTTAAATATGTTATAAAATTATAATTGGAAAAGACAGTGATTTCCATTATCCACATCTCTCTAACCTCCAAGTTTGTGTTGAGTGTTTATATATCAAGCTGAGTATTAAAAATATAGAAAAGTAGTTTAGATGTTTTCACAGTGAAATAATGTTGTTTATAAGTGTTAAAGATTCCATTAACTAGTTCATCAAAGAACTCGTGCTTTGAGAATTATGCAGTGCATAATAGGTGTGCAGGAAAAAGCTGGTCACCTTTTAAATCTTGTATGTTCAGAAGCACCTTGTAAAACAGTTGAAATACTGAAATCTCTGTCTGTATTAAATTGAATATTATTCAGAAATCATTCTTCCGGGTCTGTGAGAGACCTCTGATATTGGATACTAAATTTAAGCATGTGATACAACTGCAGTGCTGACACTGATAAACTAATAAACTTTCAGTGTATGACTTCTCAACCTTAACAGTCTCCATAGTTTCTGTACATAAGGGAAGAAATTTTAAATTCATGTATGTAAATGACATTTTGTAATTAACAAGTGAGTTCCATACAAAAGACTATATACTGAAAGATCATAAATCAAATTCTCAGCTAAAATCAGCTATCACAGTTCTAACTACACAGTAAAGTCTTACTTTTCCCAGTTTGCTAAAAATTGTGTTTCCATTTGCTATATAATTTATTTAATTTAAAGAAAAAAATATGCAATGAATTGCAGCAATACTACATTTCTGAAATGAACAGAAGAATTACTGAGGCACAGCTTCCAGAAGAAGAAAAGGGAGCCTACAGTATGCTGTCTTATTGCTTAAGGAACTTGTGCCATATGCCTTAAAACAGAGAGAGGAACTCAGTGATTAATCACTTGCACATCAAATACAAAAGTGCATGTGTGATGCTGCCTCAGAGACCTAAATCACATAAATGCTGTGCAGAAAAGGGAAAAAATTATGCTTTGTTTCTCCTTCGGGGATATGTTAACACACATCAGAACAGATGAGACATGATCTAGAACTGGGAACAGAAAAACGAGCACATGCAGTTTATGATAGGCCATTTAATTCTGAGACAGACATGTTCTGAGCAAAGAATCAAGAATACACAAGCTCTACTTCCACTGAACTCTCTGTGGTCTTTTTTTTTTCGCTCTTTAACACTGCTAATAGTACAACATTTTTCATGTGACATAGTTATTGAAGAGTTCATGTGGTATTCCCTCACTAGGCTTTATGGAGAGATGCACAGACAGAGTATCTTTAGAAAAGTGCCATTCAAAGACCTAAAACATTCTTTGGATTTCATATCACCTCTGAGTCAGGGTGTCAAATGTTATTTATGTGAGAGCTAGCCCTAATTCTGGGGGTACGTAATTGCTTAAAATTGTGAAAAGCACATAATAATATAGCAAATTGTACTGAATAGGCGTAACAATTTATGAATCTCAAATTATCTGTCTTTAATTAAAATGCATTGCTTTTTATGCACAATGGGATGTTAACAAATAAAATTAAAAACCATGTAAAGATACAAATACAATAAATCTATCGCACGTAGTGCCCTTGTAAATTATAAGTAGACTATAACTTTGATAGACAACATTTTATTTTGCCATTCAGATTTCCTATATAGGAGGCTTATAAAGTATTTTTACATCCCAAATTTCTATATACCAAATATACCAAATTCTATGTGGATAGTGTAAAGTTTCCACATGAAACACATTTATGTCTCAACTGAGAATAAAGTAGAAAAACAAGTACCCAAAACCAAAATAAAATAATTCCTACAAGTTAGTATGAATGTCACCATCTACTTCAGGGAAAAAAAAAAAGCTAAAAAATAATGTAAAAATTCTAATAATAATATTGCCTTGGACAAAAGCTTTTGGCATTTCCTTTCTAAAAGTAGTAGTATTTCTTACTACTGTAACTTCAGCCAACATCAGCTTACTCAAGGAAATCTCAATTCCTATTAGCATCACTTATTTTAAAAAGTCATTTTTCATCTTAATTCTGTATAAATAGAAAACTCAAGCATAGATTTAAAAAAAACCCTCTCCTTAAGTTAATGGCCAGCACAGGCAAAAGAACAAATGGATATAAGCTGTCGCTGAAAAAATGCAGATTGCAAATTACTACAGGGTCCCTAGCCATTAAAATAAATCAAACTCTGGAACAGCCTTCGGCGGAAACGCTGGGGGCAAAGAAATAACAACTCCAATTTAGTATTGGCAAAGTTTATGAAAAGAGAATTATCTGATGCAATTCCCAGGCTAGCAGAGCACTGGACTTGATGACCCAGAGATCCCTTCCACTGTTATGTTCTTTGTTTGGCTAGATGCAGATGTTCATCTGTTTTTCAGCCTCACTGTGGTTTTTCTAAAGTGAAATTTAAATGAAAGTTAATAGAATTTTTGTAAGTTTCAGTTAGAAATTACCCTTTGTAAGAATTGTTGCTAGGCCTGCAGCAGAGTGGAACTTGTCAAAGAATTCTAAAAGCTTTACTTGGAATTGGCTTAGCATTATAGAGAAGTACAGAAGTATAAGTGCTCAGAGATGGATACCCAGCAGGTAACTGATCTACTGGTAGGGAAAATAGTAAGAAAAAAGTAAGCAATACAGGCTAGGACCGATACATCAGTAATATCAAGGAAGAAAGCAAAACAGAACAGTAAAGAAAGCAAGGGACATCAGGATATTATAAAAGTATAGGGAAGGAGAAATATCGTAGATATTCAATGTCTAAAATTATTATAATGTGTGGTGGCTGTGAAGAGTCAATAGAGACCTGAAAGAGAAAAAAAGGAAATGTTTTGTTCAAGAGGAAGGTCATCATTCAGGTGACAATCTAACAAAAGCCTCTCTCCCCCTCCCTCACTTGTCTCCCCCACGCTTAGCTATTGGAATTTGCCTAGAGTGGGCTGGCTTTGAAAGACCCCATTCTGGAGAACAAGTCACAGTACAGATGCTACTGCACACAGTTCTGTAGGTGACTCAATAGGGAAGAAAACGGCGCAAACTCAGAAGTATAACTCTAAACTATTGCTTAAAACGACAACAATAATATTTAAGCTTGAAAACAACCTGATGTTCCTTAATAACTTGCACCATCCTCCTGCCTTTGCTCAGTTGTTGGGGTTTTTTATTAACATAAGAATATTTTTTTATGTTGCAGGTAACTTAAATGTATCATAGTGACTACAGAAAGCTACTGCAGATACACATCAGAGAGATGAAAATAAAATAATTTATAGAAAGCAACTCTAAATGTTTTCTGGTTTTGAATAAATAAGTTCTCAGAGCAGCTTTTAATGATTTTCAAATACACGTATCTTTACAGCTCCAATCAGTCATAAAAGCATACAAAGGTCAAGCAAATACTTTATCTTTTTTAAGACACTGTGGTCTGTTTTCTATCACTCACAAGTTCTAAGGTTTATACTCTTTCAAGGAGATGATACTGCTACACAAGTCTTCAAAATAAAGGCTTTACACAAATTCTGTGAACCTTGATGGCTATGTATATAATTCTTCCAAATGAAACCCTGAGCCTGATAAATTCTAAGATACGCTGATTCTCTGAAAATAGAAAAATTACTTATACTAACATCGCAACTTCAGTATATACTTAAAAATTATCACCATACAATTTCTTAAGTGGCTGTGTGCAGACATGGTCACACACAGACGATTTTTAAAGTCTAGCCCTTTGTCCACATGAATAAATACGTAATTTTTCTGTTTTCTAAGAACGATCGCTGCAGATTTTCAATAAACACAGAAGTATTACAGAATATTAGTTCAACTAAACCTTCTAAGCTGACTGGAGAACAAACAACCATTTTACAGCCCTTACTGTGTGCCTTTGCAGGTATTCTAGAAATCCGAACAGTGGCAGTTGGAATAGTGGCAATCAAAGGAGTGGAAAGTGAATACTTTCTGGCAATGAACAAGTCAGGAAGACTCTATGGAAAGGTATGGATGCAAACTTCTCTTGTGTGTACAGTCATCACGTACAATCTTAAAGACACATATTTTTAGATGTCGCATCTGTATAGTTTGTATAAAATAGATTCCTAACAAATTAAAATGTATCCTGTACTTATCCCATACATCCCATATTAGACTTTTACGTCCATTTAATAAATTCAGTGATTAGAGCTTATATACTTTTTAAAAATGTGGAATACTGAGGAGGAATAGACAAAGCTAAAATATTCAATACTCAGATTTCAGAAGTCCAATTTAATTATCAAAACTATTAATAACTAGATTCCTGACAAATTAAAATGTATCCTGTACTTATCCCATACATCCCATATTAGACTTTTACGTCCATTTAATAAATTCAGTGATTAGAGCTTATATACTTTTTAAAAATGTGGAATACTGAGGAGGAATAGACAAAGCTAAAATATTCAATACTCAGATTTCAGAAGTCCAATTTAATTATCAAAACTATTAATAATATGGGGGGGTTATAACGCATATTCTTCTCCCATCTTCCCTAACCTAAGTATTTAAAAAAACACTCGTACTTCTTTTACTCTATTTTATTATTTACTCTCAACAGAAAGTATGCAATGAGGACTGCAACTTCATAGAACTGAATGAAGAAAACCATTATAATACATATGCTTCTGCAAAATGGACACACAAAGGAAAGGAGATGTTTGTTACATTAAACCACAAAGGGGTCCCCATGAAAGGTAAAAAAACAAAGAAAGAACATAGAGCATCCCACTTTCTTCCTCTGGCAATATCCTAATCACAAATGATCTATAAAGAACTAGTTCCAGCAGGAAGATTATTTTTAAGACGACTATTTGACAAGATATCAAGAGAGGCTGGAATACTACTGAGAAACTGAACAAGCTGGACTTGCGCATTTATGTTTATTTTTAAGAGACTACATGAAAAAGATTTGAAAATATACACAAAACCAGATTTACTAACTAAAAGTTGTAAAAAATTCTAAAGAGTTGTACAATCATTATC
>NW_008795035.1:3090219-3106235 GCF_000699145.1 Aptenodytes forsteri
GTTGTGTAAAATATGTCAGACTTTAAGGCTGCTGGAATGAGTTGTCAGATTATCAAGTCAATAGTAAATGTGGAGGCTGAGCAGTATTTTAAATACTTCCCCAAGAAACTGATATCCTATACATAAACTATATGATCAGAAAAAAAAATATATAATCTTGTAAATGTTTATTGTTGTATTCAGATAAAAGAGTTAGTTTGGAAAAATTAAGTTTACTCTACTACAAAATGTTCCTATCTATTAATGAAACAAATACCTAATGCTGCTCTAAAAGATGTTTCAAATAGTGTATGTAAAATAAGAATAGGAATAAATAATGTACGTCATCTCACTTCTCACAAATTAACATTTTATATAACGATGAAGCAAAAATTCAGACATATTAAGGTTTTTTATGTAACATATCCTATCTTTTGTATAATTCCTGTTAGGGCATACAGCTTTCAATATTGTTTTTCCATCCTTATACATGCTTTTTCTGTTGTTACAGCATTAAACTTTATTTTAAGTTGTATTTGAACTTTATTGTTCTAAGTTATTTAAATGTTATTTATAAAAAAAAAAAAATACTTATTAAGCTGCATCTGTTTCATATGCTTTTAATTCTAAAGGAATAACAAAATGGTCTGGCTGAGATGCATGCATTTTTTTCTGTGACCAGACACAAAGACTAGTACACAGCCCTCTTGCCAACATACATTGGATGGCAGACAAAAATGACAGCCTGCAGCAAATCGCACAATGGACATCTCAAAAGAAACAATACAAAAATGTAAAAAATCTTTGCCACATACTCTTGCTAATTGAATTTAACAGCATGCTCAGAGTTTCACCAGGTAAAAGAAGGCTACAGCTCCAGCAGGTACTGGAATTAATCCTCAGATGGTAGAACCTATACTTACAGATAGAGAAATATGTAAGAACCTATATGACTAGTTTGAAACTTCAGCCAAAATCAATGTGACCTGATGAAGAAAAGACCTCTTAATTTTCTAGCTATTAAAGTGTTCAACTGAGCCCTACATGACTAATGCATTATATCATTTCATTCTGTTCAGTTTGCCTACAAGTTTTCTCCGTATTGTGACAATTGCGCTTAGATAAAGATCACCAAAAAATTAGCTAAAACAGTTGCTAGATGACTGGGATGGAGTCAAGTTAATTACTAATGGTCTTAAATGCTCTACTTTTCATAACAAATACAAGTGTCTGGAGTCAACCATTTTTCCCTACATGAGACACTTTCTTTGTAACAGCACTCTCAGAAAACGGCAACAATTCCCTTTAACAAATATTCCTTTTTTAAAAAAATACTTGTTTAACAAATACTATAATTTGGAAATAATTTATGAGTTTTGACTTGCTAATATCAAACATCAAAGTGTAGCTATAAACGTGTCTATGCAGAAAAATTTGTCAATACAGCTATATCAGTAAACCTTCACTGTGCTTTTGCTAGTTTATCAATTACTTGTTCACTGAACACAATAGACTGTACTATCAAAGAGACTTTTTTTGCTGATAACTGTCTGCACTACCTTCTGTGAATATATAAACACCGCAACAGCGTTCACCGCAACAGAGTTCACGCTCATGATCAACATTAACATACCAGCAAAAGTTTCTAGATCTAAACTAGGTTAGTTGAAGCTTTGAAATAAAAATTAAAAGAACAAAATCTCATTAAGATTGTTTGTGGTTAGAAGTTTTACTGAAGTTTGAATTAAAATGTGAATATGCACATTAATAGATGAGTATATGTGCCAAAAAAAGCTTAAATTAAATGCAGGTACAGACAAGCTCTTGTAATTTTACATTATGTAATTTAAGAATACAGGAATTCCTGAATCCCAATGGTAATTAGCCCTTACTGCTATATGCTTTATCTAACGGATCACTATATTACCATCATTATCAGGTAAGCCAAGGCTGCTTTATGTTTTACAGCTGTCATATCTGAAATGCATCCTATGAGTGAATGGTTCACAAAAAAACACCCGAGTGCAAATGATACAATCCTTCAGCAGCACAGTCATACGGCCTTACATGTTGCAATACCTTCCTTGTGTTGACTTAGCAGAGGAAGGACTGTATTTGAGAAAAATCAGTATTTTGCCTTCCTTTTATGCTTTCTCTTTCATTTCTTCTGGCATTTTAATAGTCAAACAGACTTAAAGGTTAGAACATATCCTGGGTTGTTCTATTCCAGTACATAATGGAAAAGGTGAACAGAAAAGCAAGATCAGAACAACCCAGTTGAGCAATTTTCAAACTTAGAAACTTAGAAAATCTCTTCTGCAATAAAATATATTTCTTTTCAGCTGTCTCCAAAAAAAAATCAGTTTAGTGCTAAAAACAGAGAATAATAATCAGAAAATTTATAGTGATGATCTACAGTAGCAAATTGTTAAAAGATAAGGACAAAAAAAAGAATCTGTTAGCTTTTAACAGGTATTATTCAAATAGATGTCAGAAATCCTCACAAAAGCCTTTTATATCAATTACACCACAATCCAATCTTAACATCAATCATGCAATATACCATGTGGGAGGAAAACAGGTCTGTATGAAAAGAAACACATATACCTGTCTGGATTTGGCTCATTAATGACCTCTATAATACTAAAGGTTCAAGAAAATCCAAACAAAGTGGGCTGTAAAAGCCACTCTCAAGTGTAATTTCTTTGTTTTTCCTTCAGATGCGTTGGCTTTCATCTTGCTTTTTTCTTTGTTTACCACAGATACTACAAAGTGTAAATAGACTGTGGTTGAAATATAAGCGCCTGCAGTTTAAATAGCCATTCTATTTAGCCACCTTCAACAACCATTCACATTTCCCAGAAACTACTCCATTACGCGGGCTCTTTAAATTTAATTAACAAGGTTCTACTTACTTATTTATCTTTTGTGTTAGTGCTGATAAATACTCTGTGACACAGAAATGAGCTAATCTCATCTGGGGAATCTCGTAAAAGACTGCAGAATCTCCATTCTTGCAGGTTTTCAAGACCTGACTGGACAAAGCCCTAAGCAAGTTAGTCTGAAATCAGTGTGGGCCCTACTTTGAGCAGGAGATTGGACAAGAGACCTGCAGCACGCTTCCAGCCCAAATGAGTCTGTGATTCCATATGAAAGTTATTTTTCTTAAAACAGCCATTTAGAGTCAAGTTCAACCTCTTTGAACAACTACACAAAACACATTTTCCATGTTCGGGGGATAATCACACATTTGCCTCATAGTTTATCTATAATAACTTATATGTCATTAAAGGTATGCAAAATGGTGTAAATACATTCCATAACACAATAAAAAAATGACAATCGGACAATTTCCATGACCTTTAAAAGACATGGTATGGTACAATATGGTCTCACTTCTAGTTCTGTTCCAAGTACTTTAAAACACCACTGTGCATAGCATCTGTAATAATCAGATGACTAAATGATTAGATGAGTAATAATTAAAATACACTTGTCTGCATTTTAAATTACTTTTTTAAGAAACAATGTATATTCTTTTTGAATGTAAGTTAACTTAAACTCAATAAAGTAATAAGAGAACAACGGTATTTCACTGCACTCAACGACCAGTATCCGAGTAGTCTAAATTAACTTCATAAGCCCATGCAATCTAACTCCTCAATACTAACTTTCTAAAAAACATAATAATTTCATAACATTTAACATATGTAGAAAATGAAAGTGACAGGTTAGATTATTTCCCCCAAATTAGGGAAACAGTCATCAGGAGAGTTGACAACCATACTTAGAACTAATATTATACTTTTTTTTAAACTAACATTTCATAACCAAAAAAAAGAAATTCAACTGTTTACATCACTGGATGAGTTTTAAAAGGTAACAGTTATTTAAATCACATGTTTACTTAAAACAGGGGAAAAGGTGAATTTATTAGCAGAAAAAAAGCTAACTTCTCTGTGCTGTTAGTAGAATAATTTTGAAGATTAGTACTGTCTTTAAAGCAGAAACTCAGATGGGAAAATATTCAAGGAGTTGCATGAGGTTTTTAACATAACATTTATATTAACTTTAATGATATTCACACAGCAAAATTACTAAAAAAGCTTTTTAACACCATACATTTTAATTAATAGTCTTACATAAAATACAACTGCAGAATTTAATTATAAAAATTTGCAAAAAAATAAAATTCATATAGTATTAAAACTACCAAGTGTTAAAACCTGAGTTCTGTAAATAACTTCATAATACCTGGCTGAGGAAAGCTAGCTTGTAAATCTCAAGCATTCCAGACACTGAAATTCTATAACTCGTTACATTCCAGACCTAAAAAGGGAGATTTTCTTCAATTCTGTTTGGAAGGCAAATCCTCACTTACCAAGATTGTTTTTTTCATTAAGAAAACTCTTTTACTTAGAGGCCTGGCACTTGAAAAGATTGACTCTTAACACAGAGGGGGAAAAAAAAGAACTCATTTCAGAGGAAATTACTTCCTCATGAGAATAAACTATTTTCCTTCAGTGCTAACCAGAAAAGGAGAGGAATTCGAATGAAGATGCATAAACTTGTCACATAAAGGTTGCAGTTTTTTCAGACTGAAGTCCAATATCAATAAGAATCCTTACTTTTAAGATCATTTCTAAAATAGTGTTTTAGCGAAGATGGTTAAAGATCTGAACACTGAGCGTTCTTCAATGAAGTACAGATCTTAAAGGATACCAGGTACCTAAAAGGTGGATATTGGTACCTAGTGAGAACTTGGAGGTGTCAGGTTAAGTAGGCTGCCAAAGTTCAACGGATTTCAATAGGAAGTAGATATCTGGTGTGCTCAGCTACATTATGAAAGTAGGTATTCGCCTTACCTAGTACCCAGATAGCTTTTTGAAGCTTATGACAAGTTTACTTCACATATATCAACAGTTTCCCCATCTTTGAGGAGTCAGGCTGGTCAATTTTAAGGGCTCAGTTCTCTGCAGATAAGCTCTTTCTGGAGCTAACAGAGTCTGTGAAATTAGGAAGCATTTGTGTCACTTGGGTGTTCAGAATTTTGTAAGACTAAAACACAAAAAAATCTTTTTCTAACTTTGCAAAGTAAACACTGAAAACAACTCATTCTACAGACCAGTCTTCATTGGCTTGCACCTCTGTTTTCCGACCATGTGCCAACAATGGACTGACATATCTGTGGTGTGATGTTAACTGAACAACTCATGCAAATCCTTAGGTAATGTCTTATTTATATATTTCTGGTTTTATACAGCAGCAGAGGCACTACTTCTAGCCTATATCCCTCCTACCGAAGGGAAGAACCCCAACCGAAGATGATTCATTGTCCCACCTTTATTTAAAAGAATCTCTGTCTCACTTTATTCACAGAATCACAGAATGGCTGAGGTTGGAAGGACCTCTGGAGGTCATCTGGTCCAACCCCCCTGCTCAAGCAGGGCCACCTGGAGCCAGTTGCCCTAGACCATGTCCAGGTGTTTTTTTAATATCTCCAAGGAGAGAGACTTCACAACCTCTCTGTGCAACCTGTGCCAGTGCTCAGTCACCCTTACAGTAAAAAAGTGTTTCCTGATGTTCAGATGGAACCTCCTTCTTTCAGTTTGTGCCCATTGCCTCTTGTCCTGTCACTGAGCACCACTGGAAAGAGCCTGGCTCAGTCCTCTTTGCACCCTGCCTTCAGGTATTTATATACATTGATAAGATCCCCCCTGAACCTCCTCTTCTCCAGGCTAAACAGTCCCAGCTCTCTCAGCCTTTCCTCACGGGAGAGATGCACCAGTCCCTTAATCGTCTTCGTGGCCCTTCATTGGACTCTCTCCAGTATGTCTATGTCTCTCTTGAACTAAGGAGCCCAGAACTGAACACAGTACTCCAGGTGTGTCATCACCAGTACTGAGTAGAGGGGAAGAATCACCCCGCTATTCTTCCAACTAATTCAGTGATATCTTTATTACCACTAGAAATGTTTTTTTAATAATAATGTTATGTGGTATAACTTTAATCAGAATTCAGGACCGACTCCCTTTACAATTACAACTGGCTGTCTAAACATAAACACAATTTACTATTACCTTGGACAGCACCAGTTGTGATGGACAAGAACCAAGTCATCGGCTAGTGACTGCTGAGTGTTCATGGTTCACCTACTGGCCTTTGTAACCTGGTTCTGCTACAGATTTCTTACATAACTTTAAGCAAGCCACTTTCAATGTCCTATTTGATAAGAAAGAAAAAGAAGTTCAAGTCTGGTACGTGCTGCTAAAACATTAAACATGCACCCAGACTAGCTTTAAACTACCAGACTAATCACAACAGGGCACAGGTCAGCAGTGGAGAGGTAGCTGTTTCTACCCACACTCATAGTGACTTCTGCTGCTACACAGGACAGCATACTGTCATAGTTAGACTGTTATCTATCTCATTCAAGCTGACTAACAAGGTTAGCTTGTTCATGTCTATATGAGTTGCCGTGATATTATTGCACAGTACAGGAACACCGGATGAGACCTTTAGAGGAAAGGGAACATCTGGAAACCATGGACACCCAATTCTTGTGTAAGACACGACATGTTAATATGACAGCTAACTTGCCTATACACCCTATTCCTATTGATTTCACCGAAAACTAGGCACCAAAGTGGATCTGGACAAGCAACTAACTTCTCAGTGGTCATAAAAAGAGAACAAGCGATTATTGAACAAAACTGTGAGTGTCCTGCAAGCCTAAAGCAGTAAGGTAGATCACAGAATAGGATATTAACAGAAGAGCTAAAATAGTAAGGCTTCTCCCTTTTATTTTATTGTCATAGAAAAAAACAAGTCGTTATAACTTGGAGAGAAATGTCAAGATAACGAGCTTCTGTGACTTCAGAAATTACTGTCATTAAAACAGACTCAGTTAGGTGAGAAGTGTTATTATAATCAATAGCTGAGATGATTCACTGAACCTGCTTCACAAATAATCACTTTCTACTCGGTTTCATATTCTTGTTTTCATATACTAGTAAAGTACTACAATGACCAAGATCCAAAAGGAAATATGACTATACCAGAACAAAACCATTGGAATATATAAAAATCATGCAAACGTTTCCACTGGTTTTAGGTTTTGTAAAAGCATATTATTTTTTAAACCCAAATGTTCCTCTGTTCAAAAACATAGATCATTTCTGTTTCTAAAAACTGAACTGCAAACGGAGAAACACACAAAAAATTGATTCTGTAAACAAGAATTTTCTTTCAAGACTGTTACTTGATAAGGAACACTGACTTTTAACTTTAAAGAAACCACATTTAATTTTTATAATTGTACTTGAAAAGAAATACTAAAGTAAAAAAAGGAAAAATATTCAGGTAAGCTAACAGGTAATACATAATGACAGTAAGATAGTTCACTTTATTAAGCCACAGATGTGCATAGCCAATCCATACAAAGATTCCACAAAGCTGTATTCATTTGTAGAGACCAAATCCTTCAGCTAGGTCTCAAGAGCAACTCTCCTCTTTGCTTAGATAGCCTGTTCCACTGGGAAAAACCCACGCAGTTCTCTTACATCTACATTACAAGAGAAAGCTTTGTGGGAATCATGGCACACGCCAGAACACTTCCCTTCCTCTGACATGTCTGCAGTACTTCACTAATTCAGGATTTCCTGAGTACAGCATGTTCCAAACCTTCTCTCCTTAACAGATACAAGAGACAACCCTCTATCTTTTCCTAAGCATTTGACATAACTGTAGAGAAAACATGTCAGAAAACAGTAGGGGCTGGGGAGTGGCAAGACTGTCACCAACAGAGCGGGGTGAGTAGCCTTGAAAATTTGCACAGAGATACCTTTTTCCATTCAGGTAGATTCCATTACTAAATAATTTCTAAAATCATTCTTCAGCTTATCTTTAAGATTGGCAATGAATATCCCTATTTTATATAGCCAATTATACATGAGAAAACGGAAAACCAAAGACTCGCAGACTTCACTGCCTTAAATGACACCCAAATTTATCAGTTTTCTCCCAGATATTTTCCTCTGAATTATTTTGCAACAAAACCAAGGTTTTCCTACCTTGGTGACTGGGGAATGATCTAAATCCAGAAAAAGCAGACGAGCCCACAGAAAAAAGGATGGGGGGAAAAAAAGGCAAGGATGGGAAAAGTTGTTTGGTTATGGTTGGGGAGAAGATTGGTAACATAAAATGATGGCTGTAATTGTTAGAAGGAGAACAGTTATTTCAGGCAGGGGGAAGAGAGAAGCAGCTGGCTAGCTTGAAGAAACTAAGCGTTGGATAACATTCAGAAAGGGAGCAAGCTAGAGGCAAAATCAGCACAAAAAGCTTGAGAAAAGATGTTAAAATAGCAGCAATGAGAAAGAACCACAGGCTAGTATGAAAGAATAAAAGTCAAAGATCTGATCCACCAGGACAGGGAAAACAAAGGGGTAGAAGTTAGGGGCTAGAATGCAAGACATACTGAAAATGGGAGCCAGGTGCCAGAGAAAGGAGTAGGAAAAAGAGTAGCTGCCATTAGTATTAGAGGAACTGACAAATCGAAACCATCAGATTTTACTAGATGGAGTATCAGCAGCTTCTTTAAATACCTTGTAATATTGTTTACAGCTTAATTAAATGGAAGTATCAGTATATTGGGAGGACATATGTTTAGAGCTGATCAAAATGCACCATTCATTTTTAATTGCTATAACATTTTGATTTTGTGCAAAACAAACTGAAAATATTACTACTAATTGATGTTGACAATTAGATTTTGCAATGTGCTATAAGTTTCATTCCAAAATGCATAAAGTAATGTGCATTATGTGTTTAAAAATATTTACAAGACTTACTGGCTGCTGTAGAACTGGCAGATGCACTAGCTTGTATGTTAGCAGTAGCATCTTTACTGGTATGATTTACTGTGGCAGCCTTAAAGCTTTCGAGATTTCATTTCTTCCATACACATTTCCTTGGTTTTAGACCTGAAAATCAAAAATTTAATTTAGAAAAATGTTTGTTAATTTTGAAAATCACCCTATGACTCTTCCCAAATGAAATGAAAATTGCTTTCTTTCCTGCCTCCAATGCGCAAATTTTTATGCCCATGGTCAACTTGAGGCTTGGGATCCAAGCCTGTTAACTGAAATAATTATATTCATATACTTAAAGTCAACCAGGACAGTTTTTGCTATCTCCCTTCTGCTTCTGCTTGGTTTTGCACATGGGTGAATACCCTTACTTTGTGGTTGTTCCAATTCTGGTAATTTAATACATTTGCATATGTTTTGTTGAGGTTGTGAATTATTCTGGCAGCAATACATAATTTAGTTTATCCAGTGGTTTTCAATATTCATTCCAGTAGAATTTTGCACAGCTCCCACACTGTAAGTTTCATGCAGATGCAGAATCTATGCCATAGCAGTGGTCTCCTAGTTTCTTGGGATTTTTTTCTGGCCTGACTAAATTTCAGTTAATTCTATCCATTATCTATTTATAGTGGTTACACATTACAGAGTATACTGTGGGTTTACCCAGCTCTTCCAAGTTAAAGGCCCATTTGGAGTTTGGTGCATACATAACTTTGAAGTATGCAAACCTTCTTTAAATTAAATTTTTCAGGGTGATCTTTTTCTACATACAATTTTCTCTGTCTGTAACTAAAAAGAAAATTCTGCCCAACAAACAGTGACTGACACAGAGGAAGGTTTTGAGAAAATATTTCTGTATTTTATATCTACTTCAAAAACATATTTTTATTGCATTTGTCAATCGGCCTCAACATACAAGATAATGAAATCCACATTGTCATGAAATCTAAATAAATGAGCACTAAAGATAGCAATCTGCTCTAAATCTAAGTTTTGGAATGGATATTAAATGACATATACAATCTAAAAATCATAAACTGTTACTGTTAAAACATGCAGATATTTAATGGTAATATATACTACTTCCAATAGAAACTTCTAGGACAGGTACAGTCTGAATCCAGTAAGAATATTTATACGAAGTGACCATTTTTTATAGAGAGATACCTTCAAGGCCACCTACAAATAGTTACTGGGGAAGATCTCCTAGTCTTCTGTTTTAACCAAAAAAAAAAAATCCTCACTATGTTCAGCAGCTTTTCCAGGAATTCGTACAGTTTTGCTTAGGGCTTGAATTTTAAGGCTTCCTCCCCGACTGCATTTATGTGCTTACCATAGATTCTTCCAGCATACCTCTCCTACACAGTATCACAAAGCAAGCAGTGAAATGATATCTGCATTCATCAGTTCAATTATAAGTTATGTCTCTGGGTATGATTATATCCTCGCTGGCTAATTCTGCAATAGTTAAGTACTTCTACAGCTAAAAGAGCTACTACAGAACAGAGTCACTGCAATAAGGCAATGACTGGACTGGATTAGAGCCTATACATAACCTTAAAAACACCATACTTTCTTTTCATTATCATCCTGATACCAACTCTGCAGAAATTACCAGTTCCCATCCACTCAAACTCTGAGGCATATAAGCTTTTAAACACCGAGTGACATCAGAGCTTAATTTAATGGGGAAAAATATATCATTAAATCCAAATGAAAAATGCCAGTCTAGCTTCATCCTCAGTCATCTTACATGGGAACAGTTCCAAAACTGGATCTAACATGTATCATGATAGAAAGATAGAAACGCAAGCAGGTTGTCAGAAATGTCTCATATTTGCAGTAAGACTTTATCATTATTAAACACTGGGAGGTCCAGTCCAGCTAACCTTGCTACGCAAATAAATAATTAGAATGCAGTATGCCTCCACTGTGTCAGCTGTGGGACACTAAACAGGTTTGTCAAGACAGATCTAGGCAGCACAGCTGAACAATTAAAGCAGGTTACATACTTTGTTTGACATGCTTTTGCCAAAAAAATTTTAAAATGTCAGATCCAGTTTTATTTTTCCTTAAAGAGAAATAATGCCATGGATAGTCAGCTCAGATTCTTTGTCTCCTTTCCAGGCTAGTGGTTTAAACTCTTTATCCATATTTATATACCAACTATCAGAATTAAGATATCATTATTGTTACTGAGCAGAGAAAGACAGCTTTAACAATAGTATTCCTAGTACGGAATTTTCTATGCATGTATATATACGTATATAATTACTGGGGGAAAAAGCAATAGATTCTCACTGAAATGCAGACCTGGTGGTGTGGACAAAATGTGCCTCAGGGAGAAGGAAAAAAAACCCCACCAGTACCTGATGTCTACTGAAAACTTGTCTACCAATCCATCCTTAAAATCATCATCAAAACATTTAATAGATTCAGGAAAAATGCTTCATAGAAAGCTCAATAAATGACTTGTGACAAACAATCAGGGTATACCTGCCAAAATAAGAATAACACTGTATCTAAAAAGGCTACAAAAGAGATTTCATATTGCAATTAGTTTAGTTAATGTAAAAATATTCAAGTGAACTGTAGTAATGGCAAAGCCATTCTGCTAAAAAAAAAAATAGTACAACCTTTTATTATTTGTGTGAAACATGGGGTGTGAAACATGGCAACTGTATCAACAATAGGGGAATTCACTTCCCAAAACTTTGCTTAATCAACATAAAAGTCAAAGTTCCCAGTTAAGCCTGAACTGGAGGATACTGATTTCAGCAAATTACGTACTTTGAACAAGTCACTTTGGGTTAAAATTAGGATGTAGAATAAAGTATTATTTTTTAACATTTAACTAATTTCCCAAAACTTTGCTTAATCAACATAAAAGTCAAAGTTCCCAGTTAAGCCTGAACTGGAGGATACTGATTTCAGCAAATTACGTACTTTGAACAAGTCACTTTGGGTTAAAATTAGGATGTAGAATAAAGTATTATTTTTTAACATTTAACTAATCGTTATATTTAATGAAAAACAAGACATTCCTTAGAAATCACATCTTTTAATATTATCATTAAATTTTACTATTCACACATTACATGAGCCAAAAAAATTCACTTCTGATTGCCTGTGATAATTTCTAGCTTTTCCTCACCATTTCTGATTGTTCTCTCTCTGGTACTTACCTGCATGTGCTTCCAGCTCTCTTTTGGAGCCAAATGCTGCCAATCTGGATACACGTAAATGGGTTTATATGACATGCTAATACTTTTATGGGCTGAAATACAGCATCTACCCATCTATCACTGAAAATAGTAATTGTAACGTTACCTGAAAAAAAGCATCTTTATCATCCCTGGGAACAAGAAGAAAATTTGCCACAAAATCTGCAATTCTGTCAAATAAGTGGTCTTGATCTTCTTGGTTAGGCTTCAAAGGGGAAAAAAATCAGGAAAAAGGTATCAGTGTAAATTCAGATATAGTTGTGTGCTAATATATGGATACATGACATTATTAAAGCTCATGTTTATCTATCCTATGATGTGAGGCATTGACCACACAAAGGAATACCACTGAAACACATATTCTTAAATTAGTTCCACCTCTTACTCCAATATGTTTTTCTTCTAAATGTATTAACAGATATATTTTTTTTCCAGTATATTGCAGTAGTTCCTGATTCGGAATAGCACTTAAGAACACGCATTATTTGAAGCATATGTTAAGTCTATCAGCCAACAATTAAGATGGAATCTAAGTGCTGTACTGAATCAAAGCCAGTGTACATAATCACAGTCTCCTGCCACATGAATATTTTCCTTCTCTTCTTAATAAAGAACATAGTGATCACCTGAGGTAACAGAATCCATACACTTTTGATTTATGTTCTTAACCTAAATATTCCAAACTCATACCTTTTATAAATCCCAGCACCATTACACAAAGTAAGCAAAGTAAAATAAACAGTCAGTTTGGTCTAAACGTTTATTTTAAGCTTCGTGGTATAAACCTGCTAACTAAATTAGTTCTTCATATGTTCAACTACTGCTCTTTAAAGTTACATGAAAAGTTAGTCTTGGGCCTACACTTGATGCAGTTGAGCTTAATCAGTAAAACAGTTGCATTTTTGGACTTGCAGAACATGGAGCTTATTTGTTTGATAATAACAGATCTAAGAATGCTTGAAACTAATTTATACCTTAAACTTTTGGAGAAGCCACCACCAAAAAGAATCCTGTAACAGTGCAATAGATGATTTTGAGAGAAACAAACTTCTCCAGACTTTGAGAACATTTTTCCATCAAAACAACAATAAAATATTCATTACACTGAATGCAGAGATTTAAAAATTCCTAAAACCACAAAACAAACCAAAACTAGACAAAGGTAAAAAGTACAAGGCTTTTCATTTGGAACACGATCCACAAGCAAATAGGAAGTATTATTTTAACATTTAACTAATCGTTATATTTAATGAAAAACAAGACATTCCTTAGAAATCACATCTTTTAATATTATCATTAAATTTTACTATTCACACATTACATGAGCCAAAAAAATTCACTTCTGATTGCCTGTGATAATTTCTAGCTTTTCCTTACCATTTCTGATTGTTCTCTCTCTGGTACTGCATGTGCTTCCAGCTCTCTTTTGGAGCCAAATGCTGCCAATCTGGATACACGTAAATGGGTTTATATGACATGCTAATACTTTTATGGGCTGAAATACAGCATCTACCCATCTATCACTGAAAATAGTAATTGTACCGTTACCTGAAAAAAAGCATCTTTATCATCCCTGGGAACAAGAAGAAAATTTGCCACAAAATCTGCAATTCTGTCAAATAAGTGGTCTTGATCTTCTTGGTTAGGCTTCAAAGGGGAAAAAAATCAGGAAAAAGGTATCAGTGTAAATTCAGATATAGTTGTGTGCTAATATATGGATACATGACATTATTAAAGCTCATGTTTATCTATCCTATGATGTGAGGCATTGACCACACAAAGGAATACCACTGAAACACATATTCTTAAATTAGTTCCACCTCTTACTCCAATATGTTTTTCTTCTAAATGTATTAACAGATATATTTTTTTTCCAGTATATTGCAGTAGTTCCTGATTCGGAATAGCACTTAAGAACACGCATTATTTGAAGCATATGTTAAGTCTATCAGCCAACAATTAAGATGGAATCTAAGTGCTGTACTGAATCAAAGCCAGTGTACATAATCACAGTCTCCTGCCACATGAATATTTTACTTCTCTTCTTAATAAAGAACATAGTGATCACCTGAGGTAACAGAATCCATACACTTTTGATTTATGTTCTTAACCTAAATATTCCAAACTCATACCTTTTATAAATCCCAGCACCATTACACAAAGTAAGCAAAGTAAAATAAACAGTCAGTTTGGTCTAAACGTTTATTTTAAGCTTCGTGGTATAAACCTGCTAACTAAATTAGTTCTTCATATGTTCAACTACTGCTCTTTAAAGTTACATGAAAAGTTAGTCTTGGGCCTACACTTGATGCAGTTGAGCTTAATCAGTAAAACAGTTGCATTTTTGGACTTGCAGAACATGGAGCTTATTTGTTTGATAATAACAGATCTAAGAATGCTTGAAACTAATTTATACCTTAAACTTTTGGAGAAGCCACCACCAAAAAGAATCCTGTAACAGTGCAATAGATGATTTTGAGAGAAACAAACTTCTCCAGACTTTGAGAACATTTTTCCATCAAAACAACAATAAAATATTCATTACACTGAATGCAGAGATTTAAAAATTCCTAAAACCACAAAACAAACCAAAACTAGACAAAGGTAAAAAGTACAAGGCTTTTCATTTGGAACACGATCCACAAGCAAATAGGAACTTCCTTCAGTTTGCGGAAATACTGAAGGGAAAAAAACTTGCAGGGGAAACACTTAGCTTTTACTGAGAAAAACAAAAGCAGCTTCTTTGGGTTCCTCAACATTCGGTCGTCAAAATATAGGGACTGATCTGGATTTGCCGGATACCTGCAACACTCTCAACTTTTTACTGTTTTTTTTAAATTTTCAGCAAACCTAAGACTAAAAGTCTAACTATCTAAAGTCTAAAACACAAAAATGAAGGTATACAAAATTAGTAAGACAGCAAGTCACACTTGTTGCATTAAATTTATTACATAATTATAAAGTATGTAAGAGCTGAAATATTGTAAATAACAACAACAAAGCAGGTGAAGACACTGGATTAACTTATTTTCTTTTATATTAGGAGGCAAGCATTGATTCTAAACTGTGCCAGAACTGTGTGCAGAAGTGCTAATAGGATTTCCATATTCTCTGCATCTCGCTTATCTGGGTACCTTTGCACATTTTAAGCACAAATAAACAAAATTTTAAAATCAGTCCTCCAAAGGTTTTTTTTAAAACACAGATGTGCCATTTCAGGGAGCTCCATCAGGTTCTGGCAGTTATTACAAACACCTCTAATAGGAATAGCTGTAGATTATAAACTCACATAAGATTTTTATCCAGTGCAAGTAGTAAGGTCTACAGCCATTCTTTGAGTGCCAAGACATTAGGTTTTATGCAAAAAAATGATGACATTTTATATTTTGTAGGACTAGTGATTACTTCTGTATATTGATATTTCACTGTCAATGTCAGCAAGCGTGCTTCTGTTTGTATTTAACACTTTTCCTCAAAAACGTTACATTTGTGCACACGTTTTGCAGCAGGTACTATCAACGGGTCACTATTTAGACATAGAGTTTATCAAGGCTGCTCAACAATCTGAATTTTAAATCTATCCTTCACTCTGCACAACTTGTTTTTATCAGCTTGACAGTATTTAGACTTGGACAAATGACAGGAATTAAGAGTTTCCTTCATTTGTAAATCTGAAGCGGTCAAAATTCATTCAGAAAAATGCAGTATGTAAGTGACATACCATTTACAATATTCTTCAGTCTTATCCGTTAGTAACTATTTTAACACAGATTGTGAAATTCAGTCTGTGCAATACTATTTAATGGTAGGTTAATTTGCAAAAAAGTCATAAAAATAATTTTTATTTTGATTAATAATAACAACTGAATATGTAAAATGGATCAAAAGTCAGGATTTCAGAGTATTGATACCAGTAACATATTAGTGATTGTTTTATGTTGGTGAT
>NW_008795035.1:3107447-3115605 GCF_000699145.1 Aptenodytes forsteri
TTTTTTTAAAACACAGATGTGCCATTTCAGGGAGCTCCATCAGGTTCTGGCAGTTATTACAAACACCTCTAATAGGAATAGCTGTAGATTATAAACTCACATAAGATTTTTATCCAGTGCAAGTAGTAAGGTCTACAGCCATTCTTTGAGTGCCAAGACATTAGGTTTTATGCAAAAAAATGATGACATTTTATATTTTGTAGGACTAGTGATTACTTCTGTATATTGATATTTCACTGTCAATGTCAGCAAGCGTGCTTCTGTTTGTATTTAACACTTTTCCTCAAAAACGTTACATTTGTGCACACGTTTTGCAGCAGGTACTATCAATGGGTCACTATTTAGACATAGAGTTTATCAAGGCAGCTCAACAATCTGAATTTTAAATCTATCCTTCACTCTGCACAACTTGTTTTTATCAGCTTGACAGTATTTAGACTTGGACAAATGACAGGAATTAAGAGTTTCCTTCATTTGTAAATCTGAAGCGGTCAAAATTCATTCAGAAAAATGCAGTATGTAAGTGACATACCATTTACAATATTCTTCAGTCTTATCCGTTAGTAACTATTTTAACACAGATTGTGAAATTCAGTCTGTGCAATACTATTTAATGGTAGGTTAATTTGCAAAAAAGTCATAAAAATAATTTTTATTTTGATTAATAATAACAACTGAATATGTAAAATGGATGGATCAAAAGGATTTCAGAGTATTGATACCAGTAACAAATTAGTGATTGTTTTATGTTGGTGATAACTATGATCACATGACTATTAGGAATCTGTTCCTCTTGTTCATATATATTTTGGTACCAATGCAATCCTACTGATCCTACAGCATAAAGGAAGTAATTTTGGATAGCTACTTATCAAATTTTTAAAATGTTTCTAGAGTGAGAATTCAAATTTGTTCATAAAATAATTATTTTTTTCCTTACGGTCTAATTTATACTCTAAGTATGTATGCTTATCTAATCTGTATCTTATTACATTAAGCATTTACATTTTAAAGATAAATATCAATGAGAGCTTACACATTGCCACTTCAAGTGGAAGTTATAAAAAAACCCCTAACGTACCGTATCTTGGCCTTTCACAGTGCCATGACTTCTGACTCTGCCCCAAACGGACTTTCCCAAGGAGAAAGCTACCCCGACCTACCAGTCAACTAACTGGCCACAGGAATAGGGATCACTGCCTGAAGCAGATCACATCGCTCTAAATCAGCCCTGTTTTTTCAACTGTTACTTAAAATACTGAATTCACAAGGAAAGAATATGGCTTCTCGTTTGTCTGCTAGTGAAGTACCTGGAGTATTGAAAGCCATAGCTAATTCCCACTGAAGTGAGTAAAAAATCAGAACAGAAAGGTTAGGGTTGCAATAATACTCTAAATTGTCATTTACAATTTTTGTGGCCAATTCAGCCAAAGGGCAGGTGGAAAAGCTTTACCTTTACATATAATTAGTACCGCACATCAGTCACGTAAAAGATGGGTGCATGCACACTGGGGGAATTAGCATATCATCAAATAAACCTTGCCTTGGCTGACTAAAAAGAGCTGTTAACTAGCATTAATTAACAGTGCACACTGAAGCCCTTACAGTGTCCAGCTGCTGCTTTTTGCTGCTGTCAGTTATATGAAAGAAATAAGGGATGTCTTCACTTTTCATGCCCTCAGGTGGGAGGCACGAGTATGTACTTCAGTAAGGTGCGAGGCCCTGTCTGACGCTGCTCCTACGAGATCAGTTTCACAACCTTGAGGTTCATGCCCACCAGCTGTGGAGTAAAAGTGAATGATCACCCACAGCAGAAATTCATTTGAAATTCATTTGAAGTTCATTTGCATAATGGCATTCAAGTGTTTTACATACTTGCTGCAAACTCCTACTTTACCGATCCTACAATTCCTGCAGCAAATCAGACGTAGGTGTTACAGTCAGTCATCTCACTTCATAAGCTTAAATGATGCCCTGAGCATTGTCAGATCTGTGTACTCAATGATACATTAAAAAAAAATTATCCTGTAATTTAAGATGATGTGTAATATATATGCCAAAGGGGACTGCAATAAGATTACATATTCTACATTCAGGGTTTACCTCACTTTTGAAATTATTTTCAAGTTTAATACTAGTTTAACATTATTTATTTCAGTACTTTTAATTATTGGTCAACTCTGGGACATAAGGATAGGGCAGCAAGAAGAATTCTTCAACGATAATGGCTCCTAATAATAAATGACCACTAGATTTGTCAATTTTGTAGCTTCAAGAAATGCTAACAGTGATCCTAAAAGGAGCATGAAGATGGAACACAAAGATGAATGTGACCAAATATTTTCAATACTCTTTATGAGCAGCTTCTGTTCAGGATACTGAAAGAAAGAGTACGTACTTGGAAATGCTGAGCTTTTATAACTAAGTCCCAAATTTTGGGGCTTCCAAATGTCTTGGTAATGCTGAAAGTTGTTCTACCTTGAAACAGGGTAGTTACAGCTCTAAAAAGAAAAGAAAAGCATTTAGTAAGTAAAGCTAATTATTATGTTCCCTTTGTGTTAAACAGCTGCCCTAATGAGAAAATACTATTTCAAACATATAACCAATTTTTTCCTAAAGTAAAATTTAAAAAATATTCTACAATAGAGGTATTCACTTGCTGGTGACCCCATTTTCTAAAAATACTGTCTGTAGCAGTTGTTTTCTGTTATTACCCTTAAGGGCCTGTCAAACTACATGAAATGACCACTTCAATCTTTGATGAGGTTTGTTTCTTGTGAGTTTCTTCTTTCTCAAAAATTTCTTTTCTATCAGAAAATGACTAAACCCGTGCCAAATTTCTGAGATGTCTCAGAAGAATCTAACAAAGGATTTGCTAGTTTTACATATCTCAATATTTTCTTCAAGGGAAACTTTAATTAAGCTTTAATAAGCCAAATTACAAATGGCCTTATGTTAAAAGTTTTGAATCACTTAACATATTAATTCAATGGATTATTAATAATTTAGGGCCCAGTTTTGTCAGTATTCACATTTATATTTCAAATAAAGAACCTGTTCATGCCTGGTTATGCCTGAAGTCTAACCAACATCCAAGAAATACCAGGATCAAGACATTCCAAACTACCAGAGACACATTTGTTCTCCTTCAAGTCCCTCATCTAGCACATTGGAACGTCCCATACATGAGGCTCCAAAGATTTGACCATAATATGCCAAATGAATAAAACTAATCATCGTACTTGTGCTGTATTTGGATTTTCCATTACCCAATATATTTAAATTAATGTAGTCTTAGAAAAATTGACTGACTCCTGAATGAGTGAATCTCAAAACTTTTCTTTCCCTTGGTTTGGTATCAGAGGTATTTCTTTGACTTCCAGTTCAAAGCATGTTCCTGAGACAGAATGCTCTGTACTTTTTTACAAGTGGCATAAAAAAGCTCACCTCTACATTTCTACCCTTTGACTCCTCAACAATGTATTTGGCAACCTGAAAAAGGTTTAAATACTTAATTCATAATTAATGCTATTTCACAAAATAAGATAAACAATATTTTCAGCTAAAACAATTCATACAAACTGTGAATATATTTCAGATAAGGAGCAATGGTCTAAAATTGAGACTTTAGGTATCTACAAAATACCTTTGGAGATATAAAGAAAAAAAAGTACTTTTTCAAGTTGGGTTCGCCCCCCCCCAAGCATACAGAGATAGGTGTAATCCCACTTTTGGATCCAAGGAAAAAACTTGAAAATTTGGTCTTTCTTGTCTAATCCATAAAAAGAATTAAAAACATGTAATATACCTTTGCTTTCCCCATCTCGCTTGTCTGAGTCAGAAATTCCTCTGCACCAATTTGCTCAGTAGCAATGTCTTAAAAATACCAGCAAGGTTTAGCTAGAAATAGAGCCTGGATTTATGATTTTATTGATTAAAAGTTCTAATCAGGCAAAGACTTTTTATAAAACTAGATCCACATCTAAATGTGTACGTGCACAAAACTTAACACGCTGTATAGTCCTGCTGCCTCACTGGAATGACTGGAAGGCTTAGAAATCACCGTTCTGGTCTTTCTATATGTCTCATTCCTTTACAACACCTGTTTCCTTTATAACATCTGTGGAGAACAGCATGTTTTCATAGACTTTCGCCTGCACTTTGTTTAGGCCTGAAACAAAATGTTCCTAAAACCCAGGCAGAATTGGGACTGTAGCTTATTAGAATTTTTTAAATTATAAACTTGACACTTCACACTTGCAAACTGAGGAAAAGCTGTAAACACTTATCTGGGCCAACGTCTGTCGGTTACTCTGTTCAAGGGCAGTAAGATGTTCCTCTAGATATGCTGGTCCACATCGTAATGAAAATATTTTTTCAGCATGTTTCTCTAGTTCAGTGATACATGTGTTTATTCTCTTCTCCAAATCTGAGAGTGGACTGACGTTCAATGGAACATGTTCATACAGATATTTACATATAGCATTGAAGGAATAATCTTTTTGTAACTTTTATCCACCAAAGAATAAGGCTCATCGAGAGAGATACAACTTGGCCACACTTTCTGCAATCGGTACATAGTAAAAATACTTATTTCTGAAAATGACACAAATGCAGAGATTAAATTAGGTAATCTGTGAACCTTATTTTGCATGAAGAATTGTAATACCAGTATAAATGCATTTTACATATACCTTCTAAGAATCTCTACTTTTGGCAACATTGTTAACAGAGACTGCCATTTCCTCCTCTCCCAAGTACTGCATTCAGAGATGATTACATCATCTCCAAAAGACAGAAAAACACGAATAGGCCAGGGAGGCCCATTATAGCATACACAGAGCAATTAAAAAGACTATAATTTTTTAGTTAGAAAAGGAGATAACTCAAGAAAAAAAGGGTTATTATGTTTCTAAAGAGACAAATGAAATCATGTGCAATTTAAGTTCTCGGAAAGGACAGTAATGCCTTCCATCTGTTGAGAACAGCCTTGGAAGCATAGGAAGAAACTCTGTTCCTTGATCTAGCAAAGAATTTAAACTAGCAGCTTAAATACCTGGGCAAATTGTTGAAACCAATGGCAGTCATTTGAAGTTAATCATCAAATTGGTCACTTTCCTGAAATAACTTCGTAAGTGTTAATACAGAGTAATCAATGTGTTTTTAAACCCTCTAGCCTAGCTGAAAGACAATGACATGTTCTATCTTAATAGCAGGACAGCAAGACAAATTATTTCTTTAAAAAATATCAAATGCAAACTATTAATATACATATGTTCATTTTAGGGTAAAAAGGGAAAAGGTGAGTAAAACGAATATGAAAATTAAAACATATTAGTAATTTGTTTTTACATTATCCCAAATTAAAATGTTTCCATTTTCATGTCAGATTGCCCCTCCTAAAAATAAACCTTTTAAAGAAAAAATTAAGTTTTATAAAGAAATGTTCCACCCATCAAAACACTTTTAAACATTTTTTGTTTCTTTGTCCTGTGAGAGAAAAAGTTCTGGTTCAAAGCAAAAGAGCAATTTTTCTCATAGCTCTGTAGTTAAAGGCTTTGAGTGAATCAGTACTTGCAAATAATGTAGGCAGGTCAAAAGGAATGTTCTGTTTCCTCCAAAAAGTATGTAATTTCAGCGAATCACTGGTAACCACATTATACAAATTCTTTAACAAAATACAAAGGCATATTCAAAGATTTCCCTAGCAGTCTTATCAGTGCAAGAAAAGAAAGCAACCTCATTAAAAAGCAAAACTAGCTATTCCCCTTTTCATGCCCATCAGAACTTTTCGCCTCAGGGTTCAGGACCTTCTGTTATGTTAGTAATGCTGTGGACTGATCAAATATTTTAAACAAAGCTTGATTCAGTGTCATCACTCAAGCATGCTTCCAACAATAGAAAATTGCTGTACAGCAGACAAAGATCTTCCTCCATGGTTTAGCTTTGAGAAAAAAGGGAAGTCAACAACAGAGAGGCTGCTCTCTTAAAGGTTTGACATTTCTACGAACCTCTTAGTTTCCACTGCCTGAGGGTCTTGGAAATACAATCTGTGCTCAAACTCAATGCTCAGTATTTACATTCACATGGCTTTGCTCAGGACCCGACTCCTGCATGTTCACTTCACCATACACATGGGTAATTAAAATAATAAGTAGTCGGACTCACCAAATCTTGAGACCGTAAGAATTCTTCAAAAGTAAAAGGCTTTTGCATTTTCTGCTGACATACAGTAAGAATTGTTCTCACCAGAATGCCTTAAAAAACCCTAAGATAACATGTATTAGCAAATATTTAAACTTTAGATAACTAAAACTGACAGTCAAAGCTATCCCTATAGCATATACAGAGCATGTTCATTGTCGTTTCTTCCAATAACCAGAAGAATAACACATTCTTAGATGTTGTGAAACATGTTAAAAATGTGAAAGATATGTAAGGAAACTTCATCATTTGGATGGATGGAAACTTCCATTTTCTTCTCAGTACCTCCATACAAAATATTTATACTATTATTATTTATGTACTTCTAAAATACGTACTGAAGAAGAAGTGGATGTCCAATCACCTGGCAAATCTGCTCCGTTCTTATATATTCAGTTTTTGTTTGGAAGTTGGAAGAAATGTGAGGGCTGCAGATTAACAGAAGTCTTACTGAAATCAATCAACTGGTATCTTCCGAGTTCGGTACAATTAAAACCTCAAACTTTACACTGTTACATCTGAGCAGAAACCAAATGTGTAAAATACTGGTTTGAAAAAAATTATCTTTCTAGTAAATTGTGAAATTAAGAACCCCAAACAAAAATGATGTATCAACCATTCCTAAAAATGGTTTTGTTAATATCACAGCTTTTCTGCAAATAACTGTATAGAATAAAAGTATACAAAGGAGTAATTCAGACTTCAGAGCCTGCTTTTAAATGATGAGCAGGCTCTGTTTGCTCCCAAACAACAAGTTCTGGATTAAGCACCCAAAGAAATCATTCAAACAAAGTAAGAGAAGAAACACTTAGTAAAACCTATTATAATTAAGTTTGGCAAGAAAGAATTTTAGAAACTATTATAAAAGTCTTCTTTGCATCCAATAAACATTTTGTTATTTTGACATAATTATCTACTGCACATCAAGACGTGTTGTCACAGCATAAGGAGCCAAAAAAAATACGGGTGGTGAAATGTAGCCCTTTTTTCTTACTACTGCAATGTATTACATACTGCTAGCATGAAAAACGGATCAAGTCAACACAAAACAAATAACAACAGAATGCTGGTGGAAATCCTCTGCCACCGAATGTAATACCACTGAAGACAGTGAGGTTTTTGGGGTGTAACTGAGATCAAAGTTTGGCATAAAATCTGCCTACAATGTCAACATTTTCCCCTAAGGCTGTTACAACTAATATATCGCAGGCTTTATTTCATTGAGTCGAGAGAAATATTCTCTCTAACAGAATTACTGGTTTAGTTTAGTCACTTCAACCTAAAAATGCAGTTACTGAACACTGAATATTGGGTAAATGCCACCGTAGAGCAGCATCCTCAACCAGGCCAAGGAATTCCACAGAAAAGAGCCCACGTCCTGTTTAGAGAGAGATGCAAAACAACAAGAGAGGAATACGGCAACACAGTTCTTCCAGCCCTTAGCGTCAGCTGTAGATCTGCAGTAGGTATACTACCCGGTGGGGAAAAAAAATACAGGGAAAAAAATCCAAGTGACCTAGCTTTCCTGGAGTCAACAAGGGAGCGAGAGAAAACCTTCAGCCTCCCCAAGAAAACGCTTCGCAGGTGCTTCCAGCGAGCGGACAGACCCCGCAGGGCGGCACCACCTCCCCTGGAGGAGACGCCTCGAGGAGGGTAAAGCCACGGGGAGATTTCCCCCGGGCTGGGGAAACCTGGAACGGAGAACAGCTGGAAAGGGCGGATTCCTCCCCTGCAGGTCACAGGATGCGGATTCTGTTCAGGTTTTTGTGACACAAAACGTGGGGAAGCCGGTTCGGGGCGGGAGGCCCTCAAATCACCGCAAGATGCGGTGTTAGAGACGAGCCGTTAGGAGCCACGCTCTGCCTCGGGCTGCTCCGGGCCGCCCTCCTCTGCCCGGGGCGGCAACCCCGAGCCGCCCCGCGACCCCCCGCCGCACACGCCACCCGAGCCACAA
>NW_008795035.1:3116138-3183707 GCF_000699145.1 Aptenodytes forsteri
AGTCGGCTTTCCGCCGTCGGAGGCCCTGGTGTCCCTGCGGCGAGAGGGGACAGGGGCCACTGGGTCACGGCTAGGCGGGAGAACCGCTTTGTTTTTTTCCGTGAGACATCACAACGGCAAAGGCCTGTGCCCCTCGGAGCTCCCTTGCGTTTCCTACCGCCTGCTTTATGCTGCCCTAGGCCCTTCCCGCCACAGAAGGTCCCAGTCCTGTAAACGGCCAGACCGCGCGCTCCCCCTCGGTCTCTGCGGCGTCCTCGGCAGCTGTCCTGGCTCTGTGTCTGTGTCTGTGTGTGTCTGTGTCTGTGTGTGTGTGTGTACACACCGCTGTAACTTCGTGACCAGCCATTATCTTGAGACCACAAAGGTTTCCCTGTGCCGTTAGAGCGGCATATCCCTTGTCAGTATCAATAATGAAAGTGCTTCGGGGTGTCACGGCTGACCACCGCGGTGCCCTAAGACCTTACACTGAACAGAGCCAGTTTGCAGGCTGGGAATGCGTGTCAAATTACGGGGCCTCTCGCCCTCTTTGCTTCTTGAGGAAACCCGGTAATGGTAGGCGTTAGTCTGAGATGTAGGGTATACTTGCTTTGTCTCAGAGATACTTCAAAAGAAAATTGCACTATGAAATTTGTATGCGTATTAGATTTTGTGTGTGTTTGAATGGACATCCCTGACCTTTCAAAAGTTCGAGCTTGGCGGCGCGGGAGGGGAAGGTACCATAGCATGCACGAGTACTTAATTTTACCAGAAAATAACAACTATTTTTCTCTGGGATTAATTTTAAATTTTTATTGGAAAGTTAGCGGAGTGTTTTGGTTTTGTTATTTTTCAATTAAATTACACTTGGTTTTATTCAAACACTTAATTTTGGATCACATCTTGGGAATTATCTTTTGTTTTTGTTAAACATGAGTGTTTTGTTACATCATTTCATAAGTGTGATCCCTGACATGAAAAAGTAAACCTAAATTATCTGAAAGTAAATACTGAGAATGGCTTTTTTCACTTTAAGTGATGCAGCACAGTGTAAAAGGCAGTTGTTGCTGAGCAGTGCTTATACTAAGTCAAGGACTTTTCAGCTTCCCATGCCCTTCCAGGTGCACAAGAAGCTGGGCAGGAGCAACAACTAAAACATCGGTGTGTTATCGACATCATTCTCATCCTAAATCCAAAACACAGCACTGTACCAGCTACTAGGGAGAAAATTAACTCTATCCCAGCCAAAACCAGGACAATCTGTCTTGAAGAAAGTCTGAAAAACCCATCGGCGTTATTAAATAAATACAAACTTGCAGAATGAGTCTAGTCTGGGTCAGCACTTACTGTCTGGTCTATGGAGCACCAAAGCCATGTTTTAGCTCAAGACTAATTTTTCAGCTTCAAGCCTTGCTCCTGGAAGATTTCTTTCATCTCACAAAGTTCCGTCGACAGGGATTTCATTCAGGTAGTTTGGTTTGCCCACACACAATAAATTTCAGGATAGAGATCTAAATTTGTACAATTAACTTTTCTCTTATGGATCTCTGTCCTGTAGACCTTTAATTCATTGTCAATAGTCGTGCTGAAGACTAATGGGACTGCTCATCCAGGTAAATGGTGTCTACCAGTGTTTTCACAAGCTTTTAGACACTGATCCTACCAACAGAAAAAAAATACAATTCTGCACGAGTTGAGTGGGATAACTTCTCTTAGTAAAATGATGAATGTGCATATATGTGCGTTAAGGATACAGATCTCAAGTTCTTTCTAGCTGTTTATCTCATGCTCTCCTGAAATCTGTTGGAGTTTTTGGTGCTATAACAACTGAATCCGATGATTTTATTACTCTCTCTGTTATAGGAAATACCTTCTTTGATGAGTGTTTTTTGCTAAATAGGATCACACAGAATCATTTCCTATAAGTTAGTTCATTGTATATTGGATTTTTATTTAACAGCTACAACATATTGTCTGTTTCAGCTAACCATGTCTTTAAATTCATCTACACTTTTAAACGAAGAAAACTCTCAAGGACCAAAAAGAAATACTGAATGTTTGGACAGTCTAGAATTGCAGACTCCATCATCGTTTCAAGATAACCCACTTCAACAATTACAGTTAGCATCGCAGGAAGTACTTGAAAAGGCAAAAAAGAGCGGGAGATCAAAATGCCCCCGATGCAGTAGTTCAAGGATGTTTTATTGTTATACATGCTTTGTTCCTGTTGAAACTGTCCCTACCAAAGAAATTCCGACTGTGAAGGTTAATACTTCTTACGGATTTTTTTATAATATTCTTGTGCCTTTTAGTTACTGAGGACAGAGAACAGACAGTCTGTCCGTGACCATTTCTTTTCTGATTCATTCTTTATGGACATTCATCTTCAACACAGCTATAAGTACGAATAAACTACAGTTAGATAAAATTATTGTGCTTATTTGAGTAATCACATGTACAAACACTGACAATGTTCCAGTCCTCACATAAACATTTATGTATCTACTAGATGAGAAGATAAGCTGAAGTTACTCCGCTCCTCATGCAAATGACTATGTTTTCACTTAGTTCTTAAAAGTTTCTTTACAGTGCTCTTACCTTCAGTCTTCAGTTTCTAAAAACTCTGGCCAGAAGAGAGTGTATTGTAAACAAAAAATATGATTTGTCGATAACCAAGAGTGAATTTTACATAATATGTGAACTGAAAGGCATTCCTAAATGTCATGGTTGTATAATTCAGATAACCGCTCTTAAAATATAAATAAAGTATAAAAAGTGTAATGCCCTTCAGCTAAAATACTTGGAGAAACCATCAAGGAGGACTGAGAGACGTTTTGCAAAATCACCTAGGAACTAAAATGCATTTTGAAGACACTCTGTACTTTGAAAGTATTCTGAAAATACTTCAGAAGTACTTTGGAAATTTGACATAGTGGATTTAGGTGTATTTTCATTGAAATGGCCATTTTTGCAATACCTAATACAGAAAACTATTCATATTTAGGACCATTATATTGCTCAAATTAAGACCACATCTTATTTACCTTATTGAGACTACTTCTAGAGGTTGTACCATGCTACTACTGCAGCATTCCAAATTGCATTCATTGCATGCTTAGGTATTTACATGAACTGAGAGAATGTAACAAGTGCTTCTTGTCACTTGTCTCTAGTCTAGTTCTATTAAAACAAAAACATTGTCAAAAATTGTCAAATGTGTCTTAGTTACATGCCCTTAGGATTTCACCTGGATTTTGCATAAATTGTTGTACAAATTTTTGTACCTGTATATGTGATCGTAAATATTGCTTACTTCTTTTTTTTTTTCTTTCTCACTGTAGTTACCTTTGAAGATTGACATTATTAAACACCCAAATGAAACAGATGGCAAAAGCACTGCTGTGCATGCTAAGCTCCTGGCACCTGATGATGTCACAATTTATAAATACCCTTGCATTCCAGAATATGAAGAAAAACGACATGAAGTAAGAAATTCTATATAAGCAGCAGGGCTTTGTGCTGGGGAGATGCAGAGGTTATCTTCTGTACTTCCTCCTGCAGCGGTACTGCACTCTGCTGGGAGGGAGCGGGAGGAAAGCACTATTCTCTTAATCCAGTCCACTCCACCTTGAGCTCTCTCAAAGCTTGGGCCTACAAACGTACAGTGGTTACGGACTGTCCTCCAAAGCTTGGAAAAACTGTAGCACTGTCTAACCACCTTGAATTTCCTATGTTCACCACCTTAGGTAATGGACAATTTGATTCATTGTGTGCCATAAGTATTTTGCCCAAACATACGAAAGCATTCAACTTACGGCAAGTTAAACAGCAGTTAGGTGTTGTGCTCATCGTATTCAGCAGCTGCAGTGTTTAAACATCCGTAAAATTGTTAACATTCACTGTTAGAGAGAAAACCTACTGAAATGCAACTGTTGTCTATCACAGTCAGCACAGAGCCTGAAAAAAGTGAGCTATGAACTTGGATTTATATGCTCATTTAAATGGCGTGATTAATCTGAAATCTAATATTTACACATTTGATGTCATAATTAACACTTTCATTATTGTTTAACTACATGGAGAAGAAGATAATACACGTATCTCACAGAGATGTTATTTTCCTCAAGGAATGAGCCATCAAGGAAAGCATAGGTGGCAAAGAGGCAGGAAGCTGGAGAAAAGCAATGGGGAAGGCAGGCAGAAGTGGGAAGAGATCACAGTGACTTTGTATTGCCCAGGCTTCCCAAGTCACAGATTCTGAATGCTGCAATAAGCTGCTGAAAAAATACTAAGTAAGGCCGTCACTTCACGTAAGATAGTTGTGGGACCTGCAACAGGCACAAGGGCAGAAGAGATTATTTTCTCTGATCTAAAATTTGTGAATGAAATTAGAAACTATTCTTTATGGCCTTCCTGCCCCGTATACTGCAATGACAAGTGAAATTTGAACGTCCTCTGGGCTGACATCATTGGCTTGGCTGAAAAAAACTTTTTTTTTTTACAGAAGTATTAGAGTTGGTAGTAGAAGCATGGAGGTGACATTTAATTCAAGATCTCTAATCAGTATCTTTATTAATTATTTTAATATAGTCTTTTATCCTTTTAGATAATAGACTATTTTTTTAAGAGATACTCTTTCATCTTCCCCTGACTTAAATGTTTGTGGGTGGGGATAGAAAATTTCTGTTCTTTAATGAAACAGTTCCTGGTGTTTTACTAGATTTATGTTGACGCTCAGATTTCTTTCTTTTCTTCATTCAGATAGCACTTATATTTCCTGGCCCCAATTCAATTTCAGTAAAAGATATTGCTTTCCATCTCCAAAAATACACTAAGAAAGGTGTTTATGATGATGACGACGACTGTTCCAGAGAGCCATTTCTTAAGCAAGCAAAAATAGAACCCAAAGAAGAAAAAAATCTAAATGAATGCATCTCAAGCAACAGGAGTGAAGACACTAGACTGAAGAAAATAATATTTATTGACAGTACCTGGAATCAAACTAACAAAATAATAACTGATGAACGACTTCAAGGTAAAAAAAAAAAAGTTGATATTGAGATGTTATTGCTACAGAAATGATTAAGGGAAATATATGTCTATGTAACAGACCTGAGCGTGATATAAGTGTATACCTAACCCTATATCTGAGTATACATGAAAGATTCAACATCCTATTTCAGTGCTGTAGAAGACTTCCTGAGCCAAAGACTCCATTACTTTTCATGTCATATAATTTGTTTTGCAAAATGGTAAGACTAGTATTAAGAAAGCATTTACATTTATTTCTCCCACTTTTTTCTTGGAACAAATTTCCTCAGTCTCACAGAATGGAAGCTGTTACGTTAGACAATAGGAGAACAGTAGTTTGAATGACCTCTGAAGAAAGCCAGAAAGATTTCCCTTGCAGGTGGCTATCTGCTTTTTCAGGAGACCCAGGGGAGAATTTTTGTACACGCTAGTGGCAGACGGGCCACTAGAAGGTGAAAGAGGGATGTAGGAGGTACAGCGCAAGTATATCATGGCTTGGTTTCTTTTTCTAGTGAAGTTCTTTGTTTCATGGTCATTTCAGTGACCTCGCTTTCCAGACAAAAGGGGAATGCCTGCTTGCCCTCCACACCGTCCCATCTCTGAAAGCAAAAACTTGTAATTCTGCAAAGGTTTTTTGTCTTTGGTTCATTACAAGAAGTTTACAGTTAAGTATTCTAAGTAAAACCACAAAAGATAAAACAATTTAGCAATAGCAGTCCATTTCCTTTGAGATAAATAGGAGTTCAAAAATACTTTCATTAGCGGAAAAGGTGCACTTAGTTGGGAGGCAGGCTATCAAGTTTATATGTAATACATGTAACTGTCTACCAGTGCCTGCTTCGCACTGGACCCTACAAGGAATTTCACAGACTTCTTACATGCAAGATTAATGTTGCCTTGCTGTCTAGTCAGTTTATTAAAGAATCCCACATGTTAGTATAATGTATTGGCTAATTAAAATCTGTTACCAAGTATTTAGTTTAACAGGAAACATACTCTATCATCAAATAAATTGAAGTATTACTGTAAAGATTAGAGTAATTGCATGTTGCAAGTTACTGTAAAGCATTTGAAACTTATTTTAAAAGGATGAATTTAAGAAAACTAACAGGCAGCCAGGGGAACTGAAGATTGCCGTGGAAGCTTATGCGGTGTATCAGTCAAAAATTCATGATTGTTGTTACTTTGGAGCTCTTAAAAGAATGGTTTCCAGTTACCCCATGTGAATGCTGATCTGGTGGACTCTTCCCTCCTTTCTAGAACTTCATCTCTGTTCCAGCTGTATTCCAGTCCTCTGTTTCCCTGAGCACCTTTCAGGGTTGCAGTAAGGTGTGATTAGCGTCATGCAAGCGAGTCTATCTTATCCACACCCAGGGGAGAATTTTATCCTCCACAGGGCAAGTAGAACAGTATGCACGACCCGTGCATGTGTTGCTTTCCTAAGTGCCTCTCATAGAGGACATAAGTTGCATTAATACTCCTTTTAGAGACTGCAATTTTGCCTTCCAAGATGAATGGGGCAGAGTTTCTTTAGGCATAAACTGATGAAATTTTTATGTTGTACACACATGAAAAATAGAGAACTGTTGTCATTTTTTAGTTCAACTACAAATGAAGTCATCATCCAACAAAATTATCCTCATATATTAAAGTTCAAAGGAGTGTTCATCATTCCAAATAAAAAGTAATTGCTGTACTTATTCAGAAAGATGAAGTCACAAAAAATACTGAATAGAAACATTAACGAAGCCAAGCAAATGTAAAGAAGAGCCTTGTGTTTTGTAAGCCTGCATTTATACATAGAGTAAATCTACCTAATTGTACTGCAAGAGAACACAAATGAGTGCATCAATCTTAAAAAAAAAAGTCTAGAAAATTTGGACAAAAAGTACTTTTATATCGTGGAGAAGTGGTGTAATATATCTTTAGAAAGCAAAACTAAATTAGTTATGTTAAAGACAGGAAATATTTGTAAGTTGGTAATGTCTAGGATTGATTACTTCATTAAAAGTGATCACTAGATCAGAAAGGAAACAGTTGCATCTAATGTTAATGATTACTTTCTCATATGAGCGATGAAGCTTATTGGCAGCATCAACATGGTTGTTAAAGAAACAGATTGCTTTGGTATTTTTTCCTGTAAGTCTGATCCACTTTGTATTAGCCAAACGTTGTATTTTATTAGCTTATACATTTTCTTGTACAAGGCTGAATAACACATCTGCTTTAGTAGTTTGGCTTTTTTTTTTTGGTAAAGTTTCTGTCCTTGCTTTCATTTCTGCAAGAAAATGGTAGCCTTTGCCTATGCACAGCTAGGATATTTGAAAGCAGTAAGTAGATGTTCTCCGAGGCAAACTCCCCTCAGCCTCTTTTCTGACAAATCTCTTGTCCTCTTCTCACATATTCATCTTTCTTCTTCCCTCAAAGTCACACGCAGGGGTGTGATGCAAAGAAAAAGTGGGAGTTCTGTCATGAGTTTCCACATTCTTTCTAAAATAAGGTATCCTGACATGATTCAGGGGGCCATAGCAGAAGCAAGGTGAATCCAAGGTATGTAAACCCCTTCTTCCTCAGCCTAAATCCTTAAGTTACTCATAAACCTTGGGAATTTAAAGGATTAGGAAAGGAACAGAAATCCTGCCTGAAATAGCATTTTCAAGAAAAGGAGTAGAAATCCTGCCTGAAATAGCATTTTCAAGCTGTTACCTCTTCAGGAAATTAACGGTGTAATTAAAATAGCAATAGGCACATTAGTAAGAGCTTAGACTCTTCCTAGCTACCGTAGATACAAACCATAATTAGTCATTACTTAAAGTTTTCAGCACTGGTATTTCTTGAACTAGTTAATCTCCCAGTTCACTATACAAACCATGGGGACAAAGAGGTGATGGAAGGCTCAGAGTAAACAACAGGCTTCAGCATGTGTGTAAACTTTACAACTTACATACATCTTGCTGATAAGAACTTAGAATCTCTTAGATGTAACATCAGTGACCAAACATGATTAATACAGGATCCTACAGGTTTGCGCAGTCGATTATTATAGTGGAGGGAGCACAGGGATGGTGCTGTGATAGTAGGATGGAGCATATCAGGAAAAAACAGAGGCTTAAGGAAAGGTGGGAGATCTCTCTGAAAGGTATTGTCTGCCATAAGACAATACAGGAGAATAACTTTTGTAAGGGAAGTTTGGTTACATTACCTAAGTAGATTTAAAGGTAGTTGTATTTCCATTTTGCTCGATCTCAGATTTATAGAAACGTTTATTTCTAATGAACTCAAAGTATGTGGATGCTAAAAAAGCAAAACATGTTGATTTCCTTAGTGTTGTAAGCTTTCATATGAACAATCAGTATTTGTAATAAAACATTGCCTTTGGCTGTACAGATAGAAATACAGTACAGATGATAGAAACATGCTCAGTAAACTGTAACCCTTAACCCCTTCTAATTTCTTTTGTTACAAAACTCCTAAAATTCTATGTTTGAAACTAACTGATCCTGCGTTTGTGGTAAGCTCAGTGGTGTCAGTGCTCTTGCCTTCAATGAACTTTTGTTTGGATTCAAACCACAAATAGGTGGGAGTTTACATTGGAGGAATCGTCCCCTAAATTTAGTTCACTGCTGTTAAGGTGGAAACATCACTGAACTTAATGAAAGTTTTCACTTTGGTTAGGGCTGAGAATTCAAGTATTGAAACCTCTTGAGGGAAACAAGCTTAATGCAGTTTCCTATTACTATTTTGAATACACATGTATGGGATTATTAGAGGTAATAATTAGACTACATTATTTTGAATATTTAGTTCCAAAATGCCAACAGTCACATTTAAATTCAGTGATGGAATCTCCTGTTTCTTTTTTTTAAAACACGCTGTAGGAGAGATTTCTTTTACTATGAAAGATATCATACATTACTAACTGCAAACAACTAAATCCATCTTGCAATTACACTAGAAAGAATTAAACGTAGTTTGAAGGTAAAAAGTATAGAATTACAAAAGTGCTGGGCTATAGGCCAGTTGGCGCTCCTGAATTTGGACCTTACAGAAACTTCTCTGTCCATAACTTCCAAGCAATTCTTAAACCATATTGTTATTTATAGTATTACTTGTACTAAACCATTCCATGACACACACTTAGTATCTGATTTTAACATTTAGAAAGAGATAAATTTACAACCTGATCCTGGTTTTGACAGGTGTATATGCCATTCTTTATAATCCAACTGTCCATCCTGTTTACAAAGTGATTACACATTAAGGTGGTTTTAATTTTGATTAGTTTGTGCATCTCAAGGAACATAGAAATCAAGATACATGTTTAAAATTCATCTGAATAATAAAACAGTTACAGAGACTATAGTAGATAAAAGATTTTCATATGCCATACAGAGACCAAATTTTTCTTTCATCTCAAGTGGGAATGCTTTTAGTTTCTAATAAAATTAATGACCAGATTCTGTCATGCTTGCTCCCAAGTAATCCCAGTGAGATTTCAGTTACTTAACAAGCATAAATGAAAAGTGTCTGGCTCTTAGCAAATACTCCTCAGTTCAGCAAAACAGTATGAGGGATTCTGTTTTACACTTGCAAGGTATTAGCTTTGCAAAAGGTGAAGTTTGATTAATCATTTTGTGAACACTGACAAGTCTCTGTAGGTGTGGGTTTCACTCTTCCTATCTGACGAGACCCTGCAGTTTACCGAGGGCCGTGAGGCTGTATGAATGAAGGGATAACCTGTAAGTTTTAATTGCAAATATGAGGATTGTAACCTAGAACTTACAGCACTTTTTCCATCAAATTTCACAGTGGTCCACAAAGGAGGATAAAATTATTGCCTCCATTTTACAGATGAAAAATGGAGGTACAGGAAGAGAAATTATTTGCATGCAGGCATCTAGCAGGCTAGCAGCAAAGTCAGAAAACAAAAGACTTGTTTGGCATCCTGTCCAGCAATCCACATTGCCTAATTTATCAGCTTTTTTTCTTGACAGGGTTGCTGCAAATTGAGTTGAAGACAAGGAAAACTTGCTTTTGGCGTCATCAGAAGGGAAAGCCAGAGACATACCTTTCCACAATAGAAGCCATTTATTATTTCCTTGTGGACTATCATCAGGAGATTTTGAAAGAGAAGTACAAGGGACAATATGATAATCTGCTTTTTTTCTTTTCATTTATGTACACATTGATTAAAAATGCCAAGTGTTGTGCAGGAAAAGAGTAAGATGTCTGTCTATAGGTAAATAATACTACCTTTTATTTTGTTTCTTTTGTAATGATAAACTGCACAAATGGAACTATTATCTAACTGAAATCTGGAAGTAGATTGTACTCTTAATAATGGCTACAGTGTTTGTCCAAAAGTAAGCTGCAGACCTCATGTCCTGCACACTTGAGGTTGTAGAACTACTCGGATGAGCAGTCTGATTAGAATTACTTCTGTGAAAATAGTTATGCTTTGCTAAATATTACTGTGTTTGAACCTACAGACCTGATATGCTCATCACAGTGAGATTATTTCCTGAGGTGGGGGTAGGAAGACGTGACCCCTCTTGCCCTGAGGAGAGATATCTCTAACTGTAAATAGGAATTAGCATGCTAGCTTTTTATTATTATTATTAATACTTTGTTTCAGGTGTTTTCTTTGTGTTTTACCCAGTAATACTGATTTCACTTTCATGACATCAAAAACTTACTGAAATTATTAGGATGGTATTTAATTTGGGGGGATGGGGGCACCAATACAAAATGAAAGACAACATGAAGTGAATAGACTATAAATTATGTACTTTCAAGATTAATTCTGGAAAATTGTCCGAGTAATAGAAAAGAGCGATCTCTTTAAACATCATTATACAGTGCATGATTTCTATAGTACCATTCACATACTGTTCTATTAAGATTATTCTCAACTTCTGGGATAATTTTAGACCTCTTCAAACAAATTAATTTAGGTAAGTTTTTATTATTATTATGTATCATTATTATTTTTGGGAACACTAACTTAACAAATGTCACTATGGCATATCACAGACAGTAAAATTTTGTAGATGCCACATACTTATATTCTAAGCAGCAGAAAGGGCTCATTGCACTGTAGGAGTCCTCTGAAAATGCAGATCTTTTTGCAGGACCTAAGACAAAGAAAGTAATTTGCAGAGACAAGAAATAGGGAAGACGGTGGTTCTGACCACAACATTTCTGACAAGACTTCCTTAAATTAGGCAGACTGTGAATCTGCTGTGTTTTTTATCTTTGCAGTAATGGTGCGAATTTGAACAGCATAAATAAGACACTGTCTATGCTGATGAAATTTTTGCTGGTATGTGTAGCACCACTGGCAGAGTCATCCCACGTGAATGTGGTAATACAAGTGTCTTTGCCAACCTATACCATACAGCTAATGCTGGCAGAGGCAATAGACCTAAGCTGTATCTTTACAAGCAGAGTTATACGAACATATTTTTATCATACGAGGATGTTCTGCCAGAAAAATTCATGTTGGTAAAAATTACAGTCTTAAGGTAGAAAAAAATGTTTCATTAGGGGTATGATATAAGATGGATAAATATTTCTGAATACTTTCAGAAGTATGTTACTTAAGAAAAAACTAAATCTTGTTGAAGTGACACAGATTGAAAAATAATAATAGTTTTTTTTTTTTTTTTAAGAAAAATTCCAAAGTTTTTGTTGTATATTTTCCTCAGCAAATCTGGCTAAATTATAACCTGTAGCATACTCTCCAGGAGGGCACCCTCACACCCTGGTGAACACAGAAACAGTGCCTCGAAAAAATACTTCAAGAAAATCCTTTTAAGCTTACACAGCAATCCATACAGGCTCAAACAACTGATTTGTACTATGTTTTTTAATGCTTCAAGATATTGAAATAAAAGTTAATATTGCTTAAAACACAAGATACAAATACACTCTCTCCACAAGTGATACTTATCTTCAGATTTGTATGCTTATCTGCACAAGTGAACGTACATAAAAATGCATTTCAGTTCACAACCAAAACACATCTCCTCCATTTGCAAAAAGAAATGCTAGTTAAGTTACATGAGTGCACATGAAGCGTGCATGAACTATAACAGCACCACAGGAAACACAGGCTTGAAGTCAGAATGAGAAAGCTTGGTTTTAAGTATACATATATAATGGCACAGCTGTTAAGTATATTGTGAGCTCATGTGCCAGGCAATGAGAAAAATCAGCAGTCATGTCTCAGTGCTATTGAAACAACACATTTCTTACTCATTTGGTTCTTATTGCTATTGAGGGGTTATTTTGGCTTTTTACAATGATTAATGCTATTTCCTTTGGTATGAATTTTGATAGTCTTTTGACATTTCCATCTGTTCTTGTATTTCTTAAACAAAGATTGCTGTAATATTTTTTTAAAAAAATCACACAAGTATAATAGCTTGAGAAGGAAACTTTCACCCATTTTAAACAAACAAAAATAAAATGAACCCACTGACCTAATGTTTTACAAGAACCAGAGAGAAAAATCGGGGGGGGGAGGGGGAGTTACTTTAAAAAGCAGCCTAAGGCGCCAGAAGGTTTCTGCTAACCTGCCTTGATATAACAAAGAGCAGGACAAATAATTTGATTAGTGTTTTCTTCGCCCGGGTCAGAAGAAGAAAGAGACGAGAGGGAGCACGGCGGGGGGGGGGGGGGGGGAGGGGGAGTTACTTCCAAGACACCTGAAAACATGTTTTTTTTATTTAAGAAGCAGAGGTCAGGGTCAGGCTTATATAAACTGTTCTTTGTTACTTTTGGATATTTTTTTAAAAAAATCACACAAGTATAATAGCTTGAGAAGGAAACTTTCACCCATTTTAAACAAACAAAAATAAAATGAACCCACTGACCTAATGTTTTACAAGAACCAGAGAGAAAAATCGGGGGGGGGAGGGGGAGTTACTTCCAAGACACATTTCCCTGAAAACATGTTTTTTTTATTTAAGAAGCAGAGGTCAGATAAAAGCTTATATAAGCTGTTCTTTGTTACTTTTGGAAAATAGTTTCATAAGGTTAAAAATGGTTTCCAAATTTAAGTTTTGTGTACCTCACTTTATTTGAACAATGGAAATTAAGAATCTATTCCAAAAGTAAATTAATTTTAATTCTCAGGTGAAATGAACGTACAGAAAAGATTTTCAATCTGGAACACTGTGTCCAGGAATTGGGTTCAGATTCTTTTTCTTCCAGTGCAACCTCAGCGTAATGCAAGAGTCATTCTTACACCAAGCAACAGAGGCACATCGAATATCCGTAATTAATTATGGTCTGTTGATATTCCTGCAATAACCTTTTATGAAGGCAGGAAGGAGGTTATTGTCACTTCTGCTGCAAATCTGTTCTGTCTGAGCAGCAGACGTAGTTCCCCCTTCTCTCCCATCTCCCGCTCTCCCCTCAATAAAAAGATTTAAATCTTGTATTTAATTTCAGTACTGGTACTGAAATACTGAAGCCAAACCTACCAAGTCATCCACCTCACACTGAAAATGTCTCAATACCACTGGTACATTTTTCTAGCTTTGAGACTAAAGAATAGTTTGTTCCACCAAATGAAAGCGATCAAGTGGTTAATCCTTTCAAGTGCAATTAGCAGCACTGACCTCCCCGTTCTTTAAAATGAGGGTCACAGGGAGGTAAAGGCCAGTTCTGGGCCTTTTCTTTCATATCAGAATATCCCCTCACTAACTATCTCTTCTGTTTCCAAAAACATCAGAGAGCAAGGGGGAAAACAGGCTTCTACTTCCATTAGCAGTAACTTAAACAGCCATAAGTTAAAGGGGGAGGAAAAGGACGAGCATCTCTATCTATCTCCTTTCACAACAGAAGACATCTGGCCTCCTGTGGGGAGGCCCCAGATAACAAAGAACCTGTCATTAAACCTCCGAGATGTGTTCAGAGAACCATTTTACCTGCAGTCTGGCTCATTCATTTCCTGCCACTGAAGCCATCTGCTTTTGCTTATTGTGGGTATTTTTGTTCTTTGTTTGGCCAGGAGCGTGAAGTGGCTTCACTTTAGCATGCCTGTATGCTTGGTCAGAGGGAGGATTTAATCCTTTCTCAAAACGAATAAGAGGGAGCTGCAAACAACAATTCCTTTCCTGGAAGGCAGCACAAAAGTCATCCAAGCCTAGGTTGAATAAAGGGTCATGTCAGTGCATGGGGTAAAGATACATTGAGATTGAAAAGAGATGGCAACTTGGAATCTACAGCAGAACCTTCCAAAGCACTTGTAATCTCACCTGACTTAAATCTTTTGCTACTGCTTCTTGCAATTTTTTTTCAGTTTGAGTCCATCTCATTTTCCATATAGGCTTCTTCAGCCCTAATTGCAGAGTAATGTAGCAATCTGTTCTTGCTTTTCTCTTGCACTGGCTTTCACTATTTTGCCTGAATGCTTTAAAAATCAGTCTGTCTTCATCAATGATGGTCTTGGCATACTTATATAAAATGTAACGTGACATGAAAATCCATTCCACCTATCCCTATCTTTGAAAATACCAAAGTGAGGAGGGGGAAACTTCCTATTAGTTTCCCATCATTTACTATAATGCAGTTACGACACTCCCAGGTACCACTGACTTGTGTCTCAAAGTATTCCAAAAAGCTGCGCATCAGCTGAATTCATCAAACTTGTTTTGCGACACAAAAACTTAATGGTGACTGCAGCAATGTTAAAACAGGAAAGCTTTCCCACTAAGATGAAAAGATCGTGTGGCAGTAAGGTGCTGATCTATTGATACCAGAATATGAAGTCACCCATTGAGGTACTGAACGACTCAACATAATTCCTGAACTGTTATCCCCTGTGTTGAGAGACATTATTTTAGTAAAATTCCAATGCTGTCATTAGTAAGAAAGTTGATTTTGACTGGTCACACGTAGTAATACCAACATTCAAAGTGTTTCTAAGAAAAGTTTACAACATTCTTCCTGTTCACTTGTTGGGAAAGATAACACATTGCTGCCATTTTATGGATTCTGAAGAGAAATCAGATGCTGTAGAATTTTGAAAGTGGCGTATCCCATTAAACTTTAAAAACACTCATAGTGGTGTGGTTTTACCACTACCTGCCAGAAAAAACATTCAAATAGTTCTTGAGTCCCACAGCAAGAGGCAGGAACTACTTCTCTCATGCAAAACAGACTTTGTATTTTAACCTCACTGAAAATGGAAATTTTTGTCTAACTTTAGCAATACTGGTGCTGTTACCACATTCAAATCAACTATGATTTTACTGCTGACTTTTCAGACCACTGGTGTTGCAATAGGATGTTTAGAAACATACCACAGAAGAGTGAACGGAAGAGAATGCTCCACATCAGTCTAGCCAAGACTGAGTCCTACTCGACCTATGATCCTGTGCACTTCCCTTACCTATAAAGTTAATTTCTGCCTCTGAATAACATGTCTCTACATATGAAGCTGCACCCGTAAGCCAGTTGAACTCAGCATGAAATCTAAAGGCTGAGTATTATTACTCTGATGGTAAAATTTCTGCTTTTCCAACAGGCATAGAAGAGCTATACAGAAATGTGTATATGTGTAAATATTAATAAATATATACCTCCCTCCTAGCGATAAATGCATTAGGACACAAGCCAAAGATTTTCTCCTATGCTGTTTCTGTCTTAGGGAACATAAAGACAAAGAAAATCAAAGTGTGGTATCAGAGTTTACAAAATTAAGGAATAAACTGTTATATGTACAGAGCAAATGTGTACTTTAGATACATACAGCTGAGCCTGTTAATGTACACAGATGAGTAGTTTGACTAGGAATTCATTTATTAAGTTTGGATGCAATATCCAGCACAAGTGCTGTATTATCCCTCCAAACAATACACTGGAAAAAACAAGTAATATTTCATACCTTTTCACTATTCTGAATATTGCTGCTAATGAGCCTAGTGTAGTTCCCTACTCTTTATCTCGTGAAGTATCATGCTTTCTTTGCATCTCCAAGCAGCGCTGAAGTATTAGATTTGTGTAAAAAAAAAAAAAAAGCGTTAAGCACATCCATCCAGGCTTAACAGGGCATGCTGAAAGAGGCCAAAGGCATAAACAGGTTATTCCAAAACAATTAAGAGTAAAACTGCAAAGAAAAGTTTAGAGAGTGTTGAGCTACACAGAAATTCTGACTCACCTGCACAGAGGAAATGCCATGGATCATGCTCCGCCATTTGCTTAGCAGAGAAGAGGAGAAAGGAGCAAGAGCGCACCCACCCTGGTACTAAGGAACACGCGTTTGCCTCAAGTAATCGCATGCATGAACACCTACAGTGAACATGCACTATATGACCCTTGATAGAAAATTCATTTTATATATAATGCAACGTGATGTTTTCCTTGCTGTCTTTTGACTACTTACTGGAGAAGAAAATAATCAAACCAGCATTAGTGTTTCTCTGACGTTTTGGGGTTTTATTAATAATATGCGATTAGTTTATAAATTCCTCGGTTTATGCTAGTATTTACTCTATTTCAATGTAGTTTTGTTACAAACAACAGCATGTAAACCTATTAATGTAACTGTTATTTTATAATATACCTTCTGTCCGTCCAAACTGAGATAAGACCTAACCTCTACTCTGTGAGAACACATTTTTGTGCATATGATCTGGAATAACATGTAACTTTAATAAAACTCGTTTTCTGTGAGGTAAATAACATGGACTCTTCATTTTTTGCAACATTTTACGTCTTAGTATCATCTTCAACAGACATGCTATCAACAATGATGGGATATAATCTCTAGTCATATTAATATCTATCTGTTAATGTCTACAAGACCTGGTTTTAAACATACTTTAGGACTCTCTGAGGCTTTCATCATAATGACTTAGGCTGGTTTCCACATGGAAAAACCTAACTTCGACTCAATTAAAAATTAAATTATAAAAAACATTCCTAGGATTCACTCCGTTTTGAAGGGTCTCATAATCAGTGAGTCTTTTTTTTAAACCATGCTTGAATGCCACCCTCACAGCCTAAAAGTCTGCTTTAGTACCATTTCTGAAACTATTCGCTTTGGAGACAGACGCTAATGAATTGAACAGAATCAGACTTTTTGTAAGTCTAAAAATAGTATCCTTAGTGTCTTTTCTACAGAAGAACAACACTTTGAGTTCTGGCAAAAAAGTTTGCTGAAGCTGAAACTACAGACTTAATTTCAAATGCTGCTGCTAATGCTAAATAAAAATTCTGTATTTCAAGAACATCATGTTTTATTTCTTTCAAAAATTATTTTTGGGGCTTCAGTTTCATGACTTAAGTTGTTTGCCAAATGCAGCATGAATTCCAGCTGACCTGAATCTGTATTTCTTAGTGATTCATCTATGCAACTGAAACATTCTATCTAGCTTTCTCTGCTCGCAGGCTTCCTTTGGGCCGAATCAATGCTGCAGAGGCAATTTTTTTCATATTTGCAGCAGACAAGGAAGCAACCTGATACAGCTTCAATTTTCAGAAATACCGTGTAAAGCACCTCAGTCTACTTGAAGCAGTTGGATCCCACTACTTCCTCTTTTAACCTCACACATGTCTAAGTGTGTTTAGAATATTGGCTTCGATCTGCATACCTATGTCAGTTAAGAGTACAAAAGTGATTGCATTCTTTTCTATCATGACTGCGTTGGCAAAAAATACATGAAACCTTTACATTGCCAAAAGCTTCCTCTTCTCCTTGAATATGGCTTACTTTATCGGGGGAACTGGTTTAAAAATCAATGCCTGAAGCAGCTGCCAGGGAATTTGCCAACAAAACTATACTGCCAAACTTAAATGCAGAATAATCTCTAACATAGGCATAGTGTAACTGATTTTGCTCATTTTAAAAAGGAGAATCTGTCGGAAAAAATACAATGGGGTAAGAAACGAGAAATCTTGAATCTTTTGCAGTCCATGAAACCTAACACAGTAGATTCAAGCGAGCAAGGTAACGTGCAATACTGCAGCTGTTCTAACATCTGCATGGTTCCGTGGAAGTGGCCAGGATTTCTTTTTCTAGGCCCCTGCAAAGTTTTGCAGTGGCTATTTTCAGTTAAACATGACTATGTATATTCATCTTGCAAGGCATCACAGTTTAGGAGACATTTCTTGTTTATGTCTCTCTACGTTGGCACTTTTCCTGTGAGAAATTAATGTATCATAACTAACACTGTACTGAACTCTGTCATTGGTTTTTAGTACCTTTTTGTGCTTTCCAGAGTTCCAGTATTGGCATGCCAGTGATAATAGAATTGGGATCTTCCTGTGCTGCTGAGTTTACTGTGTCATTTGCACCAATGACCAGAGCCAAGTCTGTATCTGAGACAAAAAGGAAATAGATTACAAAATGTGTTATTATGAAAGGAAAAGCCACTGCTTCAAGTTATCGAGACAACACCAAAGCACATTAATCAAGCATACAATATACGATGACAGTTTGTTGTTTCATCTGAATGAAAAAAAATTAGGTCCATCTGTTGGTGTTCAAACCTAGAATCGAATCTTGGCAGTTACACGTGCTAATGAAAACCATTAAAAAAAATCTTGTGCATTCTCTGGGTAAGATATCATGAAGATAAATACTCCTAAGATTTAAGAGGCAGACTTACGCAAGGCCCTCGTGAGGTGGCTAAATAGAGCGCATATGTGGGATCCAAGGATGACGTCCATTATGTTATACCATGTAGTTTATTTCAACACTACTCACTTACCATCCAAATCTACAATTTCTTTTCTGTTCAGTTCCTCAGTTCCATGGTTCTGCATGCAAGAAGCACTCCATTTACATACAATCATCATAGGTCCAGGAATTAACATTTTAGTAGTCCAAGAGATTCCACAGCTTGGGTTAAGATAGTAGAACACAGCTCTAAAAATTGCTAGCAATTCCTACAACCTCTAGCCACAGTGCTCATGAATGGTCTATTTCTAGACTAACCCTACTGATGAAGAGGTGGGGCTTAGTTTAGAGCTGTAGCACCAGCAGTATCAACTAGATCACCCTTATCCTCATGCTCATTGAATCCTTCAAGGAACTCTTAATGGGTTTGTGAATAGTGACATCTGCAAAAGCAGCAGTGATTCCTCTGCCAGAAATACTTACCCGTGTGCCTATCAATTCTTTTCTTTCTTTCTTTTTTTTTTTTTTTTTTAAGTTGTTCACAGTTTGCCTAGTAAAGCCAAGCTTAATGGTCTGTACATCTGTTCAATCTCCTAGAGTCCTTACTGAAATCAGCATCGCCTTCCAGCTTCCATTCCTCTTAACCTTTTTAACCACAGGGCTGGCTATGCCTCCCAGGAGCCTGACAACCAGAGAAGGCAAGGGTGTTCTGGCTGTACCATTTTTATACCTTCTGCAACAGCCCTCCAAGTGACTGAGATGCATGAGCCAAAGGAATTTAGCGTACTGCTATGTGGAGAACAGCCTCCAGGAGTGAGACAACCATAGGTCTACTTTGAGCAAAGAGGGGAATAAAAGCCGTCTTAACACAGAAACATCTGTTTTCCCTGCTGTTTCTAAGTTCCTAAAATGCATGCAAATATAATGTCAACAAACTTACATCATCAGATGCAACAATGCAAGCAGATTAGCCTCCTTTGCAGCAATGAAGCTACACCTATTTCAGATGTTTATGAAAAGTAGATACATCATCTTGCCTTTCCAGACTGAGTTTATAGGATGGACAGTGACTCAGAAACATTAAGATTGTCAGCTGAAAAGATTTGACATGGAGTCTTCTCAGAGGCAGTAAATTCAAGATTCCATGGTGCTAAGTTTAGCTCGTAAACCTTCCTTTATGAGCTATCACCTGCATATTTGCTTGGAACAAAATCATACAGTTTGACTCCCATCCATTAAGCTGGGTCCAGTGATGCAAAGCAGCTCTAAAGCAGATAAAGCAGTGAAGAATTCTTATGTGAAGGAAATACGGCCAGTGCAAGGCAATGCAAAGATCTGAAAAGGTGCTGTTGAAATTGCCAGATCCCCACCTGTCATCAGTGGCCTACGTAGTCTCTGGTTTAATAGTCAGCCTGAGAAGGAGGAGGAAGGTCTAGAGGCAGCATAGAGCCATTTTTGCCTTTCTTCCTGATGCTACAGATCATGCACATCTCCAGAGAAATGATTACAGCTGTTATGGCCTTCCCTACTTACGCAGTGTGCAATATATTAGGAAAGATTTGCCATCCTCAAACTTAGGACTTATACAGAAAAAAAATCTAAAAAAGATAATTAAGTGAGTGAAAATTAAAACCACAAATCATTAACACCCTGAACACTGATTTTTGTGTGTGTGTGTGTGTGTGTGTGTGAACACTGCAGTGTTCTATTTGGAATTCACTATTTTATTGCAAATAAAGCCTCTGACCCTTTTAAAAATAATTTCTTTAATCTTCAGGGGAAGAGTATATAAACATCTTGACTAATAAAAAATTTCTAGGACTTTGAGTGTTTTCTGTTGGATTTTTTAATGTGACTATACAAAAACAACAGCACTTAACATTGCTCTCTAGAGCAGCCTGCTCTGCTGGGGGAGGCACTTTGGCAGTTCTCTTCCTTTTTTTCCATATCCCTCTCCTTTCAGAGGCCCCTCATCATGATGACCCATCCATTTGGCTAAGGGCTGCATGCAGCTGCATCTGAAAGAAGCCAACTGTATTCTTGGGTCAGCTGGAGAAGTCTGCTTGATTACAACTGTAGGTATATACAGTGCTTCTAACGCCCGTAACTTAGGGGAGAGAAGACCTAGGCCTCACCTCAGGTTTCAGCGGAGGGGCAAAACGGATCAGCCGGCTACATAGCAAGTGCTCAATAGCTTCAGGCAAAGCAGTGCGTAAAAACTATTTTATTTAAGGTTTTTCTCCTACATCTTTGGAGCCATAGTCTTTTGTTCTCGTGCATTCATAAAATACTATAACTTTTTGCAATTTGTTTTAATGAAAGAAGAACGATTAGCTGGCACATTTCAACTCAGTGGCTATGCTGTCCTGTAGATGAGATGTGTGAAAACTGAATGTTTCCTGATCTCCATTAATATTTTCCATGTATAGCTCTCCTACAGAAATTAAACTTTCCTAAAATGTCATGACATAAACTTTTTTGTTATTGTTGCAAATTGAAAATGAATGTTGGCCAAAGCTTGTCATTCTTGAAGAAATCTCAGACTGAATAGCTGATTACCCTCCATAAATCTTGGCAGTGCCGGGTTACCCATTTTTAGGAAAAGCAAGAGAGTTTTTATTTTATGAGAATTAACACAAAGAGGGAGGCCCAGTGAAGTAACTTCAGTAACTTCATCTCATATTTCTTTGCTATAAACCAGTACCATTCAAAGGTTAAAAAAAGAAATCCATTTAAGGTTCGTGCCCAAATTCTTTGTATTTCCACTATCCCCAGCTCTACGCTAGAGGCCTTCATTATTTTTTAAGATGAGAAAAACTCCCAGCAGAGTTCACAGATGTGAAGTGAGGTGTTGTTCATTAAGGTCTAATCATAAAGAGCAGATCTGACTGACATCGTGGCTGGAATATACAGCAACAGTAAAACCTCAGAATTCCAGGATATGACACATGGCATAAACCTGATGAAATTAAGATTAGTGTAGTCTTAGATCTAGGGCCTTGATGAACCCTTTTGCCCTGTGCTGTATCATTACAAAAGGATGAGGACTGTAGTACTGCCAAAATGTATGCTACATTATCAAGTGCAATACTTCTAGTTAACCAACGTTTTTCATTAGAACTAGAACATTAATTATGGTTGTAATTCACTACATCAGGAAGCATTCAGCTTTCACTAACGTCACATACATACAGGACAGCGTATTAAATGGGTTTACTGGTGACAAGTAGGCACCAAGTCCCAAAAATGCTGTCCTTTTTGAATACATCTGAACAAGAGGTTTCACTGCAAACATAGGAAAGAAGAAATACAGCCTTGTAGTTTGTGATCAAACATTTGTTACAACCTCCTCCTTAGCTTATATTGTATTTTTAATGTCTATTAGGCAAATTTTCAAGTCTCGCGTATTTGTACATCACTAAAATAACAGTTAATACTTAGCACTAGTCTGCAACAGACAAGAAAGCAAAATCTGTGCCCTGAAACACTAAATCAAGGATAAAAGTTAGCGTCAAAGACAGAAGAGTAGACTTGTCAGAGTGAAGCTGGGCAATGCTTTAATAGTGTGCACTCAGCCTGTAAGTAAATGACTCTGCAGGCTTAGGCTTTCAAAACAGATTTCAAGGTAAAGAAAAATGGTACTCCTTTCGTAAAGCTTAGGACACTCCAGCTTCCAAGGAAGCATAGCATATACATAGGAACAGGGATGATTAGGCAAGAAGTTGACTAATGATTGTAGAGGTCTGTATTTATGGGCAAAGCCCAGGGAGGAATAACTGCTAACATCAGATGAGACACAGGTGGCATATAAGGAGGGAAGAGGTATTTAACAATTTTAATATTTGGATGACAAGCATGAATTGGATAGATTCAAAGGAAGTGGAAATGAGTTTGACATGATTAAAGTGATAGTGAACAGTGAAATATGCAGAATGTTATACAAGATCCAAGGTAGCTTGAAAAGCCTACTATTGAGTAACTGAACAACAAACATCTGAACTCTCACCCAGGGTAATGACAGAATTAGACTCCCTTATCATTTCAATAGCTTGGTCTAATCCAGCTTCAGTGCAAGTTCCAACAATTTCCATAGGTTTCCTTCCTGCTGTAGATGCTGTGCCATAACCACCCAAAAATGACATTTGGCAAAGATGTGATCATGGCCTAAATGTGAATGTATTAAATGAGCATATTGGTCAAAACAACAGTTCCAAGTCCATTAAAAGAATCCCAAAATAAATAGTTCATTTGCTGTAAATTCCCATGTAGTTTGTTTGGGAAGGCAGACTGCATTATTCTTCAGCTCATTAAAGTTTACTTTAACAAGCTGCGAAGCTGATACAGCAATGGTTCAACAGTTCAGTATTGCATTGCTTTTTTTTTTTTTTTAAAGCTTCAGCATCCCACTTGGCATAAAAATCACACATTTCAAACAGATTTTCAGATACGCCTTTGAGAAAGCCTTGTTTTTCAGCCATTTTTAAACAATTTCTCTTCTCCTCCCTAAACTACCTTAACATTTTTCCCTAGCAAAACAAAGATGTTCTTTGTTTAAATAACATCTCCCCTCTTGCTTGTTGTGAAACAGCACATTTTCCACTTCCTCAAAGTCAGTTGCTGGGTGAGATCCTTCAATGAAGGCCATTCAGCATTTTCAAAATATTAACTTACATTATTGGTTTTATGAGTAAATTACATTGCTGTTATTGCTTTTCCTGGTTGTTTTTAAAGTTCAGTTGCCAGATTTAGTGTACTAGGAACTGTTTACATACAGAATGGCTAGAACTTGGGCAAAGCTATGCAAGTTCTCTTACGGTATAAGACCACCACTCTGATCTGAAGGAATCAACACTCTCAAGGCCAGTAGTTTAATCTCCATGCTGATGTATGAGTGCCAGTCAACACCCAGTCCACCATGCCTGTGACCATCAGGAATTGAATTGTTAGCATGTTTACATGAGGAAGGGCTCTCCTAGCACATACATACTGCTTGCAACCCTTGAGTTGGCTGGATATCTCTGTACAGCTCCACATCATGCAACCCAGACATATTCCGATTTCTGTGCTGTCCTTGGCATTTAAGAAGTTCATTTGCCAAATCCTAATTCTAGAAAACCCACCAGACATCTATCCAGTTGTCATAACTTTTCATTGTTTACTACCATTATAAGCAAAATTCTGTCAGGGAGCCAGTCCAATCATCCAATCTCCTGCAACATCTTATTTCTAAAAGTTTCCAATGTAGATGCCCTAGTCTTATTTCACACAGAAAAGGGGACAAACCAGTGGTATTTCCTTACCACACACGCACACACAATGCACAACAGGATAGCTCCAATCCAGAGGAACCAATCAAGGCACCCACAACTGTCAAGACTGTTGTCAAGAAGAAATCCTTCTGCACACAAGGCTCAGCCAGAGTAACCGTTTGGTAATTTAGTAACAGGCATATCTGCTCCACCTACAGCTGTCAGTGTCAGTCCCTGCAATTTAGTAAAGAAATAAGAAATTATTATAACATAAGAAATAAAAGAAATAAGAAAACATAAGAAATTAAATTCATATTTCAAGAAATTATTTAATTCCTAAAATATTAAATAAGTGAAACAAAAGCAAATAAAAGTTCATTCAAGCACCCCAGTTAGAGAAGATTGTTACCTACAATCGTTATTGGGTTTGGTCATGTAAGCAGATACACCTTTAGAATTTTTGCTGAAAGATTTTACAGGCATTCTAGGAGCTGAAATCATTTGTTTTTGTTATTTTGAAGGACAAGACCCTTACGCTCATTTCTTTGCAAAACTAGTCCACAGTTACAGCAATGGCTAGGATTACATATACATCTGACTAGATAAAAATCCACAGCTTATTTTACAGCACTGCTGCTGGCTAAAAAGTTTTGGATCTCTGCAGTGTGGTTTGTGGGATCCTGCAGGGTCTTGCAGACTTGTTACAGAATTTCTGCAGGGCTAGATAAACATTCTGCAGAGTGCTCTGTTGATTTGTCATAATTTATGCCAAATTTTTCAGCTAACATGCAAGACTGCATTGTGGCTAGCATTCAGCAAGTGCTGGATGTGCGTGCAAAAACCTTACATTTATTTGCAATGAAGAGGTTCAAGAATTGCTCTCTTGATACTATTACCATAATTGAGGAGAGTCCTGTAACACCAAGACTGCACACTAATCCAGGAGTGTAGCTTGGACCCAATGTAAGTTACCACACTAGCCATAGATGCTGTCAGCAAGCCAGCATTCAACTAGTGGTGCCCAAGTAGAAATGGTGCCAAGTTCAGCAAACCTGGAAGCAAGTATGCTGCTCTAAACGCTGTATTGACTTTAGCACTAAAATATTTTTAATGCTAAAGCACTAGAAATTAAGACAGGCTACAGATACAGAATAAAAATACCAAAGACACTTGTCTCCTTGGAAATTAGTTTAACTGGAAGAAAGATCCACCTATTGCAGATACAAGGCAAAAGCTTAGGAATTTTTTTGGAAGCAATTCTCAGAAATGGAAGTGCTCCAGCTCCTGTCATACTCCATGACTCCTTCTATTTCAGCTTTGTTAATTATGGGAAAACAAAAGCAGTTTGCTATGTGATTGCTTTGTAGTAGCAAATAGGACACTAATTATTCAGAACACAAAGCTTCAATAGCTGTATATCATCGCAGTAGGAAATAATTGATACATAGGGACCTAAAAGATCTCTTACTACAATTCCTCTAGCCTCTAGTTGTTCACATCAGAATCCTAGGAGTAATGCTCTATGGAATCTAAGTCGGACTCTTAGTTAAACACTCTCTAGCAAATCCAGCAAAAGAAATCTTTGAGACCAACATCAACATCTCTCCTAATCAACACAAAAGCCAAAGTCACTAACCTCCTCCTCCTCGTGTTCCAGTCCTACTGAATTTGTTAAGCCAAGCTGTATAAGGCTACTTCCCTCCCCTCGCAAATGAGCTAAGAGCCAGAACAGCTTTGTTGAAGCCACTGTTTCTTATGTATGGGGGAGCGTTGTGTGACTGCACCCGCCAGAGTTTCTAAACACGTTTTGCCTACAGAAAATCAAGGCAGGCCAAATGCCTCTGGACGCATTAGAAGACTGCCACAATCTAAGTGACAAACCGGCTAAGAAGTAGTACCTTCCCCTCTTCTCTCTCACCAAGTTTCAAGCGCAACCTCTGAGAATTTCTATTGGCATCCATAGTATCAGACAAAAAAATCCTCCTTAGAGAATCAGCACTAAAACTAAATTAGATTTTTCAAATATTTCTTTTCCCACAAATTAATAAATTCTAATTCATATCAACTGAGGCAGTTGGTAGATTCATAACAAGAAAATTGTTTCAGCTGAGAAAATAAATGGGAAGTTCGAAAAACATCTACTGATTTCAGTGCTTTTTGAAACATCAGTTTTTTCATTTCAGAACAACATTCTACTTCGACAAAACTTAAGCTTTTTATCAGCAAGTAAGATTTTTCACCCTAACTTATACTCCCCGCTTAGTTAAGAGGGCCACCTTTAGGAATTCATATACTTTCATAATATATTTTCCTATCCTCTCAAAGAATAGTAAATTAATAAATAACACTTAAAAAGGATGCTGTGAGTTGAGCACATATACTGTGTAAGAAGTGTACATACCCGTTGTGCCACCCTGAGCCATGGCTATAGACATCTGTGCAAGCACTTCTGGTGAGGATTTCGGTGCTCCTACTGCTGCTTGCTGCTAAATCTGACATACCAATCATACCAAGGGCATTCCCAAATCCAGAAGTGTTCTGACTAGACAACCTTGCCAGCACTCCTGCACAGCACACAACTGAGCCGAAATACATCATCCGAAAAACAAAGAAAAAATGAACATGGAACATTGCTGTACTTCAAGCTTTACTCTTTGTAAAGGAATATAAAGGCATTGAAAGGCTTTTAAAATCTCCAGGAGGACTGGAGATCTATTGGAGAACCAATAGTTTATCTTTAAAGATGAGAAAGATTTCTTCTTTGTTTATTAATGCAAGTGAATATACATTTCTGATTATAAGACTTCTACACATTCCTCCCTTCACATTTTCTGGTTTCTGTATTTCTTTATGACACCAACCCACCAAGCAACCATGAAACTAATTAGCATCCCAGCAACTCAGTTCCAAGATCCATTGACTTATATTTGAGTACATGTTTTCAATTATCATCAACACTGACGTATTGTTTTCTAATATTAGTCTACAATGCCTCAATTACTGCCTTATTCTTTATTGTTTTCAGGCTTATTTCTTAATACTCTGCCCTAAGAGGAAAATACTTATCACATTAGTTCAAGCTGGAAGATATTACACCTTTGCTAGACTTGCCCTGCACTGGACAAATTTAAAACTGTTTTAGCCATTATATTCTTTATGGGTAAAAGTAGTGTATTTTATCAAGCTAAATATGAAGTTCTGATTCTCTCATATTATGATTTTAGATGTTTTGATATAAAAAGTGCTCTGAAATTCCTACATGACCTCATTTAGTAAACATGTGGTCTTCCTTCTGATATTTAAAGAGTGCATGGTGACTTAATTTTAAATAATAAATTGTCTTTTAACCTAAATCACTGAATGAGTTGAAAGTATGATCCAAAATAATATAGTCAGAAAAATCCATGATGCTGAAATCATAACTAACAGACAAATATAGCCGTTCGACAACATTCTTAGAACATTTGGAAAGGCCAAAGACCATGTGTTGGCTGGTATCTTCAAGAAATATTTATGGGCTTTTCAGAAGTCTAAGTCCAAAGACTTAAGTCTGACGGAAGGGAAACTGTCATACAAGGATATTAACAATGCTGTGATGGAGCAAGTTTATAGATACTATATCCTGAGGAGATTTGGCATCAAACAGAATAGCTGTATGACTGTATTGATGTGGCTTGTACTATGGCCTGTGGAAAAGATGCAACATAACAAGAAGCGAGAAGCAACATAAACTTCCCAGAACACATCTCAAGTACTCCCATACCCATTTGTAAGACAAGTGGGGAAAAAAAAAAATTAGCTTCAGTGATTGTACACCTTATCTTTAAGAAGCAACAATGCAGCATATAATTTTGATCCAGTGTTTATCTAATTATTAACCTGGTCCTCACGATGAATCAGGTCAAAAGCTAAGTGTAAGAATTAGAGTCTCCTTTATTTGTATCCAGAATATAAACCAAAAATATCTGCTACTGCTTCCAGTTCAGTCTGAGCTCTCTCAGTCTTTGAAGCATTTATTACTTCTAAGGTTTTATTGATCCATTCCTTCCATGTATTATAGGGCAGAGGGAAATATTTTACTTTATTCTTTTAATACACATGAGCTATTCTAGTACAGTGATACAATATCATTTCAAAGAATGGGGTTCCAATGTAAAACTAACTGTGAAACAACCATTTGGAAAATAAGCTTTGTTACCATGTATATTGACTGCCATGTGACCTTCTGATAAGTTCCAGGACATCCATCAGATTTCTCTCCAGTGATGGTATTGTTTAAAAAAACCTTTAAGAATTAATGAAATCCGACACCTCATTTCTTCCAGATTTAGTGCTGAACACTTTTCTAGGATGTAGGAAGCCTTAAGGGCAGGTAAGAGAACCAGTTCAGGTCTGATTACTATCAGATTGTTTTCTTCCCAAAATACTTCCTTTCTCTGTCTTTACTAAAGATAATTGCCAATTAGATTCTACCTCTAATAAGAAATAGCTCAGTTTTAATAAGTTTTGAACAACACATGCATCTGGAGGTGGATTAAAAAATAGCAAATAAAAGTAAATATGGTCTCCCTCCTGATGTACTGACACTCTAAACTAGATACAGATTGGCATCTAGTGAATGAATGTGTTGCTGTTTTGTAACTGAGTATTATGGAACTGGAAATGCAAAGCTGTTTTCTCTTGAATGAAACATAACACAGTCAAAGGAATATGCTCAAATAAGGACAGTAGAAAACAAAAAGGCTATAAAATTGTTTCCCTGGCCCTAGGGATAACAGATTCCATGATCTAATGAAGAGGGATGGCAAATACTTGCCCATATAAGTGAATAGCTTTCCTGGAGGGCCTGATTCTGCACATACCCCTCATTCCTTGCTGCTTGTAGCATTAATATTTCAGACAGAATAAGGCTTTTTGCTTGCTCGTATGACTAGCTTTGCTAGCCAAGACCACCCTCCTAGTTTTGGATTACTTAACTATTGAACAGAAGAAAACTTAATGTTGAATAACCTGTTCAATGTTATGTCCAATGGCATAGAAAGGTACCATATCCCCCTATAAACACTGCTTTAGGGACAAGGCAGAGATCTTATTCTGGAGTAGGTCATTTGAACATATCCAGCATTCTGTGTAATTAAGAAACCACCTGTTCAGAAATACAGGTTTTACCTGTAAGAATTAGCAAGTAAAACTCTCATGAGTATGCTTTCTTTCTCTGCAAATCCCTTCATGTTAAAACTGGTGTAACCGTCATTTTGTGTTCTGCAGCTTATTCCAGTTGCAAATTCAGTTCCCATATAGTGTCGGACTTTACTTTGTTTTCCTTTTAGTAGGACCATTTTCAATTTTGTTAACTATTTGTGCTCTTTTAAAATGGATTCCTTATTCTCTCTCAAAGTCAGGCCTTCCTTACCCATCTTATTTCCTAAACTTCTAGCATGGCTGGGGTAATATATATGGGTTTGTATATATGGTATGTTTGCTTAGTTTTTTCATTTTCTACTTAGAAGGGACTTCGTGTTGACTGTTTATGCTATTTTTTAAAATTAATTTTGACAAATTCTACCTTCGCTTTTCCTTGAGAGTTGCAGAACTTCATTCTAGATTATGTTATCTAATTTATCTGCTTTTCCTGGTCTTGAGTTTTAAAAACTACCCTATAATCTTTTTAATAAGCCCCAATAGCCTTTCATCTTCCATTAGATAGAACCCATCCTTCTCTCGTAAGCTCTGTCTATTCCATAGGTTTCCTAGTTCCTAATAAAATCTAAACACATCTTTCTTTCCTATCAATGCAGTATTTGTCTCTATACATGGTTTTGGGGAGCATTTTAGAACAATGCTAGCATGAAGGTTCTTGTCTTTAATCACTGAAAAAATTGTGATTCTAGTGTCTCTTTTCCACCTTTATTACATCACTGTTGACCGCAGATTACTACTCAGAACTTAGAAACTGGCTAGATAGCTTATAAGATCTGCTACATCTGCACCCACAGACAAATTACTATGAGGTTCTAATTAGCATGACAAACCCACTGATTGAAACAACTGAAACAAATGTCCCAGCACAAGGTCCTGCACCTGGGTCGGGGCAACCTCCAGTATCAATACAGGCTGGGGGATGAAGGGATTGAGAGCAGCCCTGCCGAGAAGGACTTGGGGGTACTGGTGGATGAAAAGCTGGACATGAGCCAGCAATGGGCGCTCGCAGCCCAGAAGGCCAATCGTATCCTGGGCTGCATCAAAAGAAGTGTGGCCAGCAGGTCAAGGGAGGGGATTCTGCCCCTCTGCTCTGGTGAGACACCCACCCCCCACCCGCCAGAGCACCGTGTCTAGCTCTGGAGCCCTCAAGCACAGGAAAGACACGGACTTGTTGGAGTGGGTCCAGAGGAAGGTCACAAAAATGATCAGGGGGATGGAACACGTCTCCCATGAAGAAAGGCTGAGAGAGTTGGGGTTGTTCAGCCTAGAGAAGAGGAGGCTCCAGGGATTGCAGCCTATCAATACTTAAAGGGGGCTTATAGATAGAAGGAAGAAACTTTTTATGCTGAGGGTGGTGAAACACTGGCCCAGGTTGCCCAGAGAGGTGGTAGATGCCCCGTCCCTGGAAACATTCCAGGTCAGGTTGGACGGGGCTCTGAGCAACTTGATCTAGGTGAAGATGTCCCTGCCCACAGCGGGGGGGTTGGACTAGATGGCCTTTAGAGGTCCCTTCCAACCCAAACTATTCTATGATTCTAAGAGAGGTTTCCAGGAGGAAACCCTGTCTGTGGAGGGGTAGTCTCAGTGCAAGTGTGATCAAACTAATATATGAAAGTATGTTTTGTTTGTGGCTATTTACAATGAACCCTTTGAATCAATTATCTTAACAACCTATTCCTCTCAACTGTGCACATCTCTGCAAATGTTTTTTGTTACAGGTTTGCTTCTAGACATTAAGTTGCTGACACAGATACTTTTGTAATCTGAAGTTTTCCACACCTGAGTACTCAATCGCATGGACCAAAAGTCCGTAATTATTTTTCACCTCTTTCACAGAGCTGATGAGCATGAAGAGATTTCAGGGGCTGCCCTAGCAGTTTAATACTTCAAAAAATTCAGGTTATTGATTTTGACACCCTATTAGTAACATAGAAACCTAACATTAGACATACTGAACGTCAGAGATAGGTATGCTATATGGAAAAAAATAGTCAATTGTCCTAGAAAATGCTTTTTCAGAGCAAAGGTCTTGAACAGTGACAACTGACTTCTACTACCAAAAGAATTAGACTACTCACACAAGACTATACCTAAGTAGTTGTATTAAAAGAGCAGGTTCTTCTGCCTAAAGTTCTATAAAAAAATTAAATTGGAATTAAAATGCTTCTAAAGCCAAACTGAGGTACACTTTCATTCAGCTTTGCTTAGAATAGAATCTAATTTTTAAATACTTTTTCCATCATAAATGGAAATTTAAAGCTGAAAACATCAGCAAAGCCTGCTCTGCAAAATGCTCTACTCCAAGAAATTGACGGCTGACTCAGTAAGGATGCTGCTCAGATTGTAAATTCCCACATGCAGCTTTGTACTTCTATGTCACGGCAAATGCATGCAGTATCTCAATTAGGCAAAGTAACCTAGATACTTGTGTATCAATGATCTTTAGAAAGTTTAACCTAGTAGTTTCATCAGCTGAAGAAACATTCTCCTTTTTTGGAGACATATTCCTTTTTGGACAAGACCACGCAGAAAGAAGCTGGTCCTATGCAGATGAAAAAGCAAAGGATGTAGACACACATACCTGAGGTGAAATCAAAGTTTTCCCATCACATCTTCTCACTATTCCCATTAATTCTGTTCAACGTTTTCTTCTCCGGTCATCTTACCACTCACAGAAATATGTATATTTACTGCAGAGACAATGGGTATAAACATACCCATTGATGTTCATGTTGGCATTCCAGTATTTACAAGCAATCATCATTATACAATCCTTTGGTTGCCAGTAAAATTTGTGTGCATGAATATGCATCATGGATCTAAGTAAAGATGAAAACAACATTGTTTAGTGCCTGGAGTAAAAGTTTTGAGGCAGGAACTCATAAATTCTAATCTCATTTGTAATTCACTTTGGGTAAGTCATTAACCTTGTTTTGACTTCCTGTAGGTCCCTCCTAATGAAATTGAACTCAAATCTGTCATAATGAAGCATACAAGAGAAGAAAGCAGCAGACAGTACACTTAGCAATAATAAATACAATTTCTGGTATGAGAGGCAAATGGAGGCCAGGTGTGACTCCCAGGGTAGTGTGATAACCACTATTCCAAGCAAGAACAAATCTGGTCACCATTTGAGTAAAAGAAGGATTAGGAGAAATAAGCATCAGTCCTAAAATACCTGCCAAACCTATAAAGAAAAAGTACGCACTCAGAAGAATAAAAAAAAGCACTTTCTTTTATTAACTGTAAAATAAAAACAGGCGTGGAACCCTAACCCTACTTCCACTGAAGCTGTGTCACTGACACCCATGGCGGTGGAAGGCATTTCCTGCACGTGCTTTTACATGCATAACTTGTATGCATTGTTTTTGCCAGAAAACTAATTTTGGAATAATAGAATCTTTGTCAACCTGAGGATGAAGTGGGGACCCCAGGATCCAGCAGATGCATACGGGACTGCCAAACTAGGTTTCTTAAATAAAAAATATTCCACTTGGGCAAATATGGAGAAATAGTTCATCAAAAAAACAAAATTAAATATGTCAAATTCCCCAGTGACTTCTCACAACCTTTACTGCTTAGTAGGAATACAGACCACAGTGTAGCATCTGAACGTTGTTAAAAGATGCAGACCACACAAAGAGTTCAACAATACTTTCTTGGGAGAAAATATTATTGCTCCCAGTACTAGTCTCTTTGACCATATGTGTTGGTGGTTTAGGGAAATGTTTTTCCCTCTTTAGGAAAAAACTAGATCATTTCATTAATCCAAGATAATATGATATTTTACTTGGAGACATATTTTGTCATCACTTGCACAATGTTTTGTTAAATATACCCAAGTAAGCTCTGAGCAAATCAATGTATGGAATTAATTTCTCCTATAAAGACAAAGCCCAACTTAGAAAGATATCACAATCTTGCTCTTGGACCTCACAGGAGTTTAATTTTCAGTTGGATTATCATTTTAGGAAGTTTTTAATAAAAACTTTAAAACTTGTATACAGATTGCCCAACATTAGTCAAAGAAAATAGATCTTCAAACAAGGATGATACTTTGGACAAAACTCTAAGTCAGAGACCCTGGGGAGGAGGCAGTAAGGAAGGTCTTTCAGATGCCGTACAAAGCCTGGTTATGGAACGGTTCATTAAGTGAAACAGACTTCCTTCTCTTTTTTCTTCCTTTAAAATCAACTTTCTACCACCAAAAATTGCTTCCCTTGAACTAATAAATATTTCTACTGTTACTCATTTACCTCGAAAGGAGCTTTGAAGGTAGTGAACCCTTGAAAAGGTGTGTTATACGTATCCTTTTCCATTATCATTTGCATTATTCTTTTTTTCATTCTATCATTATTTTTAAAGGCAGTTAATACAAAAAGCATAACAATCTTGTTTATGAGGAAAATATTATTCAACATAATCAAAACCTTGCTATATGATTCATTTTCCATTTCATACATTTATTTCAAGACAGATAGTGACATCTGGAGTTATGCAGTATATACAGGCCCTGATCCAAAAGCTTTTGAGAACAGTCTATGTTAATTGGCCTTGGATTGGATCCCTAACCTATACCATATTGGCTCTTTATTTCATACATAATTAATATCAGAAGAAGTTTCCTGGTAACAAAAGGTATACAATGATTCACCAAGGATCCTGAAAAGTTAAATTTTTAGCCTTTCATTCAACTGGAAAGGAACATGATACGTTAGCAACCCTGATTTACCACTGCCTGCTGCTTTTCAGTGTTAATCCACACTACCTTTCAGGAGCTCATTTTATTTTTACATAATTATTCCTAGCATGGCTCATCATTTAAAAGCCAAACTGGCAACAAGAAATATAGATAAATTAATTCCCTTGTACCTTTTATATAAATTCCAGCTGCAGTCATCATTTTCCTAGATAGTAAGAGTATGGCTCTTCCTGTTCTTGTGCTTTTTTTTTTTTTAAGTAGAAAGGGGTGCTGTTCTTGGGAAAGGTTATTGAAATAACACTTTACCCCTTCCTGTTGCAGAACAAAACGATTGTTATGATGGAATTCCTATTGTATCTTGCTTTTCATTATATTATGGAGTGGCCCTTCAGGCAAAGTTCTGTCATGGTTACTCATTTGTCCTTCTGAAATTAGTGGGATTACTCACATGAGTAAATAGAATGGGATTTGGCCTTTACCTTATATTGATTATAATAACCCATGGTCTGTAACATAGCACCGACCATTGAATTCAGTCAGTTGTAAAAGCCATCTTTGTGTTCTTACTGCGCCAAAATTGGCCTGATATATTTCAGATGTAATACACTTGACACTGGAGGGGGGGAAAAAAACCCCAAACCCTCAAAAAAACACACACAAAAAAGCCCAGAAGACACACATTAAAACAAGAAAACCTACCTAGATCCTAGACTACATTCCTTAAAAGCTGAACATGAATATGTTTCTCTTTACAAACACTTTCTTAGCCAAACAGTAATTCCAGTCTGCCAATATTTAAATGTTTAGCATGATTGTACTTTGGTTTAATGCTACGTGCAGGCAAATATGGATTCCTGTCAATCTTCAACTCACCATGACTACAGAAATTAAGCCTTCCTCTTTACTCTATCCAAAACAAACAACTGAAAAAGAATCAGTCTATCTTAAGAAACATCTTGCATACAGAAAATTGCAGCCAACATACAAGTAACATCAGTTTTCACAAATCTTAAGGCTGCCTCCTGATTTAACTGTATATCTAGTTCTTTTTCCCCTCCCAGAATAAGGGGCCAAAGGATGTAGGAAGATATGAGGGCTACTGCTATTACAACAGAGACTACACAGGATATAGCCTAATGATGTCATATCAGGGTTGAAATACGTTTCATATTCTGAGGCTAAAACCCTGCTTGTTTCAATAGAAAACCATTGTATCTTTATAAGCAACAATGCTCTACCTCTCCTGACCTCGGCACAAAGACGTAGTAAGTGTCAAACCATTTGGACTTTGAAGTACTTGCACTACTTGAAGTCCTTTAGAGTATCACACACAGCTCACCTATTCCTACTTGTCAGCACCTTTGTTCAATACATACTGATTTGAGTCCATAAACTATCTAGCACTTGAAGTCATATTGCTTAAGGCACAGTTCAGTAGGTCAGGAGATGGGCTGATTCTCAGTAACACATTCTTTAAAAACACAAGTTTGAAGTACAACGGTAATTTTACAGTACCAAAATTTTTATAAATCTTTTTGCCCCATATTTTAGGTCTTGAAACATGCAAGAAATTCCCCTCACCACATTATCATGTAGACATTGAATGATAATGTTTCCTTGGAATGACTAAACTCACTAACAAAATACCTGCTTTCATACAACGCATTTTATATGTTTTTATGAAAAAGTGTTTAAGTGGCGTTGAAACTCACCTTCATTAGCAAAATTCCTCTAATGACATGATCAATGGCCCCATAATCTAAATTGTCCTTTTGTTCAAAGTGAGAATATTCTTTCTCAGGAGAAATAGCTTTAATAATTTCAAGATGTTATTGGAATAAAGGCTACTGGCTTGAGTAGCCATTCTACTTGGCAAGTCCTTGTAACCAGTGTTCACCACACCCTGATGAGAAAGAAAAATAAATAGTTGTCAAAGCTTTCATGTATTGGAAACTTTTCACATGTTCTCCACAGATCTGATGCCCGTTTTATACATGCCAGTAAATCAAATTTGCATATTACTGCAGACATGAGTTACTAAAGCTTTCTTTTACAAGTTAAGGATTCTGTTTAAAACTCATAGCTTACTCTGATGCATGACCAAAGAAAGTCAGCAATTTTGTCAGGAAGCCAGAGACTAAATGAGCTGGGAGGCCAGTCAGGGAACTGGTTACAAAACCATATGGTGCTTATTTTTGAGAGTAAGAAATCAACTACTTCTTCAAATTCGAAAACACCTCATGATTGTCTGATAAGAATCACATTGCACAATGTGTTTCACAGATTAATTGCACTCCAGTCAATCCCAAGGAAGAAGATAGAGATACCTTCAAAACTTAAATTCTTTGCAAGTACATCTGAATTAAGATCACATTTCTTTAACATCCCTTCATATTATTATGAATGCAGAACATTCAGAAAGCCACGAAAGAATTCTAATGCCTTGCTCTGAAAACAACTTATATTGAATTCTGATCTTGAACACTGTACCCTAAATTACTGTTTCTTTTTTTCATTGCATCATTCCAGGATAGCCATCTTTCTTTCATTGCATCATTCCAGGATAGCCATCTGGACATTGCAGTTGCCAGTTCATCCCATATGCAGCCACACATGTTAGCCTCAATACACATCCTGGAGTAAGTCATGACGTGCTAGTCAAGTATGGCAGCCACAGAAGGAGTCAATACAAGGTAAAATTGAAATCCTTTTAGCTGGACTGTTCTTTTCACCTAGCTTTCCAGAACAGGCCAATGCATACCTCTACTACCTGGAGGATAAGTATTCTGCTATTGCTTTATAGACCACTTCCCAAGCTGGCTCCTGATGAGAGACTTTTCCTCCTTAGGTAAATTCCCACATACTGAAATGATAACATTTTTAATTGCCCCAAATAATGGGTCTTTACAAAGGAAAGCAGATGACTTGGTACTAGAAAGAGGGGGGAAAATACAGCATTATAGTTATTACTGAAGAGAGTGAGGTAGAGAATAGTAGGTGTATAGAAGATTTTTCTCATGTAGAATAGTATTTGAAGTGTTTTCACACTACAGGACTCTCACAGCTTGGATCAGTTTTTCACTATGTAAGCTGGGCATTTAAATTAATAGATTGAACAAACCTTTGAGCCCCACAGCACACATGCAGGCCTTCTGTGTGCCTAAAGCCCACAGCTACACAAACACAAACCTAGTGCAACATGGGACATGCAGTCTAGGTAGCATACGTGGGGAGGAGAGGCAACCAATATCCAGACTGTTGATTATATGTGACATTAGGTCAGCTCAGGCACATACAACCTGACCCAGAACAAAATACTTGGAAATGGTTCAATAACGGGAGTATTTAAATTTGCAAGATCTACATGAAATCTAAGTATTTCAATTCAAATATTCAACAGAAAATTAGCAGATATATTTCTTCCCCCCAGAGAAAAAAGCATAACTGGACTTTTCCCGTTAAGAGCAGATGATGATAGCAAACTCCTGCTCAGCTCTGCTAAACATAGAGTTGGGAATTATGCAAACTTGACTATCTTTAAACAGGCCCCAACATTACAAATTTAAAGTAGTTTTGACAACCAATTTAGCACAAAGCTGGAGATGCAAAAAAATCAGGAGAAAAAGCTAGGGCCTCCTAGAAGACCATCAGTGTAGGCCAGCAAGTCTATGAACACTTGACATCATCAGTTTTATCGCATTTGTCATTCTTCAAGTTTTAACTGCTAGAACCAGATCATTACAGAAAAATAATCTTCCATTCAAAAAGAAAAATCTCCTTGTAACTAAAGAAATAAGTTGGAAATGTGACCCCTGAAGAAATAATGAAAGAAAGAGTTTAAGATTGATTACATCTTCACACATTTTGAAAATGGTCTCCCATCTTCTTAGGTATATCACCACTTAGGACTGCACTGTTCTGAAAAAAAACCCAACTGGTAAAACTTGAACTGTTTAGACAACACTAACATATGCTCTGGCTGCAGACAAATAACTGCACCTTTATATCATCTTACCAGTATACACTGCATGACTTGACTTTTCCAGATCACACCTGAACTTAGTCTTCATTGAAAAAACAGTAGTCCTCTGAATGGTAATCAGTTAAAATCTACCATTCATATTGTAAAACAGTGACACAGAACACTTAATATTGAAATTAAACAAATCTCTAAATTGGTTTTTCTCTTTTTCTATATTTGGAATTGGACACTAAATATCCTTGTTAATAAAGCTCAAGGGATGAATTTAAGGGCATTATGGATATCACTGTTAAAAATGATGTTACCATGCTTATAAAAGTCACAACGCATAAAACATTCAAAGATGTTGTCTGGATAATAAAAGACGGTGTCTGGATAATATTCCAATTTGTGGTTTCATTACTTATGAAAGTCTCTGCTTTATTACCCCACAACGCATTGGTAAGAATTCCATGACAGACTTGCAGTGGCTTCAAGGAAAGGCAGTCTTTATTACTATAACATCTATTACTTTTTCATTTATTAGAGCAACGCTGACGTTATTTGTATTTTCTCTGCACATCAGTTATTTCTAAATGCTGATGTATAGATCTACACACCTTATAAATGTAAAGTTCTGCAGGATTTCTACTTTACCTCCAGCCTCAGCTCCATAATTACTGATCATTCTTTCATTGACTCCATCATACACATAGTGATTAGCATTGGAGCTTTCTTCCCCAATTTCATGTTTAAGAAAGTAAACCAAACAAGTTTAATAATTCTTACTAGAAATAAAGAGGGTAATTGGGGAGATATGTAATACACATGGGTGCTTTCAGAAGTAAATATAAAATATTAATCACATTGAGTCTGAATTGAAAGTTACTAGGACATCATTAGCAAAGAGAAGGAAATACTCTAAACCATTGAATAAAAATGAAATAAAACCTAATCCTGAAGCCCCCACTCATTAAAAGTTTTTACTACATATCTAGATACACGCATATTTCACTAAGCATGTTATACTAATAAGGACATATGTTTAGGCTCTGTGATAGTTATAAGTTGTATCTTACCTGGAATAAGAGCTGTACTAATATCAATATCCACTTCTTTATACTCTTTCGCAAATAATACCAGGTTTGCTTCAATATATTCTTAGGACATTTCTTTTGTATAGCCTCCAACACCCTTTCCTGTTTCAGGAGATTCTGCTCCATGGAATTTAAGCTGTTCCAGTGCTGGAGGCCCAAGCAAAAATAATGGAGATAACAGATACAGGATTACATTTTTCTTCTATATTTATAAAAAAAGTCATTCCTGTGTTAACAGACACAAGACAACAGTAGCTAACAGTCTCTCATCATAACTAGATCTGTTAAAAGAAAAGGAACAAGAGTCAGCTTTTAATAAGCACTAGGCAAATCAGGCTGTGCCAACTTATTTTTCAGCTTTACCTCAGCAACTTCTAAACTTTTTTTATTTCGAACAAAAATTTCAAAGATAAACTGATTGCTAAAATTAGTTTCATACATGTGAAGATACTTACCTGGGTGTTTATTTTACTAAAGAAAAACTGAAGTTACCTTGTCCAAACTAAAAAAAGGCTGGTTTTGCCAAGTAGTCACTGCTCAAAGACTCTGTGCCTAATACACGTTTAAGCATACAATTTAATAACTTCATTAGAAAAACCTACCTGCCTTCTTAAGTAATGAGAGTTGCTGTTCCCTTGGATAAACCGTTTATGATAAGTTCTACAGCAATAAAATGGCATATTTTCTCTGTTTTGGGCTAAAGTATATTATAATCTATAAGGATTACTAAAGAGTTTTTGTAGTGCTTTCATTTTTTGCTGTAGATACTGCGGTAGTTAGTCCGTAATAATTCTATTATATTCATTAACGACGTATGTTTAGAATTGCAGTACTACTCATCACTGCTACAATACCACGGTCCCAACTCAATCTCATACATGCAGAGGAACAGCTGTTCTTGTGCAGATTGCCATTTTATTTTGATGGGGGCCAGGTGAACAGTCCCCAGACTTCAACATAGAATCGGAGCCCAATCACATCTACATAACTGCCTGAATAAAATGGGGGGGGAGGGGGAGAAGGGCATTTCCTGACTACAGGTAAATAGATTCCCAAAGGATGTGAGAGGAACCACAGAAGTTCAGTTGCCTGGGACACAAACTTGACTATTCAAATAGAAAGAAACTGTAGTTAATGGATTACACTGGCAGGGGAATGGACTGAATGACAAACCAGGCTTTTCTATCCAAAATTATTATGATTTGTTTTCCAGTTTTTGAAAGTTTGTATATGAAGCAATTTGACTGGCAGGAATACAGGATCTATAGCAGAATGCCAGCTAGAAACCTGGGGAGGAATAACGCCATGTACCAATACAGGCTTGGGACCAATGACTGGAAAGCAGCTTTGCAGAAAAAGATCTGGGGTCTTTGTGCACACCATATTGACCATGAACCAGCAACGTGCCCTTGTGGCAAAGAAGTTTGTATATGAAGCAATTTGACTGGCAGGAATACAGGATCTATAGCAGAATGCCAGCTAGAAACCTGGGGAGGAATAACGCCATGTACCAATACAGGCTTGGGACCAATGACTGGAAAGCAGCTTTGCAGAAAAAGATCTGGGGTCTTTGTGCACACCATATTGACCATGAACCAGCAACGTGCCCTTGTGGCAAAGAAGGCATCCTAGTCTTCGTGCACACCATATCGACCATGAACCAGCAATGTGCCCTTGTGGCAAAGAAGGCCACCAGCATCCTAGACATAAATTGCAGTGTTAACACATGAGCAAACAATTAATTTACCCATGAACACCCAATTATTATATGCATGAGTACCTAATCAGTTCATGTGTGAGCGCTGTAGTGGGCATAAATTGCAAGGTTTGGTGGCAGGGGCTGCAGAGGAGCCTGAGCAGGAGAAGACCGTGAACTGCCCTGTGCCATCCAGTTCCAGCTGGCTCTGAAACCCATGTCAACACCCTCTCACACACCAAAAGCTGCCAGAGCAGCACATGGCACCCCTCCTCACACATGTGAGCAGTAGCTGCTAGGGCAGGAGATGTGAAGAGATATATAAAGAGACACATGGAGGGCTGAGGAGACAGGCACCTGGTGAGATGCTTGGAAGCAGGCATTCCATACCAAAGGGAATTCCACACCAGGGATGACCCCGGCCCAGGGATGACCCACGCTGGGGCAGGGGCAGCCGTGAGGGATGAGTCAGAAACAGTTGCACACAACCCCACACTCAAAGGAATTGGGATGGACCAAGCGTAACATGCAGGGAAAATGAGAAAAGTTGAGACTAGGAAGAGGGGAGGAGGATGATGATGTTTGGCTTAAGTTGGGCTTGGGAAGTAGGGAAGAAGCATATTTAAGTGGTTTTTTTAAATTATGTTCTCTTTTTCTGAATACTCAAATCAGTAATTTGAAGTTGGTGTTAATTAGCAATAAATTGAGTAAAAATTCTGCAAGTTAAGACTCTTTTGCCTGTGACAGAGAAACCTGGCAGATTGTTTTCAGAAAACATCCTTCAGTGCAAAGGAGAGCAGAACTTTGACCAGAATATTTTATAAAATGTTAAGCAGTGTTCTAGATTCTAAGCCATATTTTCTTACTCTACCTGGTATCGAATCCCTCGACAGTAACTCCCATTGCTTTGGCAGCTCCTGCTGCAGCCAGCCTAGCAACGCCACCACCAATTATCAGCATCTAGAGAGATCAAACAGATAGTAAAGTGCATTCTATGTTCACTTATTCCATCACATGCTGTGTCTGCAGTATGCCTTATCTTCAAAAGCACTTGAACTTTAAAGAGCATCAGAGGCTAAAAACTATAAGTACTTCAGAGAAGTAAAAAAAAAAATCTTATCTCAACAATGCAACATAGTTAAACAGCTGGTTTAGGCTATAAGAGCAGGTGGTCATCTGTACAAAAGGTGCCATATGTAGAAAATAAGATAGAAATAAGTTTGAAAAACTTTAAGTTAAACAAAACATGACTAGGGCCACTTTTTCTGTTTCACTGGACATAGACCTTAACAATAAGTTTGAAACTTTAAGTTAAACAAAACATGACTAGGGACACTTTTTCTGTTTCACTGGACGTAGACACCTACTCAAACTTTAATAACAAAGGATGCTAACCCTATTTGTCCAGCTACACAAATGTTTTCCTTTACTATAGCTCTTCTCAGATATGAATTCTGACAGGTATGCTGAAATAGGTATCAGAAGTTCAGTTTCAGAATGAAAAAATAGACTGTTTAAAGGTCCTTAAAGAAAAACAAACAGTGAGTGTCCTTCTGAGGTATGATGTGATTTAAGGTATTTTTACACTTAAAATAACTGCTATCGATCAAGCATTTTCCAAAAATAAATGAAAAACCCAAGGCAGAACTAAAACATACATAATACGTTCACCTACAAAGTTCAATTGCCCTTGGCTGTACTCAAGGCAGGTGAGAACAGACAGGAGAAGTCCTTGATGTTAGCGTCCTGCCAAGCAGAAGCAGATCTAGTACAACATCCTTTTTGGGACCATCCTGTGAGCAATCCAATCCTGACGCCCTGGAGAAGTCTTAAAAGGTTCTGCTCAATAAAATTTTACATTCAGAAACACTCAAATGCAGTTAAATCAACTTTTACAGGATGGCTCAAATGTCTAAAGCCAGTACCATCCAGCAAACCCAAATAAAGTCACAAGAAATCAAATGCTATTAGTTATCTCTTAGAAGGGTCATGTGGGAGAGCTGAACTGCCTTGTTTCACTAGTAGTCTAGCTTTCCAGTGCAAAATTTTACTCTGTAAATATCAGTTGTAGCAACTGTACTTCCACAGGAGAAACTTGTCCTGCTGCCATTATCTGACCAGTAAAATCCCTGCCAAAAGGATTAGATGCCAGCACTACTGATTTGTACCTATAACATGTAAACAAATAGCATTGCAGATAGGTAGTGACACCCTCAGATGAGAAAACGTTCAAGTATCCATGCCAAAAATACGACATGAAATATCACACTCCCTAGAGTTCAGATGTCAGTATACAAACTACAGAAGCGGAGCCCAAACCTCTTGAGACAAATCAATTAGATAATTAATAGAAGCCTCATAACAACAATAGCATAATGGACATCTTAAAGCAATAAATTTTGAAACAATATATTCAAATGTCGTTCCAATTTACATCAGTGGCTTGAAAGTTAAGTGTCTGATGGAGGACAAATGCTGGGAAAAGAATGCATACCAAAGGTAGTGACTCATAGCATAATGTGCTTCTTGCAACTGCAATATTTGAATTATTTATTTTTAATTCTGTGGATCAGCTGACATGCCTATACTTGACTGTCATCCCACTTGCACAGAATGTGGACAGTGCACAGGGCTGCTGACAGCTATTCCAGGAATTTACAGCACAGATTCCCTTGCTAAAGTAACAAGTTGATGATTATATAAACTTTACATGAACTGGAAAATAGGGCAAACCTTTCAGTTACCTTCAAAAAGGAAGTATGTTTGAAACATAAGCTGCATTCATAGTTATGTGCTGCTTAAGCGTTCCTGTACAACTTGTCACTCCCAATAAGCTACTGCTCAAAAAACTTTTCAATTTCTTGTTCTTTGTTCAGAGAACAGGAGGTGGCCCAGAAAACATTTACAAAAATGCTGGTTTGTGTCAACGTTTTGTAGCTATATAGACCACACTAGAATAAAGAATATATCTTTGTTACAGCAGGCTTTTGTTAGCAACATCTAATACTTGTGGAGTTTTTGGTGGGTAGGGTTTTTTTGTAATTTCTTTTTTAATTTCATTTTATTTTTTTTACTTATTGGAGAATTAAGGACATAATCACTGATTTCTTCAAAAGCGCTGCAGGTATGCCGTAATTTGAAGGGGGGTTGCCGTTGTTTTGGGCTTGTTTTGTTAAAGAACAATTTCCAGGCCAGTTAACTATGGGTTTCTTAGTGCTTTATAGTATTTGGCCAAAAAGGCCAAGCAACTTCAAGATTTTTCTTAGAAAAATTAACACTTGGAAAACTCATTTCCCATCTTTATAGTTTTCTTACTTAAAGCCTTTTTCTCCTTCTTTCAAAGTTTAAAATAAAACTAAGCTGGGCATGGAGTAAAATCCTCTTTATCCTAAAAGGGTGACAGATATAAAACCAGTTTAACATCAGTGATCTAAATGCTGAGGCAGGGTGCATCCAGTGCAACTCTCCTGATTCCTTGGATACAGACAGCAGAGAAGTTGGTCCATTGTCAGTACTACAGGGTAAGATAGGCAGTCATTCTAGGAATTCCTATACAACTCTGCAAAATTAGTATTTTGTAGCTAATGGTGAGTGATAATTTTTCCTACTGAAGTTAATGGCAAAATTTCTGCTGGCTTCACTGAAGTGAAATTTCACCCAGTGGAAGGAAATAAAAGACTGGCAAAAAAGTGAGAATTGCTAATGCCCTGGCTCAACTTGGGTAAGACAGTCATTGTATACACATGCTTTCTGTATTAGTTGAAAAGTTGTTTTTCTTCTGTGGGTACCATCTGCTTCATTGTCATAGCCATACAATCCTGAGGTAATAATTTATTTTGGTCTACAGGCAAATAAAAGGATAAATGTTAGAAACAAATATTTTAAGAGAAGTTGGTATTTAATGTTAGAACATTGGAGGGAAATCAGAGAGTTTGACACTAGGTTAATTAGATTTAAATAGCTTCAGAGAGAGAGAGAGAGAATGTGCAACAGGAAAATACCATTCATCTTTGTAGCCAGATTGCTTAAGTTTACCAGAGCTGTCATCAAGACCTTTCAGAGACTAGTTTCATGATTGTTTATGGTTCTGTAAAGAGAAACAATATTGACTGCTGACATTATCATGGCTTGTAATTTTTTCCCCCTTAACTTCACTGAGGCTGACTACATGAAGTGATTTGTTTAGCTTCACCTCCTTCTGCAACAAAAGGGAAAAATACCCCTTTAATAAGATAAGAAGATGCAACTGAAGGGCCCAACCTAAGTCAGGAGGTCCAGTCTCCTTCAATTGCAAACACCACACATAATCCCCATCATAAAAATAATTTGCCTTTGGAAATAGGTAAGCAGGAAATATTTCCTCTTAAAGGTAATTTGAAGTGTGAGGTCGTAGTCATAATTTCCTTACAGAGATACAAATGAAGGAGCAAATCTACTGAACCAAACTGTTATGCTGTGGATGAAGGCCTTTCTTCATATCTGATCAAACCTTACTGAAATCAAATGAAAAACTGCACCAAGTTGGAAAGAAAAGCAGACCTTTTTTCTTTCCCCCACAGGTACAGGACAAGGTCTTGTTTTGCGTCCCTAGAGATGTGGGAAGGCTATATGTATATAAATATATACATTCATCACAAGAAAGCCTGTCATTTAGGTTATTGTTTGCATAGAGATGCATCAGACACCTATTAGGTCTCTAGAAGTTTTACTTTGTTCTTCAGCCCAGATGTGATACAGTTAAAGGATTTTTCTAGCTCTCCAATACTGTTACTGCTGATGGCACTGAACTAACGTCACTTTCCTCTGGGGGGAAAAAGAATTGCTAATCCCCACTTGCTGTCAGCTAACTCCCAGCTTGTCTTCATCAACACACCTTACTGCCCACCAACTTATCTCACCTAGCTTTTTTCATTCTCAAATATGGACAGAAAGTGAAAAGATAACTTCTGGCTTGTATAATATGCTTCAGTTTAGTCTGACTACACAAGTCTGGTTTGAAAACACCAGGGAATGAAAATGCCACATCAAAGCTCTGCAAATACCAGCATATATGAGTTTTCAGTTCTCTCTTTTCCTTCTTTAGTAATCATTACTGAATCCTATTCTGCGGATTCTTTGCTATTGAGAGAGTAACAGGGCCATAAGCTCACCCTTTTCCTATGCTATAATGTTTGTTAGTGGATAGTTTGCTCATCTCCGACTATCTCAGTTTACATAGCCAGACACTAATTCAGATCATACTGGAATTAACTGCTTACTTCTGCACAGTTTTGTTCATTAGCCACTTCTTTGTGTTTTCCCTCAAAGACATAAAAGACCCTGATAATTTATACTTTGCAAGTAAGAATAATAAAAAATTTTAGTCCAAAGGGTCTGGAAGGACTAAAGCAGTAGCAGAATCCCCCCCCCTTTTTTTTTTTAAATCATAAACTGGGGTTTCTCACTTATTTAGCTTTCGCTTGCTCCCACCATACTGATCAGTTAACTCATCCTAGACACGCTTACTGCCAGAAGGGAAGACATGGAGAAATTTGAACACTGGTATTTTATAAGATATTTAATAGGTGTATTAAAAGGTCCATGGACTGTATGGATTCAGAAGGTATGGAAATAAGAAATACTAGGAGATGGACCTCTCTACTGGGTCAATCTTATTCCAGGAAGGAAAGATTACTGGTAGATGATTTCCTATGATTTCCTGTAAGTGTGGAGGGCCAAACCAGGTAGGGTACATAGTAAAGCAACCTCTTTCCATCCACCTGCAAGTAGACAGGGGTCACAGAAAACAACTGCTTTGTGTCATTGTGCTGAGCCTGCGAACCAGAGTCAGGGTTCATACTTGCACAAAGGTGTCACTGTCACCATCTGTCTAGAGCTAGTTCCATCAGAACCAGAGTGAGGTTTCTCACTGGGATGATGTGAGAAACCTTGACATCAGAAAACTTAAAACACAAGAGATTAACCCTGTCTCTTCTTAGCTGCCACCTTCTTAAAACAGCATCCCAATGTAGTTCCAGCTCCCTCAGTGTAGGATGTGAGGCTGAGGATCGAGAGAAACGCTGGCAACTGAACTTCATTGGAAACCAGTGGTGACAGCACTGTGACAGTAAAGTGGGAAATAGGAGAATATGGTGAAGAGGATTGAATTTCTTTTAGCTCCTTTCTCCTTAGCAAATCTAAGCCTGTATATACATGTCACAGAACATAAACATGCACATGACGACACACAGTTACAATAGAATTGAGGCAGGGTTTGGGTGAAAGCTGATGTGACCTCAAACACTTACAGGGCAGTCCAAGGAGTAACAGCATGAGAATACAGGTATTAGAGTGAATCAGTTCTCTCCCTCCAATAGCAGTTCAGTGTTCACCTCTAGTGGGGAAAAGGGAGGACGAATTGCTGCTCTGCAGACTGCAGTAAGTGCTGAGCCTTTTTGTCAAACGGGTCTCCTATAAAGCGACATGAGATCTTGGTTTGAATTGTTGTTCAGATTTAAAGAAAGCAAACTATTTAGGTTTGATTCAGCTTAACTCCCTACATGTCCCATTGCTGTTTTGTTAGACATACTATGATAAAGGCATTAGCCTCTGATTACATCAGGCCAGCTGTACCTACCTAGTCAAGATTTAAAGAAAGTCTTGCATAAAAACATAATTTTTTTTACAATTTATCACTAAAAATTAAGCTTATTGTTTACAAGACACTTAGATATCCGAGTCCTGGACAGGGTTTGCAGAAATAAAAATCCCAGGAAAGAGTTGTTTTTCTTCTGCATATAGGATGTTAACAGCTAAGCAGGAGTGGCCCAGGGATGGGCCCAAACATCCTTCTTGCTATTAAAGAGCACTTCACTTTTTTGGATATACAGAGAACAGAAAAGGAATACATAAAATTGAAACACAAAATTACTTTTCTACAGCATGTTAAGCATGATGTGGAAAACAGAGGACTACATTCACTCTGTACCTCCACAGTGGAATGCTATGATATCATAAGCAGTGACATGAAAAACTTTTCAGATTATTTCTAATAAAACATGAGTGGCAAGGCAGCAAGCGGCAGGGGAAATGCCTTGTTCAATGAAGCACTTACGTGTTTGGTATCTTTACCAAATTGATTCTGCTGGAGATGAACTGGTTCAAATTTTAATCCATTTCAATATGTAGCCTATGTACATAAATAATTGGTTGAGTGTTTAAACTAGTTGTTTGTGTGTTGGTTTTTTTTTTTTAACGAGTTCCTTATAGAAATCTAAATGGCTTTGAAATCAGTTCCATTTCTGAATTGTTTCAAAATGTGTCTTATACTGAACGACGACTGGTCTTGACTGTTTGGCCAGTAACGCACTGTGATACTACATGGGGAACCAGAGTTCAAAACTAGCAGGGAGAAGTTTGCACCTTTAGTTGTCAGAGGCTGAAAGTTTAGGAAGGGTAACGGATTCTTTTAACCAGTTCATACTGTCCCCCGGGCCAGGCCTCAAAATAAACAGTGACTTCAAAGACAGTATTATAGGTTCCGCTCCAAGCTGAAGACAATCCTGTTTGCATGTTGTGATCAGTTCACACTTTCCTTTGCAAACAATCTTACATTGCACTCCTACTTATCTGAGAGATTATCATGGAAAAATAATAAAAAGTGGTACGTTAAAGCTATGCCAAATGTAAGGCACATTTATCATGCTGTCAATGGAATTTCTTACGATATGTCTCAATGGATTTACTAAAATGAGTTTTGTTCTGTACCTATAGTAGCTATCGTTCTTAGAGAGGACATGTATACTATATTTTACAAAAAGAAAGAGTGATGCTTAAGCAGCAGAAAAAAAGAAAACATGACACATGAGCCCTAAAAAAAAAGTTCAACCTTTTGGTAGAGTGGTCAAAACCATTTCTTTAGGACTGCTTGTGTAAAGCAGAAGCCAGAAAACAGGGGAGTATTCCTAAAGCTCAAAGTACTCTAGTTTCTAAATTGACAATCACATTTAGCTGTGATTAACCTAACAGATTAGGTTAATTCAGGTTTTTTTCACTCCCTCCTTTGGGCTGCACTGGGTGCCCCAAGCAGTGAGGAAAACCATCCTTTGCTAGCTCTGTTTTTGCTTCATGTAGACAGTATTTCAGCTGGCTCTTCCTCTCCCAGTGCCCATCTGGAAAGCCAGTTCTCAAAACTGCCAGCATTGCTCTAATCTCCCTTCTGAGATAATTCTACCTGTGTGGTAAAGCCCACAGCAGAACAAACAATAATCTGGTGTGATCTGGCATGCAAGAATAACAGTAGTGCACCAATGTCATTATCTGGTAGTACTCTGCAGATGTTGGCCATGATGCTAAGGGCATCATATCCTTGAGCAACTTAGTCCATTGCTAGAGCTGTAGCTTTGCATTCAGCAAGTTTGTCAGGACGACTGGGTTCTGAGCTGGATAAATAAGGCTGACAAGTGTTGCATTTTTCTTGAGCAAAGTTGCTTCATGCACTCCTAGATCCTCATTTAGGCTTGGATACAAAACCTATCATGCTTGTTTAATTAAACACAATACTAATAATAATTTAAGCTAGTATAATTTAAGATTCAGCTTTAAGTAATCATATAGAATCTTTTGCCTTGTGCTGCCCTCTACTATGCTCTCAATATGTTCACTATACTAAGTACAGATGTAACAGATCCTGGCACAGGACTGAGGCTCTAGGACCAGCAATAGTACACAAAAGTAAACTAAATTCATTTGCTTTAAGTGACCAGAATTCCACCAGTGAGGCAGGTGACTCATCTGGCTAAAGGTTACACAAGCTAAAAGATCACTAATAGAATGGTCTGGGAGATACATAAAACAAGATCTCTAACACAAGAAATTTAATAGAAATCTACAGTGCTGGCATACAAAATATCCATTCCTTTCTTGCAAATGTATGAAGCTACATCTGCTTGAATGATTTCATACTATAGGTAATTCAACTAATTTGGTACAAATATGAAAAGAAACTTTGGGTCTTCAGAATAAATATGGTTACATTATTCACATCAAATGAAAAACTCACCTTTAAAACAATATCTGAACCAAATATAGATTTCATAACATTAATTACTGCTCAGGCTTCTTTGCCTTTTTGTCAGCTTTATGTTCCACTTACACTTTTAATCTTTGTTTTACCAAGGACTGGACACCAGTAGGAGAGTCCGCAACCCACTTCTCACCTTTACGTTTCTTTGGTAACTCCCATAACCAGGTCCTTATAGTGAACACCTATAAAATAAAAGATACAACTAAATACAAAGACTTTTCCCCCCTAGTTTGTGTCAACTTAGTTTTTAGTTAATTCCAAAGACACAGATTGCATTTCAACATCCAATGGATGTCAGCAGACACGGTTTATCTAATCCCCTTATGAAGTTTGAAAATTCCATCCATATATCAAATCCGGTAAATTTTTATGCGCATAAGTCATCCTTAAAGAAGTATAATCACTGGCTGACCTTAGTGGGATGGTTAGCGTGAGAGAAGGTGGCAGGATTGGGCCCCAAGTTTTCATAAATAACACAGACCATCTCCAGATGAACATTCCACTGTTAGTTTTTATAGTGCGTCTTCCACAGCCAGCCCACATGGTCTCACACACACATTCATAGATGCCAAAACAATAACAAATTAAAGTTTCGTTTATAAAAGGGCCTTGGCTTAGATGCTGCTTATACAAGTTTGCATGCTGTTTACCCTGAAAAAGGTGTGGAACTGACCACAATGAGGTGACAACCTCAATTCCACTCGCACATGAGGTGGGAAAACCAGTAACAAAAACACAGGATTAGGAAAGGACACTTTGTTTTTCCTGGCTTGTGAGTGAATAAACCGTGTTTTGTTAATAAAGAAGTGAAGTCATTTTGTGAAGCAGACTAAGGAACAACTCTCTTCCCCCTTAGCACATATATGCACATAAACATTTATATATAGAGAGAGGAATATATAAATATATATATATGCCAGATTGTACACACATATCCATGCTAAATATGATGATCCACAGAAGGATGAAGTCCTAGATTATTATTCTCCTCACTCGCTATCCCTTGCAGGCAGTGGAAGGTTTTCATTGACATCAGGGAAGCTGGATTTCTAAGCATTACACTCCCCCTATGCTGATCACAGTTCGAGGGCTACATATCACCCAAATCCTGCCTGTGCTTTCAAAACAGAGTTTAAGTGATAGAAAGGCTACATACTGCTTCCCTGAACTATTTAGAGATTTACCTGTATGGCTTGATCCTCCAGAATATTGTCAAAACCCAATGCTGTCAAAGTAATATGCGCAGAGAACCAGGGAGATGCCTTGAAAGATGAATCAGTTTCATCCAAGTACTGGTTCCGTCCAATTCAACAGGAACGTTCTCACAAACGTTGGGTAGACCTGATATTTAGCCCCAAAACAGACCAATTAAGAAAGGGAATCAAATGTTTCACCACACCCACACCATTTCACAGAAGTTTTTTTTCTGCAGATGTTTTTCTTTAATATTACACACAACCAAACACCTGACTGCATACATCTCATTAAAACTTGGTTGTCCCCATAATTAACTAGATACACCCCAAGCTATACATTAAATACTAGCACAAATGCAAAAACTACAGCACGCTTGCTTAAACATACACTGTCAGTTCAATGCCAGAAGACATTCTACAAGAGATTACACAGACCAAGCAGATACATGTGGCAGGGACATTTCTATTAGAAACATTCTAAACAAAGCCATTTAGTACAGAGCACATTTTGCTTAAAAGATATACACATGGCATTAGAGCAAAGCTGGGAACAACTATAAGAACTTTAATTGACACTAAGGAAATAACTGCCAATAATTATAATTCTACAAAGAAAAGTGTCATAACAAATTCACTGGAAAAATCTCAGTTCCATCCTGCACATGTGTGCATGATATTTTCAGGCCATTAAGCTAAAAGAAATATTTTTTTTTTTTTTATTAAAAAGGAAAACCTTTATACGTAAAGTGCTACAGAAAACAGAAGCTTTCTGTTACAGTCCTGGGAAAATACACAACAAACTGTTAAGGAAAGAAAATATGCTTCAGATACACTCCTCAAATTAATAGCTCTTCCCTGTCCTGCGGGAGGAAGGCAGTAATTCATCACTATCAGCAATTACTATACACAATGCACTTGCAGTATCTCAGTTGCTTGGTTAACGAGTAGCAGGTAAAGTAAAGCAAAATCTCCCTCTAATCCCTGCCCATTTACTCTAGGAAGGAAGGAAATAAGCACAGAATACCTCTGACGCAAGATCTAAGTAATCCAAAGGAGAAGCAAGAATGGGTTCTGGAAATGCTTAACCTATATCCTGTTCTACCCCATGTGGCTAATGGAATTATACAAATATAAGAAACAAGAGGTATAACCCACAGTAATTTTTGTATCCTAGATTCTTTTAAGGTCAAACACACAAACACTGTTCTCATTTTAATTTTTTTTTATCCATAAGAACATTCTAATACTTTGCAAACTGGTTGCACAATATAGGAGGAATTGGTTTTCAACACTAGCCTTCAATCTGTAGTCAATTCTATAGGTCACCTATATCACCTTCCATTCTTTGATGTTATGACAGCACTACAGACCAGCATCTGGTGTTCGAGATTTAGATTTGAGTTTTAGATTGGAAATAGTATTTTCCTTCATATACCAAATTTGAAAAGGCTGAATCCTCAAATCTCTTGCATGACCTATCACTGCTTCAGTGTCATGCACGCAACTGACTATCACCTTAAAGTGAAATACAATTCTATAAGTCTGCGCAGTATAGACTGCATTGATAAAAAGCATTCTAAACCTGCTATTTCTGTTAATACAATTCTTCCCATAGCCACTTTTGGGGGAAATAAAAAGTAATCTTTTTATTATCTCTATATATGTAAAAGCAGTAAAAGTTCTGGCAGCCCTAGAATCAACAGGATCCCAATCTCCATAAGATTTTTCTGAAAATTGGCAGAGTTTAGCTTGAGAGCAAGCCTGTGAAGCAGATATGTTCAAGGCTCATACTTCTCCCCTCTGGTAAACTGGTCACTGGAACACCTGTATTCTCAGCCTAAACTTTTATACATTTCAAAGCTCACTACTGTAACTGTCCCCCAAATGGAAAAAAAAAATTTTCTTCGGCACCATGAACCACCAACAACAACAAACAACATAGTTCTAATCCTAAAGACAGGCTGTAATCAGGCTAGGATGGGATCTGGAGCTGGGTATTACTCCTTTCCCTTATACACCTCTTCATTTCATTTGCCGAGCTGATGATTCATTTCAAATTTGTGCTAATGAAACGCAGCACTGTCATAAATCTGGAGCTGCACGAGCTCCCATGAATAATGTCTTCACTTGCAAACCGTACCTATTTCAGGCCTGACCCTCCTTTGAGCACATTTTACCAAATGGTCCAAGGTACATTGTGTATTACACATACAATAGACTACAGACAGGAAGTCAGTGAATGAGCTTATAGAAAATAACACACTCGAATGTCGAACATTTGCCTAAGAATAATTAACATTAGCATAGGGTAAACTAAGTCCTCCACTTGTACAGCAGAAAGAATAATTACAGGAAACTTTACCACTGTATTTGAAGAATTCAGATAATTTCCTTTATTTTATGGTTTTAACTAGGATGCATATGAAGTAGGTTAATTACATTTTTTAGGTGCCATGAGCAAAACCACAGGAATATTTCTGAATGTCATGCTCCTGGGACCTTCTAGTAACATATTTTTGAATAATCATGCCCTAAAGCAAATTTACAACCTCATTAGGACTGTGAGCCAGTGTACGTGTACAAGATTAGCTACAATCATGCTCCTTTCTGCAGGTCAGTAAATTCATTAGTTATGTATCTTTGCTGTACAAGTGTTATGTCCTTCCGTTAGGAAAGAACAGACGGATAATTGTAAATTACTGAAAATCATTTGTACAATTCTTCTGTTTTAAAATCTTCTTTAGCTGTCTCTTATAGGTAGTAGGCCTCCCATATAATTCAATGTACTGTTGAACTTGGACGTTTGTTTTTAGTAGATTTTGCTTTCTAAATTTATGTTCATTCTCCTAGTAATAAGATCACTAGTTTTATTATTTCATTCCACACAGATCATAGATCATGCATTCATTCTAATCATTTATAGTTCTTTTCTGACATAATTCATCTGTCAGACACTTAAAGGTTTAAAATCCCTTTGCAACAAGAATTTGGTGCATCCAAATCAGATCTCCCCCAGAAAATTAAAATTTTCCACAGCTCTTCTCAGTCTGGATATAGTTGGCAGCAACCTAAACCACATCCTTATGTCATCTTATAGTCTAAAGGAACTCCAATAGCTTAGTTTAGGGCAAAAAAAAAAATTATATAACAGCACACATACCCAATGAGCTTGGGCCTGGAGTGGGGTAAAGCAATATTTTTGCAATATGCCTTAAGATCTATTAAAAAATAGTGGCTACTCAGGGTTAGCCATTTATTGTGTTATTTGTCCATATCTGTTCACAGAATATACTAACAGTTTTCTACGAATTCAGGAAAAGGTAGCCCTTGAGAAGTTCATAGTCAAAAAACAGGAAAGTCAATTAAAAATTTGTGAAGGAAAAAAAATAGGCATTTTTAAAACATTTTCATTCTAGCTGAACAGTGACATCCAACAATTTACCAAGGCAGTCTCTGAGGTTTCGCCATTGCTTTCAGTGGGAAGGCAAATATATAGTGAGGCACAGAACATTTAACTCATTTACATACAGGTAGAGTATCCAGCAAGAGAAAGCACCATCTTTTCAACCATGACTTAATCTATGAAGTCTATTCCAAACACAGAAGCAGTAATAGTATGAAATACTTTTTGCAGTCTGCTTTAGAGAAGGGTTATCATATCTCTTGTTGAGGCGTATATAGTGAGGCACAGAACATTTAACTCATTTACATACAGGTAGAGTATCCAGCAAGAGAAAGCACCATCTTTTCAACCATGACTTAATCTATGAAGTCTATTCCAAACACAGAAGCAGTAATAGCATGAAATACTTTTTGCAGTCTGCTTTAGAGAAGGGTTATCATATCTCTTGCTGTTGGGTTTTTTTTTAATTTGGTTTCAGGGGGAGTTGTCATTATTTGTATGGCGAGAGATTTAAAGGCCTCATTTAGGAACAGAAATTAATGCGATAGACATTATGAAAAATGTTTAGAAATGTGATTTCAGCTACTCACACAATTAGCTTTAAAGTGGCTAGCTCAAGATCAGCTAGTAGCATGTATCTGTCTGTGGCAGGTCGCCTTATTGCAGCCATCTTTTTTTTTGTATATTCTCTGTCTTTCAAAAGTCTACCACTGATTACAGTAAAAAAAAGTGCTGCTGTTACACTGTTTGCAGCACATTTACTAGGTTAATCTAGTTTAACTATGTCTACATTAGACTGAATAAAAAAGTTGCACGCACACACACACGTGTAAACAAAAGCACACACCCTTAATACCACAACTTTGTAAAGGTCTAGCTCATTTGATTTTAAGAACAGGAACTGCACTTGAGCAATATTCCTCACATGATTCATTAGACTTTGGCCTTAAAGGCTTCCTGCCATAGGAAATCTTTTAGTTTTTACATTTTATTTAATTCTTTAACATTCTCTAAGCATTTTGAATGAAATATATTGTTCAAATACTCCTTAATAGCAACTTGATTTCCATTTTCTGTTGATTTCTCTTCATGTTTTCTCAATTTTTTCATTGAAATATCCAAAGAATGTCCCTAAGGAAACAATGGCATATTAATTGTTTGGTTTGTTCTTACAAGAACAGTAGTTTAGATTATTTTATTATGTTCCAGACAATGATTGCCTAACCAGATAATGTAAGCAAAGTAAAGTAAACTGGAAACAGAGTCTAATTACAAAAGACATGGCTTGGAACTTTGTAGTGATGCATTTGTAGTTGAGAAATACCAAATAATTCAGTTCACAGTGCAGAGAAGATGATCGCAATATCACAGTGATAACCAAGTAATACAGAAAAAAACTTTAGCCAAGGAGTAAATAATGCAATTGAAGAAAGGATGCAAAAAGGTAGTGTAATATCACTGTAGAGGACTCCTAATCTTGGTCTTATTATGAACAAGATTGTTTCCCAGATATAACTATTACAGCGGCCAAATGGCTGGTTTTACTTATACCAGACACATTCCTCAGGAGGTAGTGTGACATTTGGGAGACGGACAGACATACACGCGCTCATCCTCTCGTTATTGGCATTCACAGCAATAAAATGGTGTCAGAATCGTTATTTCAGCCCAACATACCTTAAGATGATCTTCTGGAACCACATAACACAAGTCTTAAAGGCAGCCTGCATCACTATTCATGTACAAGGCAGGCTCTAGTCACTTCAGAATTCAGACCCCTACGTTCATAGAATCAGATATAGATAAACCAGTCTCAGACCACTGGAAAAATGCAGCCCATAAGCTATAAATTGTTCAGCATCGTATAAAGTAAATCCTTGCTATCACAGATAGATTTGGGGGAGAGATTGTGGGGGTTTTGTTTCCTTAAAGTTCAAGAACAGTACACCTATTAACATTCCTATTTGAAGATACTGAAAGACTCCACATGAAATCAAAAGAAGATGGGACTGATGAAGACAGGCTGAGAAGGGATATCCTCTAAACTTTTTGTTCTATGTAGAACTGCATGAATAACCATGCATCTCAATTCATTCAGTTGACAGTTTCATTACATAAACAAGTCTATCAGACCTGATGAGATGCATCCCAGGGTCCTGAGGGAATTGGCTGATGGAGTTGCCAAGCCATTCTCCATCATATTTGAAAAGTCATGGTAGTCAGGCAAAGTACCCAGTGACTGGAAACATGGGAATATGACACCCATTTTTAAAAAGGATAATGCGGACCCTGGGAACTACCAACCAGTCAGCCTCACCTCAGTGCCCAGTAAGATCATGGAACAGATCCTCCTGGAAGTTATGGCAAAGCATATGGAACACAGGGAGGTGATTAGAGACAGCCAGTGTTGCTCCACCAAGGGCAAATCATGCCTGACTAATCTAGTGGCCTTCTACAATGGAGTGATTGCATCAGTGGACAAGGGAAGAGCGACTGATGTCATCTCCCTGGACTTCTTTGACAGTCCCCCACAACATTCTTGCCTCTTAAGTTGGAGATACAGACTCGATGGGTGGACTGTTAGATAAGGAGTTGGCTCAATGGCCACATCCAAAGAGACACGCAACAGGCCAACGTCCAAATGGAAACCAGTAATGAGTGGTGTCCCTCAAGGGTCCATACGGGGACCAATACTATTTAATATCTTCAATCACAGACAATGGGATTGAGTGCACCCTCAGCAAGTTTGCGCATGACACCAAGTTGAATGGTGTAGTTGTTACCTTGAGAGAAGGGATGCCATCCAGAGGGACCTTGACAGGCTTCAGGAGTGGGCCCATGTGAACCTCACGAAATTCAACAAGGCCAAGCACAAGGTCCTGCACCAAATTGGTACAAACCCCAATATCAATACAGGGTGGGGGGATGAACTGATTGAGAGCACCCCTGTGGAAAATGACTTGGGGATACTGGTGGATGAAAAATTGGATACGATTTTCCAAGCTGGCAATGTGTGCTTGCAGCCTGGAAAGCCAGTTGTACCCTGGGCTGCATAAAAAGAAGTGTGGCCCAGCAGGTCAAGAGAGGCAATTCTACCCCCTGTACTCTGCTCTTGTGAGACCCCACCTGGAATACTGTATCCAGCTCTGGGGTCCCCAGCACAAGACAGACACAGACCTGTTAAAGCAGGTGCAGAGGAGGGCCACAAAAGTGATCAGGGGGATGGAACACCTCTTCTATGAAGACAGAGAGTTAGGGTTTAGCCTGGAGAAGAGAAGGCTCTGGGGAGACCTTTCAATACTTAATGGGGCTTCTAAGAAAGATGGAGAGAGACTTTTTACCAGGGCCTGTAGTGACAAGACAAGGGGCAACAGTTTAAACTGAAATGTGGTAGATTTAGATTGGATATAAGGAAGAAATTTTTTTACAATGAGGGTAGCGAGTCATTGGAACAGGTTGCCCAGAGAAGCTGTGGATGGCCCAGCATTGGAAGTGTTCAAGGTCAAGTTGGATAGGGCTTTGAGTAACCTGATCTAGTGAAAGATGTCCCTGCCCATGGCAGGGGATTGGACTAGACGATCTTTAAAGATACCTTCCAATCCAAACCATTCTATGATTCATCAGCCAAGAAAAAAGGCTCTGTAGATCAGTGTTCCTCAAAGCATATGTATATACTCATGTTTATCAGGGAGATTCATGACCTCATCTTGTCCTCATTAGGAGTTGAAATACAATAAGCATCCAATCCAACTGGGCTTTAAGTAAACAAACAAGCTCTTATAAATGCTTACAGAATAGCACACAGTATTCATCTTATGTTTGTCACAAAACACCAACTCCACTATGACACCAAGTTCCTACAGCTCTGCCTGCTGTCTGTTTCCCTTGAGCTTTAGCAGAATTTATTCTGAAATTTCATCTTTCTGTTCCTTCAGGTAGTTTCCTTAACCACCACCAGTATATTAACGGATAGTGGAAAAAATGAGTACAAACTTCCTATACTCTTATTAATTTTTCCTTTGATACCAGTTTTGCAATTTAATTTGTGTTCCATTGCACACCATGTCATCTGAACGAGCTTCAGGGCTGACAACCTACAGAAATCATAAGAGTGGCCTCTGTCAAAAATACAGCTAATTGTTTTCTTTTCCTTTGGATTGATCTCCCTAATACTAAAAGCCTTTAACTCATTCCCTGAATGCACAGTTCTATTGTATTTTTAATAAGCTCACGTAACCCTTTTTTTCCGAAAACTGTGATCATATGTTATCAGCCAAGTTCCTCCTAACTGGTCTAGTGCAACAAGCAGCAGCTTTCATCTAAACCCTACCCACATTTTCCTTCTGAAGAGATGCACAAATAGCCTGAGTTCTTTCAGCACACTTGTGAATTTGCTTTGTAGCACAGCCAGACACTACCACGTTTTTATATCAGCAGCATCCTTCAAATAAAGAGGAAAGGCCTTTAAAGAGCAAAGGTCATTACAGGCTGATTACAAAACCTACAAGACTGATTTCCTCCTTCAGTGTAAAGCATTCAGATTTTAGGCAACAAATAAGACAATGTAGGGAAACAAACTTCAGCCAGTATCATGAACTACTTACCCCAAGACTTGGTTGGGTCCTCATACTGGAAGAATTGTTTTTACACTATTATTATAAGTTAGATGAATGTTATATACAAAGCTAAGCAAAGAAAATAAACTTTTCTGCATTGCTGGTACTATTTCCTTTCTAACATCAGTGCTATCCTTGCCCTTTCACACCCACTCCGAGTGCCCTATTTCTGGGTAGGAGTGTCCTGTCAAATTGTCTTACCATCATGTTATTACTACTGCTGTGGCTCTTGGGCCTGTTTGTAAGTCTGCATCATTAGTAAGGAGGCAAATTGTCTCCCCATTTTATTAATATTAAATCATTTATTTACATTAAAGACTGAAAAGAATTACCTTCTCACAGTGTACAAGTTTCTCACCTTCTAGGTGCCCAGCCTGAGGCACTCATGAGTGGGATCCATTTTAACTAATTCTAGACATCTAACTTTTAGATGTGTAGCCTGAACTAGTTCAATTACTTCCTTCAGAGTCAGAAAGAAAGATACATTTTTCACAAGGTGTTTCAGTTGCCCTGCCTCAGGCTTTTTTTAGGCAGATGTCAATTCTCACTGTGTCCCTCCAGATGACAATAAATGTCTGCAAAAAGGGAACCGCACACTGAACAGTAACAGGAGAAAAAACAGTATTCTATGAGCATTGTTCATTTGAAAGAATAATATGCAAATACAATACTGTTATAATACAAATGTCCAGACATTACAGATGTAATATCATAACTTTTTGAAATGTTAACATGGCATCCTTAATGCACCCTCGCTTCCCCCCAAAAAAACCTATGAGTACATCAACAGTATTGTGAAAGCAGTTTCTTTATAGAACAATCTCTCTTCATAAGGACTACCAAAACCACATGAACGGAATGATTCCGAGGGAAAATTAGTAAGCGTTCATCCTTACTCAGCCACTTAAAAATGAAATCTACTGAAATCAATCTGCTTCACAGCAAAAAAAAAAAAAAGGAACTCTTGACCTATGAAGTAAAAGACACGGTGTTTTGGGTTTGGGGGTTTTTGGGGGGGGTTAAAAATTATTACATTGAGTAAGACTTGTTCTCAGACTTTCCCAAGACAAATGAATAATACCTTATTACAACACCACCACATCCTGCATATTATTGTACAATCTAACTGATCTGAGTTGTCATTGATGCATTTCATGAAAACTAACTGTAGAAAGTTCTTTTTTTGTTTATTCCACAAATAATTTAGCCTTTCAAAATATTCTAAGTATACAGATTATGTATACAAATTAAGTATACAGATTTCATAGCAAATGGTAAAGTTAGTGTCACCTTTCCTGTCTGTATTGGGTAAAACAGCTATGCTAAACCCAAAAATATTAACTTGCTTTCTTACCCATTACAAATTCAATGGAGAATTTTAATATAAATCAAAATGACAAAATAGTGCATGGGATTAATTATCTTCCAATGCATTATTTGATCCAGTGTGCAAGTGACACAGGTTACATAATTATTTTTAAAGTAATTTACCCTGATTTATAACCTGCTTTTGGCTAAAGATGTTATCTCAACACCCAGAAGCAGTTTGAGATATAGCAAGATTACAGGATTGTGAGCGGTAACACACCAAGAAGCTCTACTTCCCCTCCTTATTTCTACAAGTAACATCATTTTTTCCTCATTCTCAATTTATTTCCAGTACTTCCATCTTTTGATGTAAATATTTTACTTCCTGGAAGTGCAGAACAACATGACAGTTCTTTATTCCATTTTAGCAGGCACTCCAGATCTTATCCAGGTTGGTCCTGATACATTGTACAGCTAGGTGTTTATACTACTGCAATTTAAATGTACTTTCACTGACCTGGTGAGCTAAGTTGCTTATAAGTCATCATCACTACAGGTGTTTCTTGCCCCAAGATATGCAAAAATGAAACATTTCCATATGAAACAGCTTTTCCAACAAAATCACACTCAAGATTGAAACCAAGTGTTAACCAATAAAATCAATAAGTAAATAAATAAGACTGTTTTCATGGAATCTTAGGACTTGAAAGGACTCAAGACATCATCTAGACCACCTTCTACCCCAAAATAGTATGAAGTCTACTTCAGAGATTGCTGGAAATGTCAAGAATGATGGCTATTCCACCATTTCAGGAAATGTATTCTGTTCCCCACTATCTTACTTTACCAAGTATCTAATTTAATTTAGCTGCATTTATACATCTCATTCACAAACGACATCAATTTTGGTTTTGCAACAACCTTTTACATATCTAAGGACTGATATAAAAGCTTGCCTTTCTAAGCGAAGAAAGCCCAATTCCACTTCTCTTTCCTTGTAAGTCATGTTTCCTAAACACTTAATCATTCTTACTCTTCACCTTGGTATTCTCTTCAACTGGTCCACATCTTCCCTTTAATGTGACAACCAAAACTGATCACACTAAAGTTGAGGCCATACCAATCCTAAATAGACTAGACTGATTACTTCACATGTCATTGTTGTGGTTTAAGCCCAGTCGGCAACTAAGCACCACACAGCCACTCGCTCACTCTCCACCCACCGCCGGTGGGATGGGGGAGAGAATCAGAAGAGCAAAAGCAAGAAAACTCATGGGTTGAGATAAGAAGAGTTTAATACTTGAAATAATAGAATAATAATAACAATAACAACAACAACAACAAATTGTAATGGAAACAAGAGAGGAACAAAACCCAGGAAGGGTAAAAAACAAACAAAAAACTCAAGAGATGATGCAACTGCTCACCACCCACCTGACACCCAGTCGGTCCCTGAGCAGTGATCACTGCCCCTCCAGCCAACTCCCCCCAGCTTACATACTGAGCATGACATCATATGCTATGGAATATCCCTTTGGCCAGTTGGGGTCAGCTGTTCTGGCTGTGCCCCCTCCCAGCTTCTTGTGCACCTCCTCACTGGCAGAGCATGGGAAGCTGAAAAGTCCTTGACTTAGTATAAGCACTGCTCAGCAACAACTAAGACAGTGTGTTATCCCATTATTCTCATGCTAAATCCAAAACAGCACTGTACCAGCTACTAGGAAGAAAATTAACTATCCCAGCCGAAATCAGGACAGTCATGCAGGCTGTCAATCTCACTATGCACCCTGTAAGATAGCTCCCTTTCTTATAACTTTGTACCACTGTCAACTCACACTGAATCTTAGCACACTATAACAAAGAGCTTTTTCTACAAAATTGTTATTCACCCAATTGTTGCCATCATTGTATTTAGGCAGCAGATCTCTCCTAAATTCTAAGTGTGGGAGCTTGCTGTCATTCCTGTTACTTGTATTTTTTTTTCCCTCAGAGTGCCTCCCAGCTTACAAATATAATTTAATTTTCCATTTAAATCCTGTCCTAGAATAAAACCTCAGTGCCCTGCAGCTTCATCTCAAATGCAAAAGACTTACTCATTAAGTCTTCTATTCCATCATCCAGATCACTAATGAATTTGTTAAGTAGCACCTGACCCAAGACTGATTCCTGCCAAACTCTACTCAATATTTAACTTTCCATTTTGAGAGAAAAGCATTGATAGCTAACTCCAAATACTTCTACAAAACAGACCAGTACCCACCTTACAGTAGTTCAAATGGATAACGTGGAAGCCCTAATTCATTAACAGGCAGTAATATAAAACTTCAATACAGATACATTAAGCGTGTTATTTTGCTGTCAAATGGATTGCTTGCATGTCTCTTGCATATGGCAGCCTAGAGTAAGAAAATTAAATTGAGTGTCAATGAGCCAGATTAAGTGTCAGAAAAAGGTGCTCAGCATATAATGCAGATAATGATCGATTCTTGCTATTACAATCAATTGCAAGTAGTTCCGATTCATTATAATGACACAGTAACATTAAGATAGTTATATTTTAAAAAAAAAGAAGCCACTGGTAAAGCACTATAGTATTCAAGTCATTGACTTTTTTCCTTCACTTAACCTGACAGAGCTGTTTCAATCGCTTAGAAAAGATTTCTGTTGTAAAAACAAAGAGCTCACTGACATTTGAGGTTGAGCTTTACTCATCTATCCTTTTCCTGGAGCCTGAAACATTGATGTAACGTTAATCCTGAGCAGCTGCTTTATACAACAAGAGGAATTTGTTATGGAGAGCTATTTTAAAAGTGCAAGTAGCCAATTAATAAGCAATTGTATAATTTAACAAAAACTTTACCAAATGCTTGAATTCTTCCCTGACATAGTCATATTAATTTTGATGAAAATTTTAAACTGCAGAAAGTGCTAAATTATTTATCTGGCTTCATTTCTCATAAAACATGAACAAATGAAGCTGTAGAGCATGAAGCCTAACAAGGCTTCAAAAAGTGCAGGACAAACCCCTAAATTGTGCTATACAGGATAAGGCTATTAATACATAATTATGACAGCTATGGAGGATAACTGTATCCCCCATATAACCCTATCTAGGAATTATTAGCTATTGTTTAATCTTGGAAAGTCAAGTTGAAATTCTGATTTTATTAGAAAGCATATTTAGAAAATATGCTAAATAAGGGAGTAGGACATCCAACTTAGAACTTTAGGGAAATAATACAGCCACTAAAAGGCAGCTGCTAGATGAAGCGATGTATCTTATTCAGCACAGTGATTACATTGGATGTATTAATCCTTAGCATGAAAGAAAATGCAATATTACATTTTACAAATAGTGTCCGGAAGATGATCTACAAAGCTTAAAGTTGTGGATTTAGAAACTTCCAAACAGCATCTCAGCAGAAAAGGTTACACATGAGATGTTGTTTATGTAAAGTCTCATATTGCAAAGGTCAATAGTATTGCAATGTAGTCATTCAAAAAACAGATTAATAGATCCAAAACAGATTAATAAATCACATTATTTGATTCAATAAAACAGACAGTCATGTGTCTGATAAAAGGCCACTAGTTAAGGCAGTGCATTAGAAAACACACTCATGCGAATGAAGCAAATATTGTTTGTGGGCTATGAGAAAGCAAACTGCAAAGACACGGTGGCACACATCCGGGGAACAGAATGGGAAAAATTTCTGAGAGGCACAACTAAACATTATCAAGGGCACCTTTGGTCTCCCTTAAATGAAAGTGTCTCTGTTAATAATCAAGAAACAGGAATTTATTAGATCAAAAGAATAAATGTTAAAAAGGATATTGATGAATGTTCTTTGGTGGAAAAAAATTGACACTCAGATGTTTGGTTCAGTAGCACCTCACAAGATAAAATTGCAGCATGCTCTGCAAAGCTATTGGTACGTACTTACATGTGCAGCTTGGATTGCTTCTTTCTCTCCAATACACCTGAGCTTTGAAAAATATTTTAAAAACCTAAATGAGAACTGATGTGTGGGACTCAATTTCGTAGGAATATTATGCTGTTATTCATGTCTATTTAACATAGAAAAGCACTTTAGATGAGCCATTGATAATAGGTGATTACATGCAGAGATTATCTGATATAGTTTGGGGAGAAAAAAAAAAGACTTTCAGAATGCAAACTCAAATCCTGAGGAAGGGTTTGTATACCCTAAAGTTCACTTTGCAGCTACACTAATTTGATTTAACAAAAGATATCACCAGTACCTACAAATTTTGTCCTTAAAAAGGCAGTACCTTTCGAAAACAGTTGACTTCAACATGTTTCAAAATTCTGAAGTCCTTTTAATCCATGTATGCATTTTCCAATAATGCAAAATAATAATTAAATTTCAGTTTGTCCTAACAATGCATTTGAATGCAAATGAATAATGTCTCTATTGAATGTAAGTATATACAGAATTAAACAAAGATCTCAGGTTAGATATCTAATACAAATATAAAAGTACTGCATTAATCTTTTAATATGGAAAGTTATCCATTCAATGCTTTACCTCTTTAATGAACAAGGCACATTATTTTGCTAAGGTAAGTTATTTTCAGAAAAATAAAAAGGAATAGCCTCTGGAATAATGTTCACAGTACCACTGAACATGCCCTAAAAATGCAGATGGTTAGTCACCTGATCCCACTCCTCTGCAAACAGTAATGCTGAGCTCAGTGCTGTCAAAATAGCAAACAGTGTGAAGATACAGCAATAACTTTAGAAAATTAATAGTAGAAACTTAGAAAAAAATTTGTTTTCCTGTTAGAGTTTCAGATTTCTGTCACTACTAAAACTACTCACTGTCTCTATTGTCCCCTTAAGTAATCAATCCACTGGTGTTATTATGCATGGTCCTCAATAACCCTGATGACAAATGCAAGTTACTGATGTACATTATTCCTTCCAGATGACATGTTTCCCATAGCCCTCTTGATAAGAAAAAGCATAAGCAGACCTTATTGAGCTTGATATTATTAGTCTATGTCTTTAAATATGAGCAAAGAGAAAGACATCCTCAACTGCTCTGTCTTCTTTGCACTTGATTGTATGTAGCACTAGCAGATGAAACGGTCTTTCACCCTCTACATCTCATACACATTGCTCTGCCAAAAAAATCTCCAGTAATTTCTGTACTATATCCACTCATATCCTCAGGATAAGAAGAATCAGGGCAAGAAAGTTAGCGTCAGCAAAAAAACATATCCACAAATCCCCAGCTCCTAGATAATTCATTGCTTAAGCTATGGATAGTAGTCAAAGCAATCAAAAAAATAGGAATCCTTAAGTAGCCTCTTCAAAGACTTGTCACCTGATGCTGGGACCACTTTAGCACTTGTCACAGTGTTATTGTCATATTACTACTTGTATTTTAAACATCAAATAGAAGTGTACCTGGTCAAATAACACCATATCGAGTACAGTGTCCTGGTTTCAGCTGGGATAGAGTTAATTTTCTTCCTAGTAGCTGGTACAGTGCTGTGTTTTGGATTTAGGAGGAGAACAATGTTGATAACACACTGATGTTTTTTGGATTTAGGAGAACAATGTTGATAACACACCGATGTTTTAGTTGTTGCTGAGCAGTGCTTACACTAGTAGCTGGTACAGTGCTGTGTTTTGGATTTAGGAGGAGAACAATGTTGACTGATGTTTTAGTTGTTGCTGAGCAGTGCTTGCACTAGTCACTAGTAAAAGGGACTGGCTGGGCATCGGTCAGCGGGTGGTGAGCAATTGCATCGTGCATCACTTGCTTTGTATATTCTTTTATCATAATTATTTTATTTCAATTATTAAACTATTATCTCAACCCATGAGTTTTCTCACTTTTACCCTTCCAATTCTCTCCCCCATCCCACTGGTGGGGGGCGGAGAGTGAGCGAGCAGCTGTGTGGTGCTCAGTTGCTGGCTGAGGTTAAACCATGACATTCAGGCAGTGAAGTATAGACAATATTGAAGAAGGTGAAAAACTGTGGACCATAAACAGTCTAAAAGGATGACAGCTTATGCAAAAAACCTGTATCAACAAAACCATTTTAAAGATCTCCATTGGTAGGTTCTTGGAATAAGAAAAGACAGAATTCTCCAACAGAATATACGAATTTCCATAACAGACATCGTAAAAGATATCTAATGATTTAGTGGTTTATCATCGTATAGTGCTGGTAACATACAATGGAATAATTAGGACAAGTGAAGTATTCAATAAGCATTTCTCTGTACAAGAAAAAGGCTTTAAGTATATATGCAGTCTGAAAGTGACAATGACAAAAGATTATTTATTAAGAGTGTTACTATTCCAGAGAGTTGCGTTGCTTGTTAGGGTTTGGGTATGCAGTATAGCCACCCTCCATTGAAGTCATTCTCTTACAACCATTGGGCAAACCGGCTACATCTTAAGCAATGAAGCAAGGAGGATACCTGGATCCACTAGAGAAAAACTGGCCACAACTGAATTAAGTGTAAAAGTAAGATCCTCAACAAACAGCAGTTTTACCTTTTGCCGAGACCTTCAGAGCAATTTGAAGCTACAATCATTTCCTAGCGATACAACTTACAAAATTCTCAGTCTATTCAGTGACCCCATTTAAGTAGTCATTCATGGAGGCCTCTCTCTCACTCCATTGGATATTGAGGGAGCCTTGTCTAGGACAATTATCTGTAAGTCTCCAAAATGAGTCCCAGCCTAGGCTAGCTGTGTGATGTGAAACAGTTTGAATCAAGGATATAAAACTAATCCCACAAGTCCCCAAAGTTGATGTAGCAACATACCTGCTGGCCTCAAATACTCACAATATACAAACATAAGTTGCAGGTTATCATGGATTCAAAGTCCAGAAATGTTTTAATATGCAACAGCTTCCTCAAAGTCTGAGTTTGCATTTTGTAGAAATTCTGGAAACTTACCCTAGTTTCTGTTCATGTAATGCATGAAAGCTGATACAGATCTGCTCACAAACCAAGCTGAAAAGTTTTGTGAATAATAATGCCTTATTTTACAGGATGCTTGCTTCTTCATAGAGCTTGCAGTCAGGCTTGTTTTTCAACACAGGCAGATCAGAGCAGAGGAAAGAATATTGCACTGCACTATTCCTGTATACAAGTCATACAAGGAGATTTTACAGTTACTGTACAAGTTATTCTTACTATACTTAGTGTTAAAGGAGAATTTATACTTATTATATAGGAGAATTTATACTATATACTCCTAAAACAGGAACTAAAATAATCACATTTGAAATTGTATCAGGCAAAAAAGCGTAAGGAATATTCTATCCATGAATGCCAGATAAATTACACTACTGCACTATTAGCCTCAGTTGCCCCATGTCATGGTTTAACCCCAGCTGGCAAGTAAGCCCCACACAGCCACTCCCTCACTCCCCACCCCCCCGG
>NW_008795035.1:3184109-3194605 GCF_000699145.1 Aptenodytes forsteri
GACTCTGTGTCAGCACTGCTCAGCAATAACGGAAACATCCCTGGGTTATCAACACTGTTTCCAGCACAAATCCAAAACACAGCCCCGTACCAGCTCCTGTGAAGAAAATTAACTCTATCCCAGCCAAAACCAGCACACTCCACCATCAGTATTTATATCACACAGCCACACAAGAGAACAGCTTTCAGATGTGCATATCACCAGAAGATTACATTCCAGAAAGTTTTCAGAAAATGTCATCTGGTGTATAGAGCCCACCTGCTGAGAAATTTTGGTTGGAACAGAATGAAGCACATAAGGGACCAACAGTAATCAAAGTCTATTGTGCCCACAACATGAAGTAGTGCAAAGTAGCAATTACCTGAGCATGACACATACATGCCAGCCTCCTGAATACAAAAGCTTAAGTGCTAGATGATTTTTTTTTTAACAAGACTGAAAGATTTTTAGTATGTTGGCAGTTGATTATATGCTAAACTTTCTTTAATTTTATTCTACAGACTTCCATTTCCTGAATGAGCATGTAGGAAAATACCCATGGCACTTCTTCTAAAGTCTACATCTAAATCTCTATCTTTAGCCTACAGTCAAAGCCCTTTCATTTTCAGCAAACACTTTTCTTTATCACAGTAAGCACAGCTCATTGATAATATGAAAGACGAATAAAAAAGGCCGGAAGTCAAAACAAGTCTGAAAATCTCTTCAAATTTGAATCAAACCAAAACTCTGGAAAAAAGCCCTAACAACAAATCATATAGATAAAAAATTTAAGTAGGGTGGTTGCTTTTTTAACCCTTCTGATAAAAAACAAACAAAAACAATGAAAAACTTGTGTACTACATTTACTAAGGTGAGCCAAAACAGCAAAAATACTCATGTGAAGCACACTGGTTGTTCTAGTGTTCACTAAAAGCTTTGCGATACTGTGTAATTCTAGAAATTGTAATCAAATGTTTAATTGCTGCAATTATTGAAAAACGTTCCCTTCTACAGACATAGAAAGGTTATTTACCAAGGCTCAGAACACTAACATTTTCAATTATTCATGCTTTCACACAATCCTTGATTCTCTCTTTTCTGGAACCATGCCAGTAGCATTAGGAGTGGTTTCCTCTTCTAAAGTTACCTCTGCATAACTTTTAGAAACATGCATTGCAGCTGCAGTTCAGAATTTTGCCCCAATTCCTCTGTCTGATTTCAGGAGTTATACGTGGACAGAAAAAACCCTATGCTTCAAGGTATTCAAGGAAGACATTTCTTTTTTCATTCTTTCTCCCTGCTAGAACAACCCACCTTAATAACCAAAGCTACCTACTCATTTCCTAATTACTTTTCAGTATCTTGAAGAGGATATTCCAATCACCATTTGCTTTATCAGACACTAAATAAGTAGACTAGGACTTTTCAGCTGGAAGAGGTGAGCAGGTATAGAGGAAAGAAGTCTGTAAAATCATGATGAATTCAGTGGCAAGGACTAAGGGGTATTAAATGAAAGTAGTAGACAGCAGGTGCAAGCAGGAAAGGAAACTTAAGTTGTAGAACTTACTGCTGTATGTTGTGAATGTTCAAAGACAAAACCTTCACCACTTACTGAACAAACACCAGCTTTGGTTCAGAAAGTCCTTCAGCTGCACATTGTTGGAAGCTAGGAAAGTAACACTACATGTTTGCCCCAGTTTTATACTCTTCTGTAGTTGTTTGCTGTTGGACACTTGAAAAGAGGCTTCTGACAAGACAAGGTGGTCATTGGTCTGACTAGTATGGCCATTTTTAAGGTCTAGTAAAAGCCCCTAAACAGAGGTGGAAGATTCTGAACAGCAAAGAATTTACAAGGGACAGATCAAAACCCCTGTTTCCTTAGAGTCTATGGAATCTAGCATACAAAATTTAAAAACCATTTTTTTCTTATTCTATTAAATATTGGTTTAAAAAGATGATTTTTTTTCTTTTGTATATATAATGTCTCCAAGTGAAGAAATTTGGAAACAGGGAGGTTAAGTCTTCATTCTCATAAAAAATGTTTGAAATGCTCAGGAGACAAAATTTAGGACTCTGATTAAACATCTCCAAATATAGTCTCCCATAAAACTCAGTCCAACATACTAATATTTTTTAAAACATGTTTAGCGCGCAAGGATTCCACTCTTGGTCCCCTTCAATAGTTCTTAAATCACCAAATTTGGAAACAGGGAGGTTAAGTCTTCATTCTCATAAAAAATGTTTGAAATGCTCAGGAGACAAAATTTAGGACTCTGATTAAACATCTCCAAATATAGTCTCCCATAAAACTCAGTCCAACATACTAATATTTTTTAAAACATGTTTAGCTTGCAAGGATTCCACTCTTGGTCCCCTTCAATAGTTCTTAAATCACCAACTTAATGTTTCCTGAAGAAAAATGCCTACAGAGCGAACATTAGGAAAAAAAGAGAAAAAAATCTAGGTTGTGTCTAAAAAACCATGAAATTCCAAGACAGCTCTTTACCTTAGTATAATTGCTAGTAGTAGATGTAGTTTAGTTAGGGGCAGCCATTTAGTCATAGCTTATCTACACACTCCTTACAACCACAGACAAGCCCTGGGATTTAATGGATTCTGCCATTAAAGCAGAACATATGGTTCTCTTCTCCTTCTAAATATAAGGCAGAAGCATATAGCATATGAAAATGGTATGTCTTAAACTTGGAAAACGAAGGGGATCATTAAGTGTAATAACTGCAGTCAAATACATTTGTGTTTTCAAAACAGAAAAAGAAATATTAATTATTTTATTTAACTTCCAAAAAAATTGTACTCAGACATTTAGATTGCTTAACTCATTCTCCTGACTTCTAGTACTTGTAGGTATCAAAAGTGTACAAATCACTGTTTTGTTCATTTATAAACCTAGAAAACAGTAACAAACCTGAGCAGAAAAGCCACAGAAGACAAACCAGAAATGCAGCAGTGTGAAAGCAAAGGGTTTGTGCAAGTTCTTGTGTTATTTCTTCTACACTCTCAAACAAGAATGCCTGCCATGAATCTGCAAGAGCCTCCGAAGGTATTTGAACTGAGCAAACAGTCAGTGGCCAAGACTGCTTCCATTCCTTCCTGGCCACTGATGCCAACTCCTATGTGTGCACCTGCAAGCAAAGAGAAAGGAAACTTAATTCTACTAATAGCTGAAAAACAGATGTCAGCTTATTAAGCTACCACTAGACAGTTTCAGGCAATAGATATAATTACTGTCAGTGGAAAACATTGTCCTAGACTAAAAGAAATTTGAAATAAGAGCCAAAGTGTTTATCAAAGAGGGAATGGTCTCACATCAACACTTGCTTTCATGACTCACTTATACAGTCCCTTCCATTCCAGGAGCTTAAGAAGCTCCCTGTGCAAACTAATTTCTTATCATTATTTTTTATCTAATCCATACTTTCTCTTCTTTCTCCTTCCACATCCTCTTTGATTCTTCCCCTTTCCGTTGTTGCCTCTGGAAAACCATTTCCCAATTCTTCAGATCAAAACAGATGAACAAATGCAACTTAACTTTATACTAACTATAAACTTTTCCAGGTTTAGATGGCAACAGCAAAACTTAAAATGGATTGTTCTGAACAGTTCTGTTTTGTGAATATTTTGTGGAGACCTATTCTGCTATTTTTCCTGCTTCAACAATATGCCATTGGAACTTGAGGTTCTGCCAAATTTACAGGGCAAGGCTAGTAGGAGCAAGATGAAACTTGATGAAAATGTAAGCAAGCAACTCAGGCCATTATACATCATTAAGTCATCTTATCATTTTATGACTGCCCATCAATTAATTAGAAAGTTATATATTTACTGTATAGCTTCACATAGCTATTGTACTATAAAAAGGAACTTCCAAGTCTCTGATAGTAAAATAAACAGAGCAGTTACTAATACTAACTTAAGTATAAAGTATTTCCTGTGCTTAATAGTGTCTGATGTTCTGATCCTGCCACGCTGCATTCTGAATAGGAACATCAGTCAGGTGGGAAATTTTACAGGATATCAAAACATATGTTTAATACAAGAGTATTCTGCTTTCTTGAAACATTAATTCTGACTGAGATGCCTGCGTGCAATTAAATGAGACCCAAATAAGGATATCCTCTACGCATTCTGAGGCTCATGGTGCCTCTGAACAGTAATACAGTAGGAGTTCTATCAGGTCCAGTATTTGGTAGTTCAGCTCAGAGTGGGTAAAATAACTACATTTTTATGCAACAGACTTGGATTATTTTTATTCCAAAGACCCAGCTATAAGCAAAATAAAGCAATAAAAGAAACATTTCAGCTAACACCAGAAGATGCACCATTTGTTACTCAAAAATTCTCCTTAAAGCAGGACAAAAGGTGAGCTTTCAGGATGGCAGTTAAGAAGATTCAATGCGGTATTTAGTAAATGCCTTGAATGAAATGGAAGTCCATGACGGCAGGCAGAGAATAAGAATTCTATTCATACTCTCAGTTGCTACATGGGCTGTATTCTACACCTAACCAATGGGTCATGAAAAAAATTGCACAATAGTGACAGCTATCAGCCTCCCCATTTGAGAAATACAGCCAACTTGTTCAAGTCCTTCAGTCATATTCCATTACTTATGTTTAATGTAAACATTTGTAACTAACCTTGCATTTTAGCAAAATAATAACCATTGGGAGAGTATTGTGGAACCTATAATTTCCCACATATTTAAAAGGAAGTTATAGGACAAAAAAAACCCATCAAGAACTAGTAAACACAAAAAACCACACAACTTCCTGGGACACAGAGCGGAGGAAGCTGCACAAGCAACTTTGAATGGTTGCCCTGTTCTTTTGTTCTTTCCTAGGTGTCTGCTCTTGCTCACTGCTAAAGATAGGACCCTGGATTAGACGGATGTTTGGTCTGACTCAGTTTAAGTTCACCCCACACAAACTAATTTATTTCTTTATCATAGTTCCTGTCAAGTGCCAAATAATAGTCTAAAGGTTGTTGGGAGTTGGTTTTATTTTTTCTATAAAAGGAAAAGCAATTCTTCAAATAAAAAATGTCTAAGTAATGGGCCTGCTATAAGTACAAATTCATTAATATACCATCATTTTTATTGACATGTTAAATTTGAAATTTCCCCTTACTTTTGATCACGCTGATGTCATTAGCTCCATCTCCTAATGCCAATATGACTGCCTTCCTGTGTTTCCTAATCAGCTGAAACTCATGCTTTTTGTAAAGGAGTGACTCAACAGCAAGTCAGTTTTACACATACAATCAAGTTCCAAGAATTTTCTCCAAATCAGCCTCAATAGCAAGAGCCTGAAAACTTCTGGTAAGTCAGCTGGTTTCGTAACTATAAGACAGCATGATGTTGGTCATTTCTTGCATTTAGTGAGCAGGCTATCTTCTTTTGTAGCAAAGTCAAAGGAATTTTAAGCAACTCAAGCATTTAGCAGAAAACCTCATTCCTATTCAGCATCATAAATCATCCTCTTATGTGTATATAAACACATATAGAGCACATATAATCTCAACACACACAATCAGATTATAAAACATTTTCTTGCAAAAATATTTGATTTCACTTTTACCTACTAAATGCTAAAAAGAAAACAACTCTCTAAAATTGGCTACTTGAGAAAAACATTCAGCTTTCCAGCTGACACTGAGGATTAAAAAGAAAACAAAGAGACTTACTAAATTGAACTATCAACTCAATAGGCATTTAGTACAGGAATGTGTGTTTCTCCGATTCAGTACTTGGAAGAATGTCCCGTTGTTAACTTTTGCAATTATCATTACATAATGTTCGGCCATGCCTTCAGACAGTTCTCTTTTGGATTTCTATTTAATACTACAGCTAACCACATAAGGAATGTGGCCAGGAGCACAAATTCTGTAGCATGTACATATATATCATCGGATTTAATTTCTTATGAAAATTGTTACATTAAAATATAATGTAAAGAGAAAATCTTTCTGAAATGAAAGAGTAGGAATCTCAGAAGCTTTGGAGTGCTGCAAGTCACAGGATACGGCAGTGAAATTATGAGGAAAAACGCACAGAAACAAGGAAAGCATGCATTGCAGACTCAAGAAGAGTCAGAACAACAGGTGGAGACTAGAACTACTAACTTCTATCTTCTAATGCAGCTACATCCTCATGAATGAAGCCTGAAGCCCTATTAAATTAGTAAATTAAAAAAACTTTGATTTTTGTTCAAGAGTTCAAACCCCAAGTACATGAAAGGAACACAAGCTTGTTCTTATGACAGGAACCAGATTTTCTAATCAAAGCAAATTGTTTTGGCACTCCCATAAAATGCTAATATTTAGAAAATCCACTGGAGGTAACTTAATGACATTAATTTGATGTAGTAATGATTTTAAGGTCAAGTTGTGCTCTTAAGCAAAATGAGGAAAAAATAGTTGTATTACATCTGCCTACTTGCATTTCAGTTAATTGGCATTGGTCCTGTGCTGCTACTCCCGCACAAGCACTTAACAGCAGCAATGGTTTATTTTAATTAATGGATAAGATTGTGTGAAACATTTTTGACTGCAAGACCCTCTTCAGTAAAATTTATTTTTAAAAGCTGTACAGAATAGTAATTTTCTTTCTGTTCCAAACAATCTAAAAACTTTTTTTTAAGACTGGAGCAGTTCTGGAGAAAAAAACTGGCTTTCCTGGAACAGAACAGAGTCATAGAATCATTAAGGTTGGAAGAGACCTCTAAGATCATTGAGTCCAACCGTCAACATATATACAATTGGAGTGGGAATGAAAGGACAAAACATGATAAAACTACTTACCAGGCCATAACCATTAACTAAGGAGTTAATTTATCAGCAATGACAGATTTGTCCCAAAATGAGCCCTGGTTTGACTTTTGCACTCTTCCCACAGACTAGCTGAGAATCGTAAAGTTCTTCATTTTGTCCAAATAGGTATTCTTTTGCTTCCTTTAAAGAAAAAGGGTAAGAAATTAACATAGCCACCTACCAATGACTTAGAGGTGTCACCAGAGAGTCTGTCTACAGATCTGGCTCACCTTTAACTTTAGAGTTTTTTTATTTTAGTATTAGAATTATTTTTTGGCCTGGAATCTCTTTATTGTTTTTGTTTTCTAAATGTTGTGTGTAAGTTTAAATTTGTGGCTGAGATAATGCTGTTCAGTAGAAATTTATTAAAACTGAATGTTAATCTCATTGCCAGGATGTTTGTTGTATGAATATACTGTAATGATTTATGAGTAGAAAAGGAATACGAAAGGAGAAAAGTAAGTTGAAACAAGGACAATAGAACAAGCACTGGGTTACATGAGCTTACTCGACATCCTTCTGAGCCTTCCCCAGATGAAGGAAATTTTCTTTCTCTCAACAGCAAGGAAACACTTATTGGTAAGTTCTACAAAATCATGCTGATACAGCTACAAATTAAAGTGTTATTTAGAAGCTCTCCTTGGATGGGACACTATTACAGATGGAATATGCATAGGGAGGTTTTTTTTATGTGTTTTCTAAATGTCTTATTCCTATGGCATAACATTTATTTAAGAACGTTTTGTCACAATACATGCTAGCTGACCTACTGTATAGACAATTAATTGGTAGAATATTACAGCATTAGAGCACATCTGAGTGCTCATATGTCTCATGAAGGGAGATCTTTATTAAACTGATATCTGCTGTTTTCCCTTTTTTGCCCTTTTAGTAACTGTTAGCATTGAAAGAACTAATATGTTGTTACAGATATCTATTATTTAATTTTAGTTATTTTGTTTTAGAAATTACTCAGCTTACTTTCTTAAATTTTAATAATATAGACTTAAAGGAAACCAGTCGCAGAATATCCAAATTCTAAAAATGGCCACAACAACATAGGTCTGATCTTCATAGATCACGTCTTGATGCTTCATTCCAAAAATTTATATATGTTTCTCAAAAGGCTGCTCAGTTACCAATTCAAAGAATGAGCTTGCACAAAAGTAGGCAGTATCAAGAGTTATAGCAGCAGTCAACAGCAGTAGTGATAGTAGCAACGATAGTCAAGAAACACTAAAATAAACGCTGGTGAGCAGAGGTGAGCTTTTTCTTTTCCCACCATATTTTGCAGGAAGCTTTGAAAGTTTTCGTTGAAAAAACCCAGTATTTAGCGTGTGTTTGCAAGGCACGATGATGCCATGCGGTAAACCTGACAGCAATCTGACTGTCACGCACGGGAGCCCGGGAAGAGGCCCACGGCAGTGAGGCATCTGCTGCCCAGGGAAGGGCCGACTTCTGTTCTTTGAAGGCCACCTGGTGGCTGAATTTGTGATTAGCGATAACAAGCACATTCCAGCTCAAAATCGCCTCAAGGGTAGAGACAACGCGCTAGGAGAAACAAAAACCGACCTCGGTGTATGAAGGCGAACAGTTAGGCATGCCTTGATCCACAGGAGTGGCACGGAAGTTGTTAGCTAAAGGAGGAAGCTACTTGTACAAGTTTTCGTGTATTTCCACAGCCTTGAATAAGAGAGAATATTGTAGTAAAAGTTACTTAATTTATTAAGTAATTTCACATCCAAGCAAGATGTACATTCACTAATAACAACTTTGAGATGCACTTTTTCAGTGCATAAAAACAGTCGTTATGGCCACTCCAACACAGTGGAAATTACTACAGGATTACAAAGACATTGTTAAAAGCTTCACAGTGAATGAGGTAGGGAAAGGAATTGGTAAGACCCAAGTCAGGAGTCATTTGTCCGCTCATTCACCACAAAGTCTCTCCATCCTCAGCGATTTCAAACACTTCTTTTAAGTTTCAGTAATACAAAAATTGCCTAAATTATTCCTCAGAAATAACTAGGATGAATTTTGGGTTTCTTAATTCAGCTTTTAAATTTAGTGCAGATTAATCTTTCTTACTTTTTTTTCCCTTTTCATTTTTCTTTGAAAGTTGTTCACGCCAAAGAGGAGTGAAGTGCAAATCAGGCTCACTTGTCTGTTTGCAGATGACTTCAGAGAAATGGTGGAATTCAAGTGGATTAAAATACCTGATGGCAGCAGTGACCACTAATAATTTCAAATTTTCCTGTGTATCATTTGTTAAACTGCATTATGTTGCTCGGTAAAATAATATACATCACTAGGATTCAGGTCTCTATATTACACAGAGAAGACGACTGTGACAATACATATTGTACCCCCATGAATTTATCTTACACTAATGTATTTCCAAGAGAAAAAGAATCATTATGCTTATTTTATACTGTTCCTATCTCATTCTGACAAGATGTCCTCTCAAATCCTAATCCTCCATGATTAGTATTCATGCTGGATTTTTCCCCCTGTATTTTGCATCTGCTTGTCCAACTATTTCAAATAAATTATGAAACAATAAAAAATAAAATTTAGCAAAACTAATTTTCAGTCTGAACTATGCATTTGGATATAACATGTCGATACCACATGTACATTACAAGCAGAAATGAAAGAGTAACTCTTGCAAGTATATTTTCCATTTTTAGATTTATCGTATATTAACTATAAAACTAAGACTGAAATACCTATAATACTTAGTTCAGTTAAAAACCTTCAAAAATCACATGCTGATGAGAAATTGGTTATGCTCTGAGGGTTACAAGATCTGAAGAGTCTACTCCGAGTACACCTGGGCCTTATAGCCCCAACAACAGGCTGTTCAAAGGCACTTGAATACTCTTCAGGAATCTATTATCAAAATAACATTTTAGAAGTACAAAGGTTCTTTGTGCATGCATGGGTGGGCTGTTAAGAGGCTGCTGGACCATTAGGCATGGCAAAGCTAAATGTAACAGTGTCTAGGAATCTTTGTTTGTGGTGTTTGTCACTTTTCAGATGTCATCGTCTGCACTGATGAGAATGCTCACACACCATCTCCAAAGAACAAATGAGCACACTGTCATTTTAAAACATTTTAAAACAGTTAGGAAGCAGCCTCAGCAGCCAACTGCAAGCACACGCTATGTTTGACATGCACAGACAGCATCTACTATACACATGCTGCATGACTGATCTGTATAAGCAAATTAAGTCTGCCTCCCTGCACGTACAATTAGAGTGGCTAGTAGTACCCAGGGTCCACAGCACAACCAGACAGCAGCTACGGCAGCCACACAGGGGGACTTAAGCTCTAGCCAAGGAAGAGCTACACTTTCCCTGAAATATTCTTTTCCCCAGAGCTAAGGTGGACCCAAAACAGACTGAAAAGGGACAGTCTTAATTATACCGCCTGTCAGCAACCCATGCTCTTTCTGATGGTCAAGAGAAAGCCAGCTGACTGCAATGCAAAAACAAGAACCCCACCTAAATCACTGTGGGATGGCAAATGGCAATAGATCATAGAATCATGGAATAGTTTGGTTTGGAAGGGACCTCTAAAGGCCATCTAGTCCAACCCCCCCCACCGTGGGCAGGGACATCTTCACCTAGACCAGGTTGCTCAGAGCCCCGTCCAACCTGACCTGGAATGTTTCCAGGGATGGGGCAT
>NW_008795035.1:3195445-3200832 GCF_000699145.1 Aptenodytes forsteri
GCACAGTCTTAATTATCCCGCCTGTCAGCAACCCATGCTCTTTCTGATGGTCAAGAGAAAGCCAGCTGACTGCAATGCAAAAACAAGAACCCCACCTAAATCACTGTGGGATGGCAAATGGCAATAGATCATAGAATCATGGAATAGTTTGGTTTGGAAGGGACCTCTAAAGGCCATCTAGTCCAACCCCCCCCACCGTGGGCAGGGACATCTTCACCTAGACCAGGTTGCTCAGAGCCCCGTCCAACCTGACCTGGAATGTTTCCAGGGATGGGGCATCCACCACCTCTCTGGGCAACCTGTGCCAGTGTCTCACCACCCTCAGCGTAAAAAGTTTCTTCCTTCTATCTAGTCTATATCCATCCCCCTTTAGTTTAAAGCCATTCCCCCTTGTCCTGTCGCAACAGGCCCTGCTAAAAAGTTTTCCACCATCTCTTTTTATAAGCCCCCTTTAAGTACTGAGAGGCTGCTATAAGGTCTCCCCGGAGCCTTCTCTTCTCCAGGCTGAACAACCCCAACTCTCTTCTCAGCCTTTCTTCATAGGAGAATATAGATGCAGACACTGAAGCAGTAAATATGCAAGCACAATCACTGACCCAATTATTCTGAAAACAGTATGATCTATTTTCTTTTTTAGATCTTTCGATCATTTATTACTACAGTATGTCAGCACCATTTATATTAAGAAATTTATATTCACACTAACCCCCTGAAAAGCCTTAATCACTCTTTACATTTCTTTCTTCTTTTGCAATAAGTGAGGTGCACCCCTGGAGAAAGCTTAATACATTAAAAAGCCACAATTCACTTGTGGAACTGTCCTATTCTTAAAAATTAATAATACAAACATCTTATAAACAAAAGTTGAAGATAAGCAATTAAAGATTGTATTCAGAAAGAGGTAGAACTTGAACTTTGTTTAGGCAATGACAAAGGCTGACAATTCTTGAGGCTGTCTTTGTATCGTTAATATCATCCTTTTAACATAGTTTTTGTGTGTACTTCTAAGACTGGCAAATAACCAAACCCTTGGACCATATGGGCTTCAAGACACTTCAATACACATGCAATTTTTTTCATATATTTAAAAACAGTGGAAAAAAGTTTTCTCTACAAAGCAAAATAAGACAAAACAAGTCTGCATAGTTCTAGTTAAACCGACAAAACTAACAGACTCTTACTGAAAGGAATTATTTTTTTCCTCTAGAAGAAAGGAATTCATTTGGGATATTTGGTCTGGAAGGACAGAAAAAGTGTTGTTCTTATATTTACTTAACAGTGTTCTTTATGTACTTCACCACTGTGTGACCAGTCATTATGAAAGTCTCCTTCATCGCACCTGTCAGCATATGATGGGAGTTACTAATATTCATGGCAGTTTGAGAGATATTAATGCCATTTTAGTGTGATGGCAATTAAAGTGACTTCTTTTCACAGGTAATTTATCCTGACAATCTTTCATTACCATGACACTAACAGCGTTCTTTATGTACTTCACCACTGTGTGACCAGTCATTATGAAAGTCTCCTTCATCGCACCTGTCAGCATATGATGGGAGTTACTAATATTCATGGCAGTTTGAGAGATATTAATGCCATTTTAGTGTGATGGCAATTAAAGTGACTTCTTTTCACAGGTAATTTATCCTGACAATCTTTCATTACCATGACACTAAATTGTCCGATATAGTTACACCATTTTTTATACTTACTTTAGGACTAAAGATGCCCTTTCACCTGAAATACAAAAATTACTATTTCTACTACAGCTCTTAATAAGAGCCTAATTTCAATGGTGTATTTTATGATACCAACTGTACAAATATATTTGCAAAGACAGAACAATCTGTGATTAAAACACTTCCACATTACTGTTTCATGGCCAAGTGAATTATGTTTTCCTTGCAATAAGCCCCAAGATCATTTTGAGCTTTAGTTAACACCTAGGAAAATAAGGATATAATTAAGTAAATATTGGCCAGTACACATTGATACATATACTTTATTGCCAAATTGCAAGACTTCCAAATATATTAAGAAACAGATGTGATGATTTTCATCCGTCATATTGATATTCCAAAGACCCATGCCCATTACAACTGCACTGGGGAAAGTCTTCAAAAATCCACAGATAACTTACTTCTTGAATATCAATATTACTATGCATGTGATGGGATTAAAAACTTGTACTTTTACTGTACTCTTCTGCACATGAGGCATTTTTATTAAGCAAAATATACTGCAGTATTTATAACTTAAAATTTCAGTGAGTAAATGTCTTTGAAGTGCAAAGATCATGAGCAGTTTCACTGTTAAAAGGCAAGAGTATGTCAGGAAGTGTTTTTCACCTTAAACACATGTCAACAAAAACTGTTGTATGCTTCACCACCACCACCAGTGTAGCTGGATCATTCCCTATATTCTGGTATAAGATATTACAATGGAAAAACAAAGAGGAACATTAAACATCAACAACTGATGGACTACAAAGTAACAAAGTTTTGTAACCGAATAAATGAAATAAAGGGAAAACCATATTTGTTTGGGAAAAAAAATTGCAAGAGTGTAGGGGATATAGTAGAAGGAAAGGAGAGGGGAAGAGACAGAGAAAGGGAGAGGAGACTGACTATAAAGACACAGGTGCAAGCTGACAGAAAGAGGTTAAATGAACAAGTCTTGCCAGCCATCATCATCTAATTCAGTGTGTGCATGCTGTACAATACCCTGGAGTTTCAGCCTACCACTGTGTTCCCTTGTCCAGATGGCAGCTGTGCCCTGGCCACACACACAAACATACAGCCCCCTCTTAACCTTACAGAATAAGTATGGAAACTCGAGGTTTTAGCATCTAAGGAACTGTAAAAAAAGATCAGATGCTTATGATTCCAGCTTTGCTTTCATATAAAACATGTTGGCCTTCTGGAAAAGATTAAAAGAAAGCCAAGAAAGCTCTATTACAGAAAGGAAAATAATAGTTATGTTTGTAACCCATATTAAGTATATGTTATGATGGTTTAGTAATGTCACAGACATATTTTAAAAATCATGGAATGGTTTGTATTAAGCATGGACACTCACAGAGAACATGCATTCTTAAAGAAAGAAATGAGCTTTTTATCCAGTTTTCCTTTAAGGTCACATTAGGGGAGACCTCTGAAAACAAGCAGAGAGAGCATACTTTTTTAAAAAAACATGAAAGTGGAAAATTTGTATTCACATTCATAGACTTGCACTGATTTCAAGCTAGGAATGCCAAGATATGGATTACTTGCACAATGTAAATATTCAAAGTGTTTTCAATATTAGCATAAACCCTCAGAACCCATATTTAGGTAGATTTAGTTCTCTAATCACAAAATACTTAGAACATTTGGCTAACTTTACAGCAAGAAAACATTTTAGTCCTGGTTCAGAAAGTCCTCCTGCATTTATGTTCACACTAAGAAAAATATTCAGACCATGTAAGTTTAAGCCTCTAATTTAAATTGAATAAGTTGACTATTTAAGGGAATTTCTGAATTAATATCCCAGGTAGAAGCACTTACACCAAGACAGTTGGATGCTAAAGACATTAATACTCCATTGGATGGATGAAGCTGTTAAAATACAATGGTATCTGCCCTTTACAACAAAGCTTTATCTGATCATCTGGATTTTTAACTGAGAAAGAAGAGACAAGAATGTGTTATCATTTTTGTATGGGGTTTCATGTGGTTTTTTTAAAGGGTTGTTTGATCTCTCAGGTCTAATTACAATTTTATTGTACATACCAATAAAAAAATAACCATTACACAGAAATAGTCCAAGTGTATTTTTAAAAGGAACAGAAGATATCATTACGAAAAACAACATTTCAGTATGAGAAAGGATGTGTAACACAGAGTGAAACTTCCAGTCCAGTTTCACTTACAGATCCATTTTTTTCAGTCCACCTTATTTGTTTCCAAGTTTCTTAAAAAGTATATAGTCTTAAAGTTATTAATATTTTGGGTTATAATTTCACAAGTTGCAAGTCGTAGCTAATCTTTGCATGATCCTGGGCCTTTTTAAATCTCAAGTCCAAGAACCTAACTTTAGGTTAAGCATACTTCACTTTCAAATCAAGTAAGAAGGCTCAGACTACCTTAGTTTCTCTACAAACCTTGCTTTCAAAAGTCTTGTTTATCTCCTTTCTTGGGTATTTCCTCACTACTTTTCCTATATTCCTCCTTCTGTTCTCTTTTTTCCTGTTGACACAGATTAGACAGTTTTCCTTGAATCACAGTCATTTGTTTCTTTGGAATAGTCTTCTGCTCTGAAGCTCAAAGTCAGAGGGAGAAAACAAGAGAGCAAAAGCTCTAGAAAGACAGACTGAAGCAGAAAGTGAATCAGAAAAATGTTATTCAAAAACCTTAAAAACATTTTAAAAATAATCAAGCTTATAATAGCAGCTGTATTTGTGCTTAGAGTTTAGAATAAAAGATGGAAGCATAACCAGAATGTCAACTGCGATCCAGAAGAACAGCATTCCTTCATTTGAAGTACAATAAACTGGTTTTTCAATCTCTTCGAAGCAAGTTGAGATGATATAACCAAATATTAAAAAAATGCCGATTCTGAAATGCCAATTATTTTAGTACTGTGTTAGGAGGGGTAACACGACCTTCTGGAGTTTTTTATCTCTTTGAATAGTCATAGCGAGTTAAATCAGTGGGTAGAATCCTATGTAGAAGCCTGATTTATCAGAAGGTCTACCTTCAAAAATTCATGCATATGCACTAAGCTAGGTACCTGCACTGCTAATATCACTTATCCTCTGCTCAGAGGCACAGAACTGGTGACACACAGCTGTTAATACACTCATACAAAACACAAGATGTGCGTATGTAAGGAATTGAAAGATTAAAAGAAAATCAAAGAAATCAAAGTGCGTTTTGGGGGTTTGGGGATGGGGGGGTCCCCTCAACATGTAAAAAAAACCATCCCAAAACACCAGTGTTTCTCACCATACAACCTTGAAGTAGCATATTTTCATTATTCAGAGTACTTACTAACTTCCCAAAGGAGAACTCCTGTGAGGGTATCTAACTTGTTTTTAGGAGTTTCACTAGCAGCTTCCCCTGAAAAAGAAAAACAAGAGGGAGAGAGAGTTCTTAGGACTAACCTAAAAAAGAAAAAAGAGGGAGAGAGAGTTCTTAGGACTAACATCCAATAAAGACTAGGTATATATTTTTTTTTATGTATCACTCTGCAATAACATTCCTCCCTCTAAGCAGAAGACAAGCAAACCTTTTCATATCATAAGAATCAAGTTTGACTAAAACTTATGAAGTGGTATTCTGTAGATACAAATATAATTATTAAATTTATTTTCATATTGGTGGGGCTGACAGCCAGGGATTTTGGAA
>NW_008795035.1:3202026-3243174 GCF_000699145.1 Aptenodytes forsteri
TTTATCTAACTTGTTTTTAGGAGTTTCACTAGCAGCTTCCCCTGAAAAAGAAAAACAAGAGGGAGAGAGAGTTCTTAGGACTAACATCCAATAAAGACTAGGTATATATTTTTTTTTTATACTATGTATCACTCTGCAATAACATTCCTCCCTCTGAGCAGAAGACAAGCAAACCTTTTCATATCATAAGAATCAAGTTTGACTAAAACTTATGAAGTGGTATTCTGTAGATACAAATATAATTATTAAATTTATTTTCATATTGGTGGTGCTGACAGCCAGGTATTTTGTAAAAACATTGTGAAAAATTCAGCAGTCCAAATACACAAGGGAGAGACAGCAGGTAAACAAAGGTAAAAGGTAGAAGCTGCTGATGTCACAAGTTCCACCAAGATGAACTACATCAAAATTTTAGATTGCCTGTCATGAATGAAGGAAGCAATATTGACATTAATCTTACAATATGAAGTAGTTATCTTACTGTCCTGTGACACCTCTGATGTGGCAGTCACCTCATCGTTTCAGCTGTTGGGGGCTCGTAAACATATAAGTTGAGTGTCTACAAATGAGAGGAGAGAAAAAGAAATATAACAACTTTAGGCACCTGAATTTGTCAGGCACGTTCTCCAAGCTGCAATTAAAGCCATTAAAAAGAAGTCAGCAGACATGCAAGACTTCTCTGAATCACTTGTTAAAGGATCTTAAAATTTATCTCCACTGACTTCAGGGGGAAACTGAGGAGACTTCCTAGTTTAGTTTTAGCTGATTACATCAGGTCCCAAATTTGACTCGTGAATACCTCAGGCTCCTTGCATTGGTTGGCTCAGAGAAGTAGGACAGCCTTATGCACTACAAATAAAGAACTCTAAATCCACAGATAATAAAAAAAGACTAATAAACAGAAAACTGGCCAATAAGATCCATATCTTTGCTTTTAAACAAAGATTACACATAGCAAAGAACATGTCTCATTACTCTTTAGAGCTCAGGTTCCAGATGCACCTGATAATTGTTTTTCCCCTATAGAGAAACATCACTGTTAAGCTATCACAATAAAACAAACCTGCTCTTGGGATCAAATGGACAGCATTAGGAGTGAAACGATGTTACCTGTCCTTTGAAACATCCACCTATCAGGCATTTGCCTCAAACTTTCACAGTTAAATATTTAGGTTTTCAAGAAAATAGGAGGGGAGGAGTGAAAAATTCACATTTCTAGTATTCTGCTTGTGATTGAGCTCCTAATTCTGTTGTGCTATAAAGTCAGGCCGCATTTTCAGTGGCATTATGATAGAACACTTTCTTTAAATGTTTTGGCAAAAACAGAAATGATCCTCTGGCTAAATGCTGTATACCGCAGACAGAAAACTGAGGCTCAAGACAAGTACAGTGCATGTTTAACCATGGAACACAGCTTGTGTTTATTTAAAGAGCGTTTTGGAATGCCAGTGATTCTTTTCAGCTGTCCCATTACTTCCCCCCCTCAACTTTTGTTTAATTTTTTCCATGGTCCTAATTAGGCAATGCTCAAATTTGGAAAAACCAGCAAACATACAGTACTGTGCAGCAGATGGCAAGATATTCTAAAGAGATTCCATTAACAGCATCTTGGACATCATGTGATGTAAGACAAAAGCAAACACTTGTAGCAGCCAACTGGAATCAATTCTTCTACAGTGACAACAGAGACGGCAACCTACAGCTTGCAGGAACAGAAAGCTGAGGGTGAAATCACAGGCCACCCACATATACAGAGGTGACATAAATAAAGTACCCCAAGTTTGGTCACTGGTTCCAAGTTAACAAGGCATTTGTCCTTAATTCACATACCCTGAAGGTTAAAAGTGAAGTGCAATATAAAGTGTCAGAACTGAACTACACTGGTTAATGTAAGATTGCTAAACTGTGTAGCCCAATGCAATGTGCAATAATTGCCCGTTATGCAATCTAGAGCACATTTGGTTTCACCCCCCAAAAAAGTATGTATTTCATTTTGATATAATTAAGTTCTTTCATATTAAAGTTGTTGCTAAAGATGTCATCTAAGCTCTTCCATCAGACAGCAATATATCACACAAACATTTCTTTTCCTGTCAGATTGTTTTCACTCGGACAGAAATCCTCTATCATGAGCTATGTTTTGTGTTATATGTATGCCACTGGTTACTTATTTTCTTCATTACTATTTTCAAGGTTTTAAAGCTGATCATAAAGATTTTCCTGTAGGCTAATACTTAATTAATATATACATAATTCACATGAAATAACTGTTTAATAAGTAAATATTTCAGAAAAATTACTAAGAACTTTTAGCAGGATGAGCTGATTGATTTTTTAAGTTTAATTCATTATTAGTCTATTTGATTGATACAGTTGATGTATCTGACACTTATCACAGTCAAATCTGAATAAAAATCACAAGCTTTAGAGCTTTAGTTTTAGGCTCTATGCCACACCATTCAGTTTTAGACATCTGCACTGGCTGGCTAAATTGGCCTGTAACATCTGTATCTTTAAAATCTCCATCTCTTCATGATCAAAGAAATTCCTCTGGAGAACTACATTCAGAGACGGTGCGAAACCTGTGTGCACTGAATAGCCATTTAGAAGAATCTCTTGATTTTTTGACCGTAAAAGTAATCTATGGAGACAAACTGGAGTTGAGTAAAATGAACATACTGCTTTGATCTACTTGCTTTGACTATCATTTACCTATTTGCCTGTGCTAGTCAACCTGTTAACATGTCACTATTTCCCTCACATATTTCAATTACACTGGCTAATTACAGTAAAAAGAAAGCCAGAAATCTTTAAAGATTTCGTGGAGCTGTTGTGGGATAAGACTGAGCATCTGACTCCTCAGCAACACTAATTTTGGTAGTCTATTTTGTCACAGCAAAAGAAGCCTTAAGAGTAAGTAACTGCCATTTGATATACAAAAATAAGTCTGTTATTCAGTGGTTCTTTTTACACCAGCATTATGTGAAAACAAGTAATTTTAAACACCTCAACACTAGAAGATTCTATAGTACAGTAGAATAAGTGTAATGGGGTCTGTTCACAGCTACCTCAGGCTGACCGCAAGCTAGAATTCCTAAATTTCATCTCCATTCCTCCTAAGTGTTATATGACTAACTTACCTTACCTTTTTTTTACTCTAGATTATTAATTTGTAAGATGCTTTTACTGATTTATAACCCAAAAGACATTGCACATAAGAAGCTAAGTCTTTTACCATAGGAAAGCAAAGAATTAACAATGAACTCCTGCAGGTTAAAGAATGCGACGTTAACACAAAGTATAGTTTGTCCAGTCTCACCCATGTCACTTAGAAGAGCACAAAACACCACAGTGACTGATGATAACAGGGCAGGGACGATGACAGGGTAGTGGGATTTACAACTAATTCCTTGCTAAATCCACGCTTGAGTTTGGCTACCCTATTGTTTCATTTTTAAAAATAAGGATTTGTGTCTGAAGTCTTTGATTTCAGTTCTTCATTTTGGGAACTGTTTTAAATTAAGATAAACATAAACACTCTTCTAGTCCTGTATGCCATCAGCAGAATTAAGTACTAAAACACAGCTATTTTGCTGAACATAGATATTTTATTTTTCTCCTTTTCCATTTCATGGTAAGTTGTCAGAGTGACCACATGGTATTGGATGTTTCCTTGTAAAGGACTCCTAGTACTAAATTAGTATACTAATATACTAAACCTAAGCAAAAAGTTTAACAGTCATGAAAATATGTAAACTTGCCATAAGTTACATAAAACAGATCACAACAGCAGTCAAAAATCAGACTGCTAGGCAAGACTGTATTAAATTCCAAATGGCATATACTGTACTTTCATCCAGAAATAAGACCAAAGTATGTGCAGCTTCTGATATTTTTAGATTACCCTTACTTGGAAAAATTGTAACGCCTATAAAATTCTAATAAGAAACTAAAGAAATGAACCCCAGTTCAGTATAAATATTTGTTCCAGCGTTAAAAGTATTTGCATGAGTTTAACAATTGTATGAGTTATTTAATCAAAATACCCTTTTTTGGTTTGTATACCAAAGAATGAGATCTATTCAAGATATCAAGCTCATATTTTCACTGTTATTAAAAGCTTGTAAATATACCATTACCGAAAGACCCTTTGTACTGTCCAGCATAGCCTCTGCGCTTAGTAAGTCCCGAAAACAAAGCTTAAAGTTTCAGGGACTAATAATTTAATATTCTTCCCACAAAGCTTTTGTTCATGAAGTTATGCATGAGTTTAGAAATAAGTGCCATGTAATGTATAAACAGAGCCTTAGGAAACCCTTTTCTGTATTCCAAGAAAGGACATAATATTCCCCGAAATTCGTCCTAGTTAACATCAAACAACTTTGACTAAAACACAGGAAAACAATGTTTCATTCAAGCTACAAGCAGCCCCAATACAATGAAACAATAGCAATTAGACAATGAAACAAATTAGCAATTAGTCCATATTTGCTACCATGTATTCATGATAACGTAAAAGAATTTTTTACACCCAGATGAGTCAAATCAAGTCCTTATATTTAAACATGTAACAAATTACCATAACCCTTCAAATGAAGTTTAAAACTTGCCTATGCCACACTGCTCTCCTGCTACATCCTCCTTGACTGCTTACTAAACAACTGTAACACTCTCCCTGTTTATCAAAATACACAAGTGAATGAATATAAGCACAGATTAAGCAGCATGCCACAATTTCATTACATTTAAATGTAACTAGCTTCTAAAACATACGCCATAACTCCAAGTAGACTGTTTTAAGCCTAAACAGATTCAGTTCATTCATTTGAATGGACTTCATAGAAATCTTCTTTCTCTTCTAAAAGGAACGAGGCTATCAAACACATTTGTGAAGACTTCCAATATCTTCTCCCATCGGTACAACTTCTGTTAGAGAAACCCTCAAGTCAGCTTGAGTTCTAGAAATATCACATACCATTTTTACCTGCATTGGGTATTAAGTTGCTTAGACAAACAGCAAAACCCTTCTGTTCATATGAAATGGGAAAGAAAAACAAACAAAATGCAAGTCCCAGTTTAGTCTGTGGAGGAAAATCTCCTGACCATCCCCTCCCACAATAGGTGATTACTTAGCATCCTCAAAGACCAAAAATCTATACCTGACAAGCAACAGGGAGGAGGGAGAGTCTTACTAGGAGGAGTAAGACCCCCTAAAGAGTTCAGAACTTTACAATATCTAAAAAACCAAGATGCTAACAAGTTCCTATTTCTAAGCACTCTGCAGAAATCGCCTGCAAGGAAATCAACCCTCTATTGTATTCCCTAATGGGTACCTTGACTTCCCCGCTCCTCCAGAGCACGAACCTTAGTATTCTTGCCAAGACCTCCATGTCAGGAGGTAAGTTTCTGATACTCAAACCCCTATACATCAAATACCTTAATCTGTCCATCCAGAATATATGTACATAGTGATCTTTCTACCACGAGTGGGACTAATTGAGAATCGATCCAAAAGTCAAACTCTGATTCCACTGGCATCCATATCTACCCAGCCAAACGCATTTGCCACTTCCTGCCCTTTTCCTTAGCAACTTCTAGAACATTTCATTTGCCAGCAACTAATAAGAAGCAGTATTTAAGAGGGCATCAGACCTTCAAAAAATGAGGTTTATGAGCGGATCTCAAACTGTTGTAACATTGCCCCAATCAGAATCAGTCAAAAATCAGTTCAAAAAAGTGATAGAATTATTTTTACATTATGATATTCAAGAAACAACCAGGTTTTTAGTTATCATGAATCAGTTTCTTTCTTTTTTTTATATCTTTGTTTAAAATGTATTTCATACAAGTTAAAGAATTTTTAATGTAGTCCACGTGTAAGTAAACAAACAGGAAACTTAACAGGAATACTAGAAAGGGACTCGAAGGAAACTACCAGCCAATAAAAACTATCATTTAGGTCTACCCTTTGCATTTCACAGTTAAAAGCAGACATGTCTTGGAAAATGATTGTAGGAGGGCCTAGCAAATACTTTCCATGGTCAGAGTAGTGGTGCAAAAGCTATAAATGGAACTAGGAACTTTTTAAAGTTAGAATTGAACAATAGGAGTTATATCATGTCCTTTTCTGGTCTCAGAGAAGGAAATTTCAAGCTATTCAAGAAATTTAGAAGACATCAATAGCCCACACAGCAATGCATTGTAGAACTTTGTAAAAGAATCTGAATTTTAAAACAGTCATTCTCTACTCTAAGTAATACAACCTTGCTTTTCATTACAACTAAGTAGATGAGGTAGAGTGCTGTACCAACACAGCTAGACCAGTTTTAATATGTTAAGGGTTAAGTGAGGTATATGTCCATGGCATATATGTATGTATAATGTGTAAATGCACGGCATCATGACTTTGTAACACACCAGCACGAGAACCTGATTGTTCTTTCAATCAAAATATAATCTCCTGACCAAGAATTTTGATCCTACCTGAAAAAATACAGACATATTTTTTACAGATAAGATACAAAATATTTATTGTGGAAGACGAGATACAATTTTGCAGTTATACTACAGAGGGCTGTAGTATAACTGTACTCCAGTATAATGTATTCCATGTATATAAAATTAGTTTTAATTTAAAATTAGTACTGTCTTGTCTGGAAAATACTAGAAGTGTCACATCTGTGGAAAAAAATTACAGAGTAGCAGTTGGCAATGAAGAGGACAAAGGATTGACAAGATATTGTTTAAGTATTTGAAGTTAAAGAATAACAAAAACCCGTGTGTTGAAAGTAATAGGGCACATTTCAAAATGTACTTATAATGCTAAGGGTCTCTTCAGAACAGTGAAAGCTGAAGGGTTTGTTTCCTATTTCTTCAGGGCCACACAGCTACAGCTCAAGAGTGTTTTAAGGAGCTGCACTTGAGTCAAGGGAAGGTTGCTTCAGATTATTAGTGGAAAACAAATGGGGGGATTAAGGCTGAAGACACTGGGAAGGAATAGAACATGTGAAAACTCCTCAGTTTGTTATCCTCCAGTGTTAATGTGGGGAAAAAAAAAAATCACTTCCTCAGGTCAGCCTAGCTGACTTAACTGGCCTATTGGCTACAGTATTGTCATTTCCAAAAGCTTACTAGGTTTTTAAAACATAGTTTGATATTTTGTAATAGTATCAGTAGGTTAAACTAATAAAACCAAATACAATACCCTAGGACGTAAGAATATTAGTTCTTAAGCAGTCTTCTCAAGCAATAATTCTTAAGCTTCACAATAAGAAAAAAGAAAAGTGGCTTTTAATATTTGGAATCATTCATCCCTTCACTCCAACTTATAAAATGTAAACAAACCAGAATGAAAACAAAAAGGATAGGAAAGAAAAATAAGGTGAAAATTCTGACAATAAACAAATAAACAAATACTTGCCTAGTATAAAGATGTGGCCAAAAATTGGCATCAGTGATACCAATTTACTAAGACACCCTGATTTTGTGATGTGCACAACAGAAATGTTATTCATAAATATGATCACTTTAACATAGAGCTATGCTTGTGAGCAGACCTGTGGTCTTTTTAACCTGTTTAAGGTAGATCTGCACGAATTAGCAAGTATTCTATACATGCATGTAGCACCTTAAACTGTAGGACCTTAAATTTTATCCACATCATATTGGTGTTTGATCACCATATTTTTTGCCACAAGCACTACAAAACATATATGGTTTGAAGTTTAATGATGTCATTAACTCTTACACTCATCCATTTTTCATTCTGTAATCTATGTAAAAGAAAACATTCACAATTAATAACATTTTAAGTTACAGATAATTATTTAATCTTACAGTGGTATAAAAACTGTAGCATTAAAATACAAAATGGATGCTTAAGATCACCTACTGAAGTTGACAGTGTGTCATTTATTAACAAGCCTTCTTTAAAAGAAGGTATGAAATTTCTTTTTTTTTTTTAATTGGTGACGTATTTAACTTTTTCCACAAGATTCCTCAGTGATTCATACAGACTAAAACCGTCTTTGACAAACCACTGCATGCATGAGTAGAAAGGAAAAACAGTGGTTGACAGAGAAAGGAAACGAAAACAAGCAAAGTAATGTGAAAGATATAGATAAATGAAATGAAAGCAGAAATGAGACAATAGGCTCTTTTCACTTCCTTGAAAAATATTTCCTGCTGCCAGCATTTACAATGATCTTCTATATTGGCATTTATTATAATGGAGAAAAAAGCCCTGTTCATTGATAAATATTACTTTAACTTGAAGAACTGAAATAAAGTGGAAGCCTATTGCCATTTTTACCTATCAGCACAGTGGGTAACAGTGCAGCTTTGAGGGGTTCTTTAATGTCAAATCACTAAGAGTTAGAGTGCTGCTCCATAACAGTAAAATAACAGTACTAAGCTACTGGAGTCAATTTCAAAGCAAAAATACTTAAGGCAGACAGGTTTGCTTTGCTTTTAGCTTAAGTTCTAATTTACTTGTTTTATGGACTGAAAAAACAGTTTAGGTATTTGTGTAACTGTGAAATATGCTCTGCACTATCAATGTACTAGGTCATTTGGCTTAGACATGCACAATACTTCCCTTTAATACTGATCCAAGTACATGTTGTTCTGGAAAGAGTTCAATAGCAGCATTTTCATCTAGAGCCAGCATGCACTAGTTTTCCATTTCTATTGTCTTCTGTACTTTATCTTAAGTGGAGAAATGTATATTAGTTGCAGCATATTTAACTTAATTTTATTTAGTTTTACAGGTGCACTAATGCATTTGGATAATCTTTAAAGAAAACAGTTGTAGAAAACAATTATCTTCAGTATTATTTCTCCAGATAATTTGCAGAACAAAGCTTAGGTCAAGATAGAAGTTGATCAAGATGGAAGTTTTAATCTTTACTAGCAATCTAAATGGAATCTTAGATCCACAGTCTTCAGTTTTGTAGACCAAATGAATGCTATATATTGTAGTTGACTCATATCTAAATGCCACTGCCTAGACTGTCTACTGTTCACCTGTTAAGTATGAAATCAATTATTAAAGAGTACTAATCCCAACAAGAGCTTGGCTACCAAGTTGTGCTCAATACAAAAATTAGGCAATCCTGTTCCAGTTAATCAGTATGAAGACATACTGAATTGTGGATTGCCTTCCTTGGAAGTAATAAGTCACCATGAAACCTGACAGGCAACATTCAAAAGGAACCAATAAGCACTACTAAAAACCCCAGCTACTCACTAGCAACACATATCTATGACATCCTGTGAAATAGAGTCAGATAGTCAAAGTTGTGGTTCCATATTTGCTACTGAAATTATTTTCTTATGGAAGAGGAGAGACGGCTCTTAAGCAAAGAAACAGTGTCTGGCTTCATGTGAATATGATTTGCAAACAGTAACACATCATTGTGATTTACAAAGCCTTGCTTTTGATTTCTGAAGAGTCTAGCTTGAGGAAGATTTAAAAAAACAAACATTAAGGTACAGTAAACCAGTCTGACACTTCTGTAAATAAACACAATACTAGAACTTTTTTACTGTGACTTTCCATCTATGAAAGAGAGCTTTCTCTTTCAAGGCCTTTTAAACTAACAACAGTAGAAGGAATCAACATAAAACCTTTACATGCACAAATTTGGTGTTACAACTATGAGGCAAACAATGATCATGCTTACTCAAGAAGTAATCTCCTCTCATGATGTGGAAGTGTTGCCCATTGAATCCACAAATTTCAAAGTGTAAAACTCACTTCCATAAATAAAACATTTTTATATGTGCGAGTAAAACAAACATTTTTATATGTGCGAGTATTTTGTGTGGCAATACCACATACCTTAAGTTCATATTAAAAAGTATGTACTCCTGTTCATGTGTTTGGGTGCTCGTACATTTATCTTAGTCATATAAAATTTAAAAAGTTAACTACAGTTGCTTTATACAGGAAATATTAATTTAATTTGTGCATCAATTTAAAATAAATTTACATATCAAAACATATCTAAACCAAACATTACATTGTAACACTATGCTTCTATACAGTATTCTGTAGGACTTCCCATATTCAGTCTCTTTAGCTGACAAAGCTAAGTGTCTAGCATTGTTGGAAGTCTTTTCTTCTTTTGAAGCTGTAAATATTCATTTGGAAACAAGCAAGCCTGGACTTGGGCACATTCAGTGTAATCCATTGCCTGGACCACCACTTTTGTGCTTTTCCCATCTGCACACACTTTTGTCAGAGGTCACCTAACTAATATTTTCAGCAAGTTTGGCAGAGATGGGGAGAGAATTGCAAGGTAGGCACCAAGCAGGTATTCATACATGAAATTTCTGTTAATAAGGAAACTGTAAACATGTCACTTCAACATAAAAAAGTCCAAGTGTAAAGTTTATTATGAAACCCATTTCATAACATCTTCTTTTCCCTTTATAACGTAAAACTCCACAGAAAAGTCTGCCTGGAAAGCACTGTATCACTAAAGCATCCACACTGACTGAGAATAGAGTCAGACACAGCAACTTAAGTAAACAGAAAATTGGTATTTATACATGCGAAATACCAGATATTTTGAGTTTTTCCACACAGGAAATTAACAGGCTCTTGAATAAGACATTCATAGCTCAACACAAACCATTCATTACTTTTGCTAAGGGACAGCACAATACCGTGCCAAGTAGAGATATCTTAACTGCTAATGCGCTGACCCATATTTAGAAGCAGTGAAGTTAAATTAGTGGAATTACCTGCACAGGCTGGTTAGCCAGTCCACACTGGGCTGTGTGCAGATACCCCTCATCACAGCATCTGAAGTTTCATTTCCCTCATCTGGTATGATTTTCAGAGCTTCAAAAGCTTCTTTACACCTCCTGCCACTGAAAATTCTTTCTAAGCAAGTTGGTTTGCAGTAAGCATTATTTTAAACCATGTTCCTTTAAATCATTACGAAATATGTATATGTGCTGGACAATCACAGACAGAGCAATTCTAAACAAGCCTTTAGAAATCTACCTAAACACTGGAACTTCTGATTATTAAAGACTTTTGTTCACAGTAAAGCTAATATTTCCTTGATTAGTTTGACGAACTTATTGATAACCTTTGGCACCATATAATATTTTGACTGCTTTGTAGTTATAATCCTGGGGCAGTAACTATACCCAAGAGAGTCTTAATTGTCATTGTGCTCCATTCCTAAATGGAACGGAATAACAACTGACTATAAGCACTGCCCTGTCCACAGTGCTTATAGAATATGTTCAAAAAAATAAACTTGGAACGCATCAGGTGTTTGTTATAGAACATTCAATAGTTTTATAGCTTTTAACTAGCTGCATTTTATGTTAAATATATGCAGCAGACCAATTCCTAAGTCTTTCATCTGTTAATAGCCCAAATCACACTACTATTTATTCCAGCCAAGATTCTACTATAAAGTAGCAATAAGCAAAATACAGCTTCATGAATACTTATAAAATTATAATGTTCCAGTATCTAAACAGCCAGAAAATTAAAAGGATGCAGAATGATCTTTTATTCCTTTTCTGGTAAAAAAATTAAAAGGCTTCATGCACTTTATATGGGTCTATTTTCATTCACATTACAAATACAATTCCTCCTATTGCTTTGAACAAACCTACTCTAATACAGCAAGAGGGCAGGATCCAAATTTACAAGAGAAAGCATCACCTTCATAAGACAAAACAGTTTTCTCCTAAGCTTCCAAGACAGGCTATGTTTTCTGTGTTTTATTATTAATTCCCCAAAGATATCTGCAGCCCATCAACCTCCTACGAACCATTAAAATAGGTCTTCCATTCCAAAAGAAACAGGAAAAGCAGTAGGAGACAGTACCAGTGATATTCTGTCCATGATAAAGCTGTTCTTTTCATTCCTCCTATAGCATGACCAGACAGTCTAAAGCTGTCAGGGAGTCGGAGTGAAAACATAACAGTTGATGTGAAAATGAAAAATAAGTGTTGATGTCTCATGAGCTAAGAATTTGGATCAAAGAGAACCCAAAAGCATCAGCAAAGTTGTCTGTATATCATCAAGATTCCTATGAGCAGATCCTCAGCTGGAGATGTGTCCCCTACACTTCATCCTGCGTACCAAGCAGATTTGTACAATGATTCTGTCTTTCCCCAAACTGCTATCTTCCCTACAGTCATATAGAAAAAAACATGGCAATAAACTCCAACCCATGCAAAAACAACTTATGCCAGATCAAATGTCTCGCTATATAAATGCCAGCCAAAACAGGACTGGTGTTACCAGGCATCCAGGTCCTAGTAATACGAGAGCAAGGAATTCAATGTTTTTTGCAGAACAGGAATACTTAAAGGCAGCTTCACAACTTGGACCTCTTAGTTTGAAACGGGACAAGTCAGGAAAGTATTGGCATCTGGTATTAGTACAAGAGAACCTATTCTGTATGCACTAAGTGCCAAAGAATGCAACACTCAAAAGGTCTGCAAATGGTCATTTGAGACAAAAAAAAGTCTAGAGGAATTACAAAATAGCAGTGGAATAAAATACTTCAGAACACAATTTAAGTTTTGCCAGTTCAGCAATTAATTCCAGACTGAATCCTTTCACCTTTCCTCATTTCTCTTTAATGCCAGATGCCCTTTAACAGGCATTCTACAAGGTTTCTGGCTTTGAGATCATCAACAGGCCATTACTTCAGCTTTCCTTTTTTGAGCATACTTGTATAGTCAGAAAAGCGTGAGCTACATATTTGGAATATTTGTGTTTTAAGACAAAATAACTCTAAAATAAAATTACTCATAGCATATCAGAAGAGCTATGGGAAATGATTACAGAAATATACTCAAAACTGTTAATACCTTTTGGAGAAAAGCTTTTAATCCAAATATAGAGTGATAAAGAGTGACAATTTTCAGTTATGCTGTGGTTGTAAAAAAATCTAATCTTACCAAGAACAAAAAAATAAGTTTAAATGCTAGCAAATGCATTCACAAATTGCAACATAATCATGAAGAGAGAACCACTTACCCCATTCAAGGGTTCTCAGAGACACGCTATGCTCAGTTACCCACGTGAATTCTTTCCCCACATTGAGCATGTTAGGGTGAAGTGAACCAGGCACCACCTCAGGTCTCTCTCCAAAGCAAAAATTTGGAAACAAAAAGATCTGAGGAAGATTCTGAAAGCCTCTGAAGGACAATGAAAGTGGAGCATACATATGTACATCATCTTAAAGGATTCCTGTAACTAGTAAGTTTCATTTTTATCTTTAAGTTATTGTACACAGAGACTGTGACTGACATCCAAGAAATAACCCCCACATTGTCAAAATTACTTTAGGTGGTATTAAGTCCTCCATGTGAACAGAAACTGCTGAACCACTTTTCCAAGTACAAAACTATTTCTGTGCTTCTCTGCCATTACAATGCCTTATGAAAATGTGCGTGAGCTCCAGCAGGCTCTTCAGATGCCAAGAAAGCACACACATTTTCTTTGGTATTGTCAGTGACATAGCTTTATTTACTTGATTGCATTCCGATCAGAGGATCTCATGGTCTTATGACAGATTTTGATCCAATCGTTGAATAAAACAAAGACTGAGACCATCAGTGTTTAGGGTGCCTGATAGTCCTTCTGCTGCAGGACTGTGTTCAGACAATCTCATACTAATTCTAGATGTTTCATGTGAAATCTAATGTCCAAATGAACTGAATTCAGTAACCACAAAGTATCTTAGTTCTCCAAGGAGAGTACTTTGTTCTGATAATGTTTCTGGGCCATTGTAAAATTAAAATTTCTCTAAGATATCTTGATTTAAAACCAAAGATTACCTAGAAACAGGAATCCTGAAAAATCAGGAATTATAAATCCATTCCCTTTCTGTGAAGCCAAAAAATCATAATTTTGAACTTTAATTGTGCAAATTGAGTGTGCTGGTTTTGGCTGGGATAGAGTTAATTTTCTTCACAGGAGCTGGTACGGGGCTGTGTTTTGGATTTGTGCTGGAAACAGTTGATAACCCAGGGATGTTTCTGTTACTGCTGAGCAGTGCTGACACAGAGTGAAGGCCTTTTCTGCCTCTCACCCCACCCCACCAGCGAGCAGGCTGGCGGGGCATGAAAAGCTGGGAGGGGACACGGCTGGGACAGCTGACCCCAACTGACCCAAGGGATATCCCACACCATGTGACGTCATGCTCAGCGTATAAAGCTGGGGGAAGAAGAAGGAAAGGGGGGACGTTTGGCGTGATGGCATTTGTCTTCGCAAGTCACCATTATGCATGATGGAGCCCTGGGGATGGCTGAACACCTGCCTGCCCAGGGGAAGGAGTGAAGGAATTCCTTGTTTTGCTTTGCTTGCGTGTGCAGCTTTTGCTTTACCACTATTAAACTGTCTTTATCTCAACCCATGAGTTCTCACTTTTACCCTTCTGATTCTCTCCCCCATCCCACCGGGGGGGTGGGGAGTGAGGGAGTGGCTGGGGGGGGCTTAGTTGCCAGCTGGGGTTAAACTACAACAGTGAGGCATTATTTCCCTAAGTCCATGATCAGTCACCTTCTTGGCATTACATAAAACATCTGCTGAGAGACTGGAGAACCATCAATGTAGAGCATCAGCAATTCTGCTTTGATTTGATTTGGAAAGGTAGAACCAAAAAAACACACTGCCAAGTATAAACTGGTTCAAACCCTGTGAAAGTATACAGAGGGACAGGACAACATAGGAAGAGCTGCTGTAAGAATCTCTGGTCATAACAGCCACGCATCAGTTCAGCTTTCAAACACACAGATATGGTAACCCACCTCATTCCTCACAGGAAGAGAAAGACAGACCAGAAAGGGAGCCTCAGTCTCAGATTATCACATATCCATCATAATCCTGGGATAGATACCAAGCTGATGATGCGAATCAAAATTAATCCATGTGTGATCATAAGTTTATATCCATATCAAATAGATGTCTGTTGCCAATAACATTGTGTATGGATAGAGTAAAATTTGCTCACACTGAAAGTGGAAGAGATGTACACCTCCACTTAGCACCCTTCCATCAGCAGTGACTGGGTGCCATTCAGAAGAAATCCAAAGAAATTGATGATGTTCTCTCACTGAGAACATCCTTACCATAGAGGAAGTACCTCAAATGAATGAGCACAGAGTCATCTCAAAAACTACCAAGCATCAAATCCACAATGCTCACTATTAAAGGAGGGTTTCTTGTCCTGATGGGTAAAATAAGAGTCAGGAGCCAATGTAAACTGAACATTTTTTCATAAAATAAAATGTAATCACTTCAACAGCTGAAGGGAACTACTGCAGATAACTGATAAGGTTAGGGTAGAAGTTAAGGTCTTACCTTTTCAATAGTTACAGCTAGTTGGTCTGTGCACTGACTCCTGTTGCTTATTTCCACAAAGTTTCAGGTCCCTACAGTATATCATCTTTGCTGGGTATGAAGCCCACTAGTAGCATCCCTCTGTTACGTGGTCATTTTTTTCCATTATAAAACACACTCGCCTCTCCCACAGTTTTCCAGCAGTTAAATTTTGTAGAACAATAACAAAAATGATAGTACTTCTTAGAAGACATGAAATAAATCAAATTACGAAGTTCTGGTCTTGTCTACATAGCAACTGTGTTAAATATTAGAATTAAGACAAAACCTAAAAAATACAACATTTTAACTGTCTTCACAACTGGAAAGGTACCTCATTCCAGAGATCACCCCAGTATCTTACAAATTACAGACTGACTGAAGACCCAGCAGCTCCTTAACACCATACTTCTGTGTTTGGAAGGAAAAAACAATCAGCAAAGTCCCAGCTAAGGAGAATCACGCTGGCATCAGGCATATATCCTCAGTCATAACAGGAATGGGAAAAAGAGAACTCCATCAAATGCATAAGATCACTCAGACACTTCTATAATCTTACTGAGTTTGCATGCCTAAAATATGAAAGGAAAAGCAGCTATATTTTTTAAAAATTTGAACAACAGAATATCTGTCTGTACTGGACAGTAGAAATAAAACGAGACAGTACCACTATCTTCATGCATTGAATGAGAAGGAAGAGAGTTAATGGACAGAAATTCTGTCTTGAATGTCTGGGCAGATGCACTTACAGCATAGATGCATATGGACACATTCAAATATAGAACTGCTTTTGAAGATTGAGAACTACCCACATCATTTACTCTATAAGGACAGTGGATCTGAGCTCTGTATTATTCAGTTTTCAAAATATTTAATAACAGAATCTGTTGCTAATGAAAAAGTGAATGTGTTGCCATTTTTGTCAAATCTGTTAGAAGAGATGTTTGAGGAACACTCAAAAAGAAAGTACAAGAATAGAAACTGTCTATAATATTCTTCCCAGTAAGGATGCTATTTATTCAAATTTCACTTGTATGATGCAAAGGATATAATTGTAATTATGACAGCATACATAATTCAAAAGTGACTGGGCTGCTTTTCATTACTGTTCTGTGTGTGACTTACATGTGTCAATAACAACAGCAGCATGATTTTAATATAGTGTGCTATACAAAGACATTTTAAGAGAAGATTTGAATGAGAAGTGCTAGCATCTGTTTATAAGCAAAAATTTTGCAAATAGAGTAGAGCTGAAGATACCAGAAATCAGGAATTTTGATCTCACTTATCTGGTTATGACTAACCGCATTGATGGATGTTTCATCTGGTGCATGTGGTGTACAAGTGGTGAAAGATTAAGGGCAAGACATCAGAGAGGACAGGGGAAAAAAAACACTGAGCATCAAGCAGTCCATCTGCTTTGGCCATACAACGGATACTATCAAGTAACTAAGAGGCCGAATTTTAGTCTGCTTCAGCAACTGGATCATCTAAAAAGCAGTTTCAAATTCTGCTTACTAATACACATTTAAGGCCTCTAAATTCTCTTTGGATACATTGTTTCACTTAAAACACAGCAAGACAAAAGCAGGAGTTTCAGTTTATATTTAAGCTCAGGCTTCTTAAATATCACATAAGATAGGTGTGTTGTTTTGTTTTTATATTTGACTTAAGGACTAAAAATAAATACTTTGCTGACTATGAATTTAATACTGTGTAATTAAGGCTGTAATCCTGTGAGTATTAATCTCCTCTATTTAAAAATGTACATATAAACACACAAATATGAACACTAATATCAATGTTACTTACCAGATCTTTCAGAGAACACTAACACTCATTATTACCCATGTAAGTCACTAAGAATCAAGGACAGCTGAAAAAGGATTGGGGATATGATCTCTTTCAGGTTTGCTGCACAGCTTCTAAGAGTTCCCCCTTTAGAGCACACTGAAATACCCAAGTTTATGTACCTCTACTGCATGGCTTTCTACATATGACAAGATACAAAATGTCATAATCAAGAAGATTATCAATGGCCCATAAATAAAAAAGCAGCTACAAACAGCTTGGGATAATATTTTCTTTTCTCTATATAGAAAAGATACGAACTATCTGGTTGTATTTTTCTACATAAGAAAAGATATGAACTCTTGAGGTTAGCAGCAGCTATCTTGTTATTTTTAAGCGGAACACAGTTTTATCCTGTAAAAGTTATACATTTCTAGAAGAATTTCCTTGCATTTTTACCTAGCTTGATGTAAAAAGAAAAAACCAGGAAAAGAACCAGATGATTTAATTTTAACAAAAAAATGTATTCTGTATGGATTCCAGAAGTCTCAGACCTTTAGTTTTAATTTAGTTTAAGGATTTTTCAATACAGGAATTCGTAACAAAGTAAATTAATTAGCTGCAGTTCACAGTTCCAGTTATCTTTGTGTAAAACTCCACGTAGTCTTTAATTCAGAAAAACCTGTGTTATTTTGATATAATATCAATCAACATCCACTTATCAACTTGCTCAGACATTGTGAAAAACATGTAGCAGAACAGGAAACTGAACCAGGCCTTACAGCTTCCAGGTTACAGTGCTAATCATTGGACAGTTTGCCACCCTTCTTATAAAATTCCCACACAGATACATATTTTAAAATGCTTTGTTAGATGAGGACCGCCACATAAGCAGCAAGATAAGAATTCACACCTCTCCAAATGCAATCTCATTTCTTTATTTTTACCACTACATTACACACTTGCTAAGGTGGCCATTGTATCACACACATCTGTGCAATTCTCATTTTTGTAGGAATTCGTTAATTGCCTAATAAAATTATATCGAAGGAGCATTGAACTTCGAAAGCCAAGCACTAACAGCTACGTTGCTGTATAGACTGAACAAATCAGGATGGTTTTACCTTTTAGAAGAGAATAAGGTAGGGCAATACAAACAGCACAGAAAAATACAGTAGCTTCACAGGACCACATCAGTACACAATGATATTGAGCGTTGCCTTAACCACTCTGTTCAAGAGTAGTACTCATACAGAAACAATTGATTAAACTAAAAAGATCTTGAATTGTAATCATATCAAGGTAGTTCTCAGCACAATTTTTCTCTAAACTTGTTCAAAAGTGAAACTGAGAAAATATCATTTGGTATTTCAAATGTATACTCAACAGTATAAAATGCAAATAAACAGTTATTAGACATCAGTAAAATAATCTCATAGTTAAAATCAAGTCATCAACTGCAATATTGTTTTCTTACTTGTCACCAATGAACACTTCAGATTGTCAGTTGCTCACCTGGTTATCACTGTTATGGCAAGACTGCAACATTAAACATGAAGGTAAGTGAGCACCAGCATCTGCAAAACATTTAAGGAATATATAGCACTTTCATTAAAGAAACTGTCTTGCCACAAAATCCCATCCTTTGAGATGAAAAGAGTTCATTCTGAGTGTAAACCTAATGGCATTAAGTATTCTATAAAATTATTTAGCATTTTTCAGATCATTAAAAAGCATATCTGATTTGAATTAACGTACAAACCACTCCAAGTTATTGTTCAAAGCATGGAAGTCTGCCACCAGTCTCAGAGGTGCTGCTGCAGCTTCCAGCAATGCAATGTATGTCCAGTTAGGGTTAATAAATTGTTTGCAGTCCTTCATCTAGTTTCCAACTAAAAAATGTTATTTCCCTGTAGAAGTCAATTGTCTATACTTTCTTCAATGTTTATAATATTCTGAATTGTGACCCCAATTTACAAAGTATTTGGAACACACCTTAAGTTTTCTGTGAAAAATATACCTATTTTACATATTTTCCAAACTACAGTTTACCAATATTACTTAAAAACCTCTTGACATTTCTCAGAAGTGATTTTCCACTGATAAGCAGCCTAGATACAGGTTAAAGGGCTAAATCCTGTAATTATTCAGGCCCTAAGCCTATTTTCTGAATAAATGTACTGCTCCATTTAAGTTTGAAGAACCTTGTCCAGCATTCTTGGGTTTGAACTCTTTGGCTACAGGAAGCTCTTTCCATTTCTAACACACATATGGTCAATACTTATTTTATTAAACAAAAAACATTCTCAGCCCAACATCCAATAACCATTACATTTTTATGACTGTCTTTGAAGCTGGTACATGTAAAATAACTTATTTTTGAGAAACCATTTGCTAAAACAAGTTTTTCCCCTGTCCAGAGTGATCTATTACTGTCAATCTTTCTACATTACTGTTACACATTAATAAAATTGAAAGTAACCCAAATCAGATGTCTTCCTTTACATAAACTGTACAAAGAAAATGGCTTCCTTTAATTTATTGCTTTTTCATTTAAATGTCTCCCTTCAAAATCAATGGCTCAAATTCCCCACAAATACTTTGTATGTGATGTGTCAGAAAACCTGTCTTTGACATAATTCTAAAAATAATGTTTCTTTACAGTTATTAGAATGATAACATTTTACTAGTGACTTCAAGCAAAGCGTTGAACTGGAAACTTGACAGTTCAAGCACAGCAGCGAGAAGATCAGCAATACTACTGCACTATTACTCTCAGAATCTAGCCTTGTGGCTGTCAGCTCAGAAGAATGCTCTTTCTGTGAAGTGATGTTTGTCATTTGTAGTTGTTTAGCAACACTTACACAGCATCTCCATAGATACTAGAGACATAACCAACTGTAGAGTTTTCATGTGGATATTTTTCCTGCCTCCTGCATGAAAAACAATGCTACGTCCACTTACCCATGGCACCCCACCATGTATATTGAAAGGTCCTAAGGGAAGTCTACTTTATAGATTTACTTCAGTATTTAAGTTTTGCACTGAAATAATTGTGTTATACACATTAAGCTCTATGAGAGTGACCTACATAACGCGAGATAAATACACTAATGACTACATAGCACTCTGATACCACAGCAATTGCAGTTGTAAGAGAGGGAGCTTATTCTAGTGTCCTGTCAACTAAGTCACATTACTGTGTTCTCTGAGCCAACATAGTGCTTATGTAGTAGGCACTGGCAGAGTAGAGCTCTGTTTAGGTAGCTATGGTAGTTGAATTACTATAATTAACAATAAACTTTTAAAGTAAGTTGTGGCTTTGGAGATAAGATTTTGTTTTTCATTAAAGTCACATGCATCTACACTGCCTGTAAGGATACAAGCACAGCAGAGAACTGGTTTTGGGTTTAATTTCATGCACTCCAGAGCTCTATTGTTGCCACAGCCAGCCTGCTACTTTTACATATTTTGTCTAAGATTAAAACTAGCTTGAATTTACACTACACCTTTGAGACCAACTCCTAACTACTTGTATTGCTGCCAAGAGTAATGACTTTGCCTCTCACCGTGGGCACGACAGATTTGCCCGCACTGAAGAGAAAGCACAAATTCTCCATAAACATGGTAGAATGGACACAAGACTTTCTTCCCCCCCAATATCTTATGTGTTTGATTTTTTGTACATCTTGCTGTGTTTTGTTACACATTTGACTGGTTTTCAGAGGCATTCAAGAAGAAACAAGGGAAAAGCAAGAGCAGTTGTTAAAAATATTTCAAGCATTTTTAAAAGTTAGAGCAAATTAAGAGTTATCTGTTTATACAAAGTTCAGAAAGCTCCATTATGGTCATGTAATGCGGGCACGGCCAATTTGTGGTTCTTGAGCCACACACAACCTTCTAGCAGTTCAAGTGAAGCTCTAATAATGAGACTAAATCATGTGACTAACACATGGCTGCCCTGAGCCAGCAAGTAATTCAAACCTACAGTTCTTAGTTATCATCCATAAAATATACTATCCATCTCTCATCAGCTGCTAGAAAAATATCTGCAAAGCTCTTTGATATCCTTGAATAAAAGTACGCATGTTCAAAGTATTTTTATAATGTTACTTCATAACATTATTGAAAATATTTACTTTATTCTCTTCCATAATACTTCCCCCTTTAAAGTACTCTTTTTAAATATTTATAATACCACTTTCATTTCATTGGGTTACTTGCGGACAGGGACCACTCTTAACTTCTTGTCTTGCCTCCATCTCCACACACTGCCTGACTACCAAACATGGCATTTTTCACTTCTGAAATTCTCCTAAAATAAAATGCAGTTTCTCCTCTACATCACTTAGATTTTTTTCCCTACTTTTCAAGTCTTTTCAACGTTAACTTGGCACAAGTACCACCACGTACCAGAAAGACTCACTCTGTATTGTCATGTATAAGCTACCTTTGAATGCCTAATTATCCTGAACACAGAAATATTTCTCTTTGCTCAAAGGTACTGTGTTAACTGACATATAGATATAAAACACAGATCAAAATTTGTTCAGAAAGAATATCAAAAAACATTTTAGAAAAAAATTAGTTCTATATCACCTGTAAAATTGGAAAAAAGAAATAAAAGAAATAAGAAATAAGCATTTATATACATTATATACATTAGTATGGCACTTAAAATATTTTAAGTCACAAGTTTAGCATTACAGGTATTTTGTAATTATTCCTTAATATGTCAACAACATATATGACTGTAGCTAAGAAAGAAGCCACTGCAATTCTACCTGATTTGAGTTTTATTTAAAAAATTAGTATTGGAATGCTCCGTATTACCTACATCTTATCATCAGCACCAGATTTGAGCAGAGGGAAATACACACATGCTTGCAAAAAGGATATTTACACTCTTCATTTGAGATTAACTCTCTTTCACTCCAAACTTGCAATTACAGCAAAGGCTTCCTGTTTTTCCCAGCAGATGTCACTGCAAGGCAGGTACAGAGAAGGCACATATGTTGAAAGAATTGTGAAGTGTAGCACAAGCTCACATATAAAGGGACTTTGTGGATCATTTAAATTCAGCATAACTTTTTACAAGATAACTTTAGCTTTACTACTACAACAGCTATAAATTCTAATTTGAAAGAAAGGATGAGATACCTGAAAATAAAACTTTTTTCCATTTCCTTTTAGAATGTACATTTGATTTTTCTTATTATTCTACTACACATTATTCTTACTACTGTAATTTTATATTTTTCCAAAGCCTTTTTAAGTCTAAGCTATAAAAAATAAAAAATCTCAATAGTTATTCATAAATCCTTTTACAATGCGTATTAGAGACAAAATAAACAATACAAAAGTTTATCTCAAATTTGTTCTTTTCCAATTCTTGCAAAAGTGCATCTGTTACAACATGCAAAAGCATCATCCAAGCTATCACTATAAACAGGAAACAAGACACAGAAGCCCTGAACAAATTGTTACACTCCCCTGGTGAGGCACCAGCCACACATCTCCAAGGGTAACACTGGATCCTACGTATTCTTTGTTCAGAAGACTTGAACGTGCCTGGTTCTGAGCTGCTAAATCATGATATTTTGTCAAGCATTTTCTCATGGATAACTTTCCTTTGCCAAACTCCATATGCCTTAAACATTTTTCTGTTCCATGTCTATTGCATAAAGGATGCATAAAGATTGTTGAGGTAGGTTTACATGCATAAAGGTTTATTTGCAGAGTCCCTGAACTGACACCATACATTGGCCATGAAGTTACAGGACAGGAAGCGGGGGTGGCATGACAACACAACACCGCAGTCTCCCCGGGGGCCGGCTGGCAAGAGAAGCAATAGAGTTCACAAACAACCATCCTCCCTCTGGGACGTTCTCCAGGGCAGCAGGAGATAGCCACCACCGCAACGATGGTTTTCACCACACCTTTCCCTAGTACTATAGGCTCTTCATCAGAACCCACTTGATCTCCCCACTGGATGTTCTCATTTATTACACTATTAGCACAGGCTGAAGCATACCTCATTAAAGTGGACAGTTTGCATGTTGCCTGGTTGCTAAACTTCATCCATGTATATTATTAAATACTTACTGGAAATTTAGATTCCTTATCTGCAACATTATTCCAGCTGACCATTAAGGCTAAAAGAAACAGTAGAGGTACACAAACATTTTGATCAAATGTGCAGAGATACTGGCCCCACAAAAAACCCTGGAGAAAGCATATGAGAGGATCCTTACTTCCTTACAGGGATAAAGAAGATAAATGATCTGATGGGAGAGCAGCTTATCCAAAGAGCTGCTGAAAGTCAGAATATGGGTGAAATATACTGCGACTTCTAAAACTTCAGAGTACTCCCATTGTGGAGACATTTATTTCCAGAAGTCAACTATAGTTGGCATTTTTTAATATTGCTTTCTAATCTCTATTGTATGTTCATTTTTATAGAAAATGATGCTAGTACAGATCTGTTTTAAATTAGCCTCAGATAATGCAATGCATAATACAAAGAGGAAGCAAAGAAGTGTCTAAATTACTCTGAAATGTTTCATTTTATTTAGCAGAGGTGTATTTTTCAGTCAATGATTAAGAGATATAGGGGGATCTGAAGCTGGGAGACTATGTATGCACTCTCTCTGTACCAAACCCAGGATGTAGTAAAAACATTGGCATACACTCTGGGTAGGCACTCTTGCAATAGGTTTGTACCAGCTAGCTATTTACTCCCTCTCTCCTCTATTCAATGTCATTCTAATCGATAGATATCGTGTGATTAATGGAACAGGTCCTCAGCTCCTCTTTAAAAAAAGAGGTATAAGAAAATATGTCAATCACTTAAATCTCCCTGTTTTCACTTTTTTCAACATTATTTCCTTTTCCTTTTGTAAATACAAAGGCAATATTCCAGATTTAAAAAATTAAAACAACAAATGGAAGACAACACATTTATAGGAATTGAAAAGTAAAATCGTGACCACTAGTGACTTCACAAGCTGGAAGTATTCTAGCTAGACCTTTCAAGTCTCAAAGTCTAGAACAGAGCCTTTAGCAGAGCAAATAGTTAAAAATGCATTCTTAAAGTGAAAAATAATTTGATCAGCAGACATTAATTTGAGAAACAAATGCATATAGTAATTTTCCACAGGTGCTTCCACAGCAGGACTCCACAAGCTTCATGCAAATAGGTTTTTAACAGTTACATTCTGTTCTGTGCCAAGTAGGCATTTTTCCTCGATTGGCTGCCAGGGCTCTGTCCAACTCCCACTAAAGTTGGTAGGATTCTTCAAATTAATTCTCTGGGAGATAATTGATCCCCTACTGAGCAGCTGCTTCTACTGTAAAAAAGTCGTCTATAAGCAATGGAGCAAACAGAATTCTACAAATTTGGACCTTAACTCTCAACCTCTTGCTGGGTGTTGTAAAGGTAATATAGCCAATGGCTGGTTTGGATATGCATGCAAGCTATGACTCAGCCTCTTATTTTAATTAAACTTGTAGGAAGCAACTATGGCTTATCCAGCTTTGGAGTTCAATGACGTGAATTTAGAACTTGGAAGGGGTATGGCAGAGTGTGATCCCTAGTTTTGTTAAGTGAAAATGAAGATCATAGCAAGAATAGCACAACCTCTAACAGCTTTGAAAGAGGCTGAAAAAATAAAGCCAAAAAAGTGATGAAACAAAGCATTAAGTGGGTAAAACACATACTGCATGTCTTAAGGAAAAGCATTTCTACTGAGATCCTTCATTTCATAAAAGATTGGAAAAATAAGAACAGAATCTTTAGTTTGATGAAAGCATTTGTTCAAGAACCAGATCTACTTAGAACATTCAAACTAAAAGAATTAATCTTCAGATCTATTCAATCAGTCTTTTCAGTCTTTTCGATCTATGGGAGAGAGCCATCACTTATGTCTCATGAGGTTAACTCCCTAGTCATGATTTACATGAACTAACATGCTTTAAGGATTCTTTCTGGACATTTTCACTAAAAATTACTCTATTAACAGTGTACTCAGCCATGTGTGATTATACCAACTTGTTTCACCAGCTTACCACTCTGGACTCTAAACTGTGGCTCATGTGAAAGCTAAGTTTAATTTGTAAGTTATTTATCCAAGAAGTTCTGATTTTGTAGAATTCCCTGAGGGGAAAGAGTTAAAGTTTCCTTTGAGATTAATTTAGATGTTGTACAGTTTCTGTCTTTGAAAGGCAGAGAGAGCCAAGAACTTCCTAACTAAAGAACCTGTCTTATTCGAGAGAACAGAGATGGATAGCAAGGATAGTAAGTTTTTATTAATGCATCAACACTTTTAATAGTTCTACTTTTAATGCTACACCTTTATGAAATAAAGAACTACAAGTTTTAACCAATTGCATTCTAGAAAGGAATATATTCATACTCTGCTAATGATCAAATACAACAAGGACATTTGAAGTCCTAATCAGATCTGCTGTGACTGGATGCAGCTCCACCAACCTCAATAGGTTAATTATTTCACTGATGTTGCTTCAGAGACCATAGTTCAGCACAATAACAGACAGCTGTTTACCATTAGCAAGATTCTACTTGACAAGTTGCTTTATTACTTTTTAATTATGCACTTTAATCTTTCACAAACTTTAATCATCATTTTCAATTACAATTGAAACTATACTTGACAGGAACCTCCTTTGGGAGAGATTCTGGAAATACAACATTTCCTTCAGGCTACTGACCTTCATGATGCTTTTCAAGTTGCAACAGCAATTTGGGTGATGTAATAAATTACCCCTAAGTTCATGTTGTTAGCTTGATAGGTTGAAACACAAAAAATCAGTCCCCCTTCTCTATTTTTGTCTTCTTTGGGGTGCTAACCAAAGCATAGGAAGTACATATTATTTTCACTGCCAATGACTGCTATAGTATGCATCCATGTAACATGAATTTGGAAAGTATTCTTAGGCTTCTGACTTTCCATTTCAATGGGATTATTCATTGCACAAGAAGTGACAGAGGTCTAAACCTTTGAAGGAAAAGGTATTTCTATTGCAAATACTTCTAGCCTTTCCCTTTTTTAGTTCTAACTCTATTCCTACTTTAATACCTAGTTAGGCTGAAATTTTAAAATAACAAAGTAGGTATCTGAATCAAATTATCTTCTGTACTGGTTTAGTTAGCTAACTCCCTAAAGCACCTTTAAAGCACAAGGCAAGATCTCAAAACAGACGCTATCAGCAGAATGTTGCTTAGTTACTTCAATGAAAAAGCTATTTAACTTAAGATCAAAGTCTAATTATGACATCTGCATCATAGCACTAAGTTGATCTCATTATAGACAGGACGAATTTATAATTCTTCCATCAGGAAAAGTTATCAAAGAAAAAGAGCACTCCTTTATTAGGAAAAAGATCCTGGCAGCAATTTTTCAAAATAAGACACAGCTACAGTACTTACAAAAGAACAGGGGTGGCCTTGGTAACACCTGAAAGCTGATGTAAATTCAAGGTAATTGCATTCTTGATCCCCTACAGACATCAACATCTCTAAATTATTAATGCAGGCAGTAGGTCCTTTATTCTTAGAAATGTCTGTCTCAGTTCAAATTTGCTCTCTCAAAGGCCAGAGGAACATACAGACAAGTTTCAGGTTATTCCCAAAGCCTTAAATACTTTCTTATACCCAGTGATGTTGATTTACAAACTTAAACACCTGTTTCCATTATTTGGTAGCTATGAAATTCAATTCAGCTTCCACAGCACTAGCTAAAGAAACAGGAAACTAGTTTTAAGCAACATACCCAAGTATTGAGGACCTGGCAGACTCGATACTCTTCTAAAGGGTATCAGCCATTGCTAAATTATGCACTTAGGTATCTGGTTACATCTACTACTGATGCAATACCTAGAAATTCAATAATAACTAAGAACATTATATCAGATGATATAATAGTCTTATTATATGTAATGCCACTATTTTAAGTTTGAAAAGACTATTATGCCATAGATATTGTTTCAAAGGAACAGTTTGAATTATCACCTTAAGGCAACATAATGTGAATAAACAAGATGCTTTCTTTTAATGTGCTGTACACCGTACTGTATACCTGCAGCTGTCAGAACTAGAGCACTATGGATGCAGAGAAGAGAATGCCATTTTAAAAGAAAAAGATGTCATTTTATTCACAATACCGTGGTGACATTAACTCACTGTGAAAGGTAATGAAAGGTTATGCTGAACCTAGATTAGACTGGACTAGGTTTGGCTGAGGCCCACCCACTGCTACCTTTCAGTTAAGGTTACAATAAAAGATGCTGAAGTACCTGTCCCTACCCTAAAATCAAGGCAAGAGTAGGCTGCTCATGAAATCAAATGATTGCTATTAGACATGGTTTACCAGGTTTCTTGAGGGATATCACTAAGCAGTAAGAATTCTTTGTGTGGCCTCAAAAACCCAAAAGCTCTGTCCCTTATATACCAAGCATAGGTGCTATGAACGCCATCTCTAGATCTTAGACTCCTTCTGCATTCAGAAAAATAACTCTGTTCTTTGTAAGTGCATCTAAGCAACACCCAATTTTAACTAGAAGTAATGTACAAGTCTAGCTAATAGCTATATTTTGAAAAACAGACCAGTGCATTGGGACTTTTTTCCCTAACAGGGTTTAAGCTGTCCTGTCATTGACAAGCATCTGCCTAGCCCTCTCAGTTTTCACAGGGTAGTTTTAGCAAAGAAAATTACTGTAGATTTGGGAATTTTATTTCTTCTGGTACTGCCAGTTCATCCTTTAAATACAGTTCTACCCTTTTTCCAAACCAGTACTGATACCAGGCTGCTTCTAAGCAACCAAGCTCATATATACTAGTTGATTTTTGCTAGATGCAACAATGTTTGAAGAGATTTCTGTTGTCACATCCCCAAGCAAGCAACAGATGCTTTTATCAGAACACTACATTCAAGACAAATGTAGCACACAGCCTGAGAAATCAAACATGACCAATTTTCATTAACAGACTGACAATTCAAATCAATTTTTTGAAGTGCAAGTATATAGACTTTACTTATCTCACCTGGTTCATCATTTTTCTGCAGTGCCCTGTTTGAACAACACATAAAACAATAACATAACATTTCATAAAACAATGTTCTCTGAAATATCAACCAAAGAGATTATATAACTGTTTGAACATGCTGCATCATGTCCCCAGAGTGGGACATTAAACAGTAGGAAAGTTGTAAACCATGATTTTCAGTTTTCAGTTTAACTTGTTTTGTAGATAATATCCCAGCCAGAGATTCAGTCCCTTGGAGCCCATACAAAGGATTTTTAAAACAAGAAAAACCATACGAAGTTTATAACTATTGAGAACATTGGTTTATTTTTCAATAGGAGGAATTCTATTAGACAAGACAACGATGTTATGACTTCATAACAGTATTCAAATCCTAGCTTTGGACATCTCAAGATCTAATGCTGAATTTTTCAAGTGATCTCTTGCTTTGGATCAAATCAAAACTACAGAGAGAATATCCTGAGGTTTCGGTTATTATTTAGTTTGGTATCTTAGACTTGAAACCACTTCTGGTATTTGGACAATAATGGATCTGTGCATCTCAGGCAGTGAATACCTGGGAATCATCACTATAATGAACCACTTCATATAGCTCACAATAGTTGAATTAAGTCAGACTGATTATTTCAGCATCTGCCAATACTCATGCTTTAAAGCTTTTACAGCAAGTGTATTTTGTGATGGACCAGCAATAATGCCCATGTGAAACACTAAGGAAACATAGCCAGCACAGATTATGCCAACTTCAGTAGGAAAAGCAAATGGCAAAGATTCAAATTATTGCTACTTGGTATCTGACTTTCATGTGAAAAAGCAAATACTTCTCATCAAGGAAAATTTCAGCATATATCCATCCACCTATACAGCTGGATGCAAGTGCTAAAAGCACAAATGGAAACAAAGACATTAAAGATGGAGCAGCGTGAGCAATAGTTTAACCACTTTCCATTCAGGCCCAGTCTACTGAACTTCACATCACACCCAGAAATCTGGAAATATGACTTAGTCATTATTTCTGTGAGAATCTTCAACCTCATCTTGTTCAAAAAAATGGATCTCCCAACTTCCATAGTCAGGCCTAGCAGAAGCTAAGGAAGTCAGCTACTTAAAATCCTTGCTATGGTCTTCCTTCATTACAACACTTGGATGACATTACTTAACAGCCAGCATTTGAAAGTCAGTATGTTTTAAAAGACTATTTCATTCTCTGAAATATTTTGCATTGTAATACTTTCTGAGGTATGGAACGCTTCTGACAGTGTTGAAATCATTCCCACTTCCTCTGTAAGTCCTAACAGACTCACATCAGTGACCTCAGTAATCAAAGGTTGGGGTGGGAAGCAGAAAAGGTGACTTACTGCAGAAGCATTAAAAATTTTAACAGCAGTAAGTGAAAATAACACAGCTTGAAAACAAAGGCAAAAATGCAGACACAGAAATGAAAATTCATACAATCCTAGAATAATTCATCTAATTTTAAGGGATGATGACAAGGGAAAAATGTTGATATTTGGGCATGATTATGTTCCAAGATCTTTGTTTTAGGAAAGAGGAATGCTGAAGGCACAAGACTCCTCCCAAAGGCAGAGGGTAAAACTATTATACTACTCAAAGACAATTGCTCCTACCAGCAGTTGGATTGACTGTCTCTCCGAAGAGTTTCAAAGACTTCTCTTCAGCTAAAGCACAAGAGATGTGCATAAGTGTGGATAAAACATACACAGTTATTCTGATATATAACAACCTGATAATATCTGTAGAATCATTCACACTCCCATAAATAATACATGCATCACTGTAAGGACAATTACAGCTTTTTGGTCAAAGAACTCCTGCTTTTCCCTTCATACTGTCTTTCCTACTTTATACTACCCTCGTGGAACTCATTCCAAGATTCCTGACCTTTCTTGGCTGTCTTGGTCCCTTTCTACTTTGACTGTCATTTGTTCCTCTTAGGAACACAGATTACTTTTATTAATACTGTAGTGTATTTGATGCCTGAAAGACAATTGGTATAGCAGAAAACGCAAATACATTGTACTCAGTTCAGAACACAATAGTTTAACAGAATTCAAGATTTACCACCGCATGTGGAGTATCTGTATCAAATTACTGGTACTAAGCTGAAGTCAGGTTTTCCAAAATAATCAGCGTTTCTTAGGTAACGCCAAGACCTCAGTTGTCCAGGAAGTTGAAGGTGCTCATATACCTCCCACAATTAGGCTGCTTGGGTTTGTTTTGTATTTCTTTCTAAACAGCATGCTTAATTCTCTTCCTGCAGTGAGCACCTGAGGCCTCATTTCCATGATAAGTATACATGGCAGCAATGCCAGCTTAATAAATTCTCATTTTCAACTCTTTCGATAATAGGCTACTGCAAGCTGTGAATTAATGTAACTACCTTTAATCAACTATGCTCGTGACCAAGTATACTTAATACGAAAACAAACATTTATAGGACTAAATCATAGTATTACCTCTCCTAGAAGTCTTGTCCTCCTTTTACAAGAAAAAAGTGGAAAGCATATGAAGAAAGTTCTGTTTCATCTTATTCAATTTAGAACCGTTCTAACAAATGTTTTGATATGTTCCTGTATGAACCACCAAAACAAGAATGAGGGAAGTCATTTATAACTGACTTTCCAGGCAGTGTCAGAATAAATATTTTTTCCAGCAGTATATTTCTGTGAAACCAAACAGAATCTACATTAGCATTTTCAGCCAGCATATTGTTTTATAAAAGAAACCAGCTTATCCATTTTTGCAAATATATATCAGCAATAAGATTAACTGCTTACCATCCAGTAACTGAAACTGGAAACACAGTATTTGTTCACCCTGTACAGAAACCACTCATGGGAAAGAACTTACCTAAAAATTTCTTCTCTACAAGGCATTATTGCATCAAGTTAGTTTTCACAGAAGCAGACCCTGATAACCTGTGTAAGTGAAAAACAGAGCCCGCAGAAAATTTTCTAAGTAATGGAATATAACACCATTCTTCTCTTTCAGAATTTCAGACAGTAAAATACATTCTGAAAAGCACTTCAGACTATATTAGGAACTATAAATTCAACTGACCTATCATGTTTGGACATGGAATCATCATTTTAATACTATTAAATTGATGTTTTACCCTTGCTAAAGTTTATTAGAAATTAATTATTTGGCGCAACAGGCATTTAAAGAGTAATGGAAACAATTTTGTAGAACTTCACATGCAGTCAAATTCAAAAAGTAAAACAGTTACACACATGAGCATAGAACTTGCCCAAGTTCCAGAACTGGTAGAAGCCGAAAGTACAATAAAGCAGTTCAAAAAGAGAATTGGCTAATTTGTAAAGAATAGTTTCATCCAGGGTTTAATCAAAATTATGATCTAGATGCAACTTCTGATTAAGCCCCTTAAGTCCATACAATAACACTCCCTTCCAAGAGAAGAATGATTATATTAATGTTTTGTTTCTTGTACTCTTCCTAAACATTTGTATAAAAGCATAAATAGAACACTAAATGATTGCTATGGCAATATTAACATGCTTTGTAAGGACACAGGACATTAGGGAAATCACACAAGTTTCAGTGCATCTCCAAAAATAGTAATAATAACCTTTAATCACAAGTAGTGTTTAGAGTGTTTCCTTATTTTAAAAATGGAATAAAATATTCTACATTCCATTCAATGAGATAATTAAACCAATTACTTTTAAGCAGAAACTACCACCCCCTTGCTGTCCAAAGCTGTTTCTCTAACAAGCACTACAAAAATAATATCTAAGTAGTACTGGAGAGGCTACCTTTCCCAAGTATGCAATGAAAATGTGGTAACAAGGCTCACTATTAATATTACAGTTTAAATAAATACATTCACCAATTAGACAAGCGTCCAAAATAAAACCCCAGATCAAAAAGCTTCTTCTACATAAATCTTCTATAGACCTGGTCAGGCATTGCTACAAAAACACATTTACTGAATTGAAAGTATTCCATGAAAAGTACAGATTTTCACAAGACTGTTCCTGGGACAGTTTTAGAACAAGAGAAAAGGGAAAGAGACACACAGAATATTGGGCAGTAAACATCTGGAATAGAGGAGCCCACGATTTGTGCTTATCTTTTCTGAGCTGCAATTTTGAATTTAATATTCTCCTATAAGAAAGTGGAATTTTTTTTTATGTGTTACCTTTAAACTTCACAAGTTGCCACAAAATGGAGCTGTTATTCACCTACTCAGCACACAGTCAGTTCCACTTGCTTTCCCTCACTCAAAATATTGAGCTATTAGAAGGGAAAAGGGAAGGAATGAAAAAAACGGGCAAGAAGAGATACCCATTCAGGCTCTCAGGTACCATCCAGTGAGTAGCTAAAGCCAGTCCAACAGCTCACTGCTACCAAAAGAAGCAATTATGCTTTTCTCACCTCCCAGCTTTCCCCCATGCACTGACCTTGTTCTTTAGTGAGCCAATTCACCACCAGCACCACACACGCAAGAAAAACAGAAAGTTAAGGAAAAACTCTTGTCAGTTTAGCACGTTGAATCAAGTGACAAAGGAGTTAGACAAGTATCGAGGCTGACCAAAGGAAGCCGTGGGAGAACCCAGATGGGAACACAACTGCCTCCCCTTCAGCAATGGAAAGCTGGTAAGCTCAGAACAGCTCATCTCATGAAACTGTTACTTACTAATTAAGTACTTCTTCAGATAGTTGAAAGAAAAAAACAAAATGATAACTTACGGTTCACACCCCTGCTCCTTATAGGAGTGAAAGATGAGAAGCTTCACAGGCTATTTATGTAGAAGCAAAGCGAACAAAAAGGGGAAGATGATAAAGAATAGTTATAGGAACCAGCCTTTAGCAATTCAAGTGAAGTTTAACTGATGTTCATAATTGTATTAGATTATTTTTCTCATATTCTCTCTGTATTGTGTCAACTATCTCCCTCTTCACAATTCTGTTTTTCTTTGCTGAACAGTTTTTCATATTATACATATTTTAATAAATATGTGTGCATTGCAGGTCTTCGTCTAAGTATCTTTTGACAAAAGACAGAATGACAATAATTTGTAACAGCTTTTAGATTTTCTTTAAGCTTTGTTTAGTCTCATTATTAATGGTCAATATTGCTACACATAATGTGTAGTTTTCTTCAGATTTTCAGCCAGTTTTAAGGGAATGTTGCTCATGGTTATTCTTCAAAAGGATCATCCTCAGATAAAGAGCTTCCATTTACACTTCTACTTCTAAAGCTATCAACATCTGACACAAAATAGAAGACAGACTTAAAGAATCAACTTAAAATTTGGAAAAAACTTTTTTATATTAAATGAATAAGTCAAGAGACAAAACAGCTGTCCCAAGGTCAGCAGTGATCAGCAAACATGAGACTAGTGAGTGAGAAGCCAGTGTTGCAGCGTACAGTTATTATTAAACACCTACAGTACAAAGCATCCAGAAGGCTCAAGTATACTGTTTCCACAGTCCTAGTCTAGGAGTACAACATGTGATTCTTTGTCTCCAATTGTTTAAGTAAGACTTAACCAGCACCATAGACACAATTTTACACCAAGCAAGTCAGAGTTCACCAAAAAAAAAAGAGACCAGCATATACCATTGTGCATTACCATAACTTACATAATTCAGCCACGTAAAGACAGCAGAAAAATCACTTATGATCTGGCTTTCATGGTACGTACAAATACAAGAAATTCTTAAAAGCTTGAATAAAGGTATACAAACAGGACACTGCAACAATAAGTAACAAGAGATGATAGCATGGGGTATCTACTCAAGAACTCTAATGTAGTTGCAGACACCCATACCAACTCACAGCTGTTTATTGAGAACTTGGATAACAAGCAAGTAAAATATGAAACCTTACAGGTAACTGAGACAGTTCCCAAACAAGAAAGTCCACATCCATAAAGAATAATTCCAATGCACGCTACATACCATTGATATGTCAGCAATGCTGTGAAAAAGGTCTTGCCAGAGAAGAGCAAGGACCAGCAGCTCTGTAAGGGACAGGAAACCAGTAGCCAAACTTGATAACAAGGCTAGCAAGGGACAGCCTCACAAGCCTAAGCCCAAGCCCACAGTACCCAAGCAGCATAAGCCCAGGAACAATAACCAGGAGTCCAGGCCATCAGACAAACCTGCGGCAACACAACAGGTCCATAGGCAAGCCAGGAAGTCAGTCCCAGACAACAAAGTTCATAGCTATACCACAGCTAGCTCCAAGGACAGGCACACCTACAACACAGCTCAGGCCATCACAGAGTAAAGGCCCGGGCCTGGGCTTAAATAGAGCTCCTGGGCTCATGGGCAGAGGTGTGGGTGGAGGCCCCAGGTAATTAAGGCCTGTGAGGGCACTCTGAGCCCTGACAGGTTTTAGGAACAAAAACAAAGGAAACAAAAGGAAACAAAAAACAAACCCACCAAAGTCTTTCTAACATAATTAACCACTGAGCTTCCCTTCCTAAAAGAAGGTTGTTTCCCATGCTAACACAACTGGATTCATTGCTAATGTATTTATGTAATTCTACTGTCTCCAAAGAAAACGGATTTCAAATTTCATAAAAATACTTCAAATAAGGACAAAAGATTGTTTTCCTTACAGCATTGAACCCAGATATAAAAACCAATTATCAGGAGGCAGAGGTATACTGACTAGTGGATTAAGTAAAGCAAGTACCTGAAAAAATAACAATCTGAGTGCAGGTGATGCTAGCTAGGGTAATACAGGTGTTTCACATACAAGTCATTTAAAATTACTTTAATTACCTTCTGATTCAGTGCTTAGTCTTTGTGCTATCACTATATTACAATATTTGCAGATCAATGTCTTTTACTGATCCTCTATCAATAAAAATTTTAAATTACATAATCTTATCTGAAGTTTTCAAGTTAAGGCTCAATGATATATACAGTCCTGCCTTAAAAATCAGTCTAAATGAGAGTCTGACATGAATACTCCATGATTGTGTGAAGAAGAGATATAGTTGTTCTGAGGAAAGCAATATGACCTATCATAAAACCTGAAAAAGGAAAAAAAGAAAACCTATCTATCTGAACCAGAGGAAAGAAGAGAGAGGAAAAAGTACAATACATAGCTGTTGCATGGAGGAAAGGAAGTCTAAAAAAAGTGTTAAACATTTTTCAAGCTAAGTTCTGGGTGGGAAAACAGATCTGCTGAACAACTAGCTTCATACCCAAGTACTTTAAGTTTTGCTCCTGCTCAACCAGCTCTTCAAAGCAGGCATGGCAAGGATTCCTGGACAGCTTGGGGAGAATCCTTAGATGGTTCTGGGTAGACTTCTGGAATGTAGGAATGTTCCTACAAAGCACAGAGAGAATTCCTAGAAATTCTTCTTCTGGAAAGACTTTCTAGAAAGTGCAGAGGGGATTCCTTGAAAGCGTAAAGCGTTTAGGAAAATTCCTAGAAAGCACTAGGAAAATCCCTAGAAAGCCACAAGACAATTCTATATAAACTATACACTGACCTGTATAACTGTCATGTGGGATCTTCTAAGAGGGAAAATGTGAATACAAAACATGTACCTAATATCTTGTATGCCTGAAACCAATTATTTTTATAGAAATTATTTCTATAGAAACAAGCATGTGATGCTTTAAGAACGTGCCTTTAAAAAGAAAAAACTGAGAACAGTGGTCAGAAATAGACAGTCAGAATAAGCATGCATGACACTTCTTCTCTCATACACTCCCAGTTTCCAATGATTTCAGCTTGCAGAAGTTTCTGATGCCAACAGGAGTGTGGCTCTCCAGCAATCCTCTATGAGCTCTCTTCTCACGCAGACGTCCTCAATCCTGAGAACTCTCGTGAACAGCATCCTTTTCTAAGTACTTGTCCAGTCTCCCCTTGCACATACATACAATTTTGCATCCACAGCATCCTTCAGTGAAGTTCTACAGATCTACTACCCACGGTGTGATGGATTGCCTCTTTTTCTTTGTTTTGAACACAGATCTGAGTAGCATCAGTTGTTCTGGCATTGGAAGAGACCCTTAAAACAGGCATTTCCTATCCAAATTACAATTTTGCAAATCTCTTCCATAGGCACCTCGAAGTTTTCTTTCTGTGTTGAGGAGACACAGCCTACTTCTAGTCATTCCTTGCACTGAAGCCATTTCATACTTTTGATCATTCTTGTTGCCTTCTCTGAACCTTTCCCAGTTCTAATACAGATTTTTGGGGAGAGGAGATCAGAAGTACACACAGTATCTAATGTACAGGTGAACGACAAACTTAAACAGTGGGACCGAGATGGTGTTTGTTCTGTTCTCTGTTCCTTTTTCAGTTAATGCTAACATTTGATTTGCTTTTTGCACATCAAGCACCGAGCTGACATTTTAATGGAATCATCTATCCCGATGCTACAGAAGTCACCCTTCCCTTTGATCGCTCTTCCCTTCAGTTCACTGCTACATCTGTACAAAGATCCCTTTGATCGCTCTTCCCTTCAGTTCACATTTATGTATACTGAATTTCATCTGCCATTTTACTGCTAAGTCCCTCAGTCTTGTATGGTCCTTCTGTAATTCTCCACAGCCTGCTCTCATTCCTATGTTGAACGCCACACAAGGATCTCACTATTCCATATCCAAAATAAGATCTAGTGAACCACTGGATTATATATTATGCTGAAACAGATAACCAAGCATCTCTAAGCAGTAATCAAAAGGTGCTAAAGACAAATATTGACAAATGGATAAATTATCTGCTGCTGTCCATTTTTCCCCTCTTGGAAAGGCTACCACCCCAAAGAAGTGTCAAGAGAATGCAATGTGCAGTTGGGCCTCAAGTGACTCCCAAGAAAATGTAGTGTCTTAGCATAAAATCATTTCCTTGGCAACTTAAGCTAAGACAACTGAGTTTCTATTGGAAGACTTCAGGTGCAGGCACACATTTTTTTCTGATGCATCTGCAGTGACGGCAATAACTTCCAGCAGAGATGCAGCATGAATGTCATCTAAGGTGCAGTAACTTCACCATACCTTTCTGGCAGCAGGCAGAGGTATTCCGCACTCTTCTTTGAGAAATGCAGGGCCTAACCTCACAGGCCTTGCACATCCAAAATTCTTACTAACTGCAGTGGGAACTTTTTCCGTGTAAAGATACAAGACCGGATGTTCACTAGAAAATCAAGTAAACACATTGAGGGTGGCCCTCCCATAAAGACATGCAGACATACAAAAGCTCTTTACACTCCTTTCCTAAGCACATCTTTACAATTTATCTATGAAGCTTTGTTGTAACAGAGCCTGGTGTTTGAAATGTGCGATATCTAGCGTAAGTATAATACAGCATTTATACTTAGTCACAGAACCTCCACAAACACTAAAATCCTGCCCTAAAGTACATACATGCCATCTACTCACTTTGAGCTATCTTTATTTGATTAATAGACAACCACAGCACATTTTCAAATCCATTCACCATTAAAAAAGACTACGTTAAAGACTGTTAATTTGACAGTTTTAAATAAAAATTTCAGTTCTGATACTAGACATAGTCAAACTTACCAAAATTATAATCAGCTTAATATCTTCTCTACTTTGTATGCAGGGAATTATTGTAACAAGACACAGTTATTTTTATTTTGCGAGTTATAATAATTGGGAATTTTGGACACCATTCTATTCTACCAAAAAACAATTAATATATACAAAAGAAAAACAGAAATATTATTCTTTCTTTTTAGAATATTGTTAGAGTATTGTACATTCTCCTTAAAAAGAAGTTAATCTGGCCCACTAAATACAAAAGCAAAGAATAAAGGAACCTTCTTCCTCAGAAATAAACAGCGACAAACCCAACATGAAAAAGCTGAAACAGTAATGAAGCTGAAAATTATCTGAACACTCATGGTGCTGGTTTTTCAGTTTCATATTAGAAATGGAGTGAAGACAATGCTGGACAATATTTGATTTCTCCAAGAACTGATGACTACTCCCTTCAAATTATCAGATCTGAAAAGCAAAACACAGCCATTCTTGAAGATCAGCTGCCATCTAGTGAATGGTAAGCAAACTGTTTAAAACATTATTTTTATTTTTTTGACAGTTTAAACTAGATTCTTGGTGGAATACCTTTTTGCCGTTTTTTCACTGTTAATTTTGGGGTCTGTAAATTATTCAGGAGCCTGGCTATTAAAAGGTATGTATTCCAAAGCAGAGCAGTGTCAGTCAGCGATATTTTCTATTAAAATATATAAATACAGTCTTGATCCCACAGTTTGCTCAAAAAAAGCCAATCCTGCACACTTTCAAAAAGTCGTATTAGTGTTTTTGGGGCTCCACTTCATTATACTAAAAAGAACTGAACTATCAGTGTCTTAAAGTAAAATATTCAGTATTACAACAATATACTACAGCTAAAAATTGAAGAAGTTTTAAGTTAAAATTCTCTGACTGAGATGTGCACATCAAGCAACAATATCACAGTTTTTATGTTGGACACCAAGCATGTTATTGTTACATGTATGTTTTACACTTAGTAACTAATTTATAGATAACTAGAATAAAACCAAGACTATTAGCAGTGTGCATTAACACTGTCAAATGAACTATTCTTATGTAAGACTACTGTGTTTCATGAATTAGTACTTCAATCCTGTTTCACATTTTTGTGAAACAAGAAGTATTCCATTCATATTTCAGAAATTATTACTGGTAGATGCCTGCCAAGCAGCCTGATGGCTTTGTCTTGTTTTTCTCCTAAACCATCACCTGCATTTCCACAATCAATGTGATGACACAAGCTAGAACTGCCACCAAAAGAGGTCATAGCCCTCCCTCCTCTTCCAGCTGCCCATTTCAAGCCATTCTTTGTACTGACACAAGCATTTGCATGGCAGTGCAATGCACAAAATCAAGATTTAGTGCCAGGTAACTAACTCACCAAGAAAAAAAAAATAGTACTACACCAAACAAGCTCATCACCATTGCCATACTATGCTTTTCTTATTAAAAGGAAGGACAGGAATTATATAATGAAGCTGATAAAGGGTGAAACCCCCTCTTTTACTGTCTAAACTGATCACAGAACTATGATAAACAGAAGGCAGGAAGGAAAAGCGACTGATGCTGTGCTACTTATCCAATTATATTTATGCAAATCTGCATCAAAGTAAATTTTAGATTGGAAAAATAGATGGATTACTGCAAAGCACGTCTTCCATGCATTTGTCATTAAAAAAAGCAGCAAGAAGACCTAAACTTGTCCTCAGTAAAGCCAACAGAAGCTCAAATCAATAATTCAAACAACTATTATTTGGAATTCTTTGTCACTCAAGATTAGATTTGCAGGTGTTTTCCTTGTCATAAGAAATCAGATTTTCCAGATGTTACAATAAGTCTGTTACAAAGAACAACTATATATGAATATAAACCACAGAGCTCATTTCAAATATGCACTTTTCCACACTCTTCTTTCCTAAACACAACTTTTTAAAGCCAAGCAGAGGGTCTACCACTTACTTACCACTACAGTTTGGAACTCTGAAACACAAATCTGCCATTTTAAACACAGTATGTTTTTTGTTTAATTGAGTACGTACTCGAGGGCACTCATGTTTACGAGAACCTTTGAGGGAAAGAAATAAAACAAGAGAATGTGTTTATAAGACATTGGCTTGAAAATACATTCTCCTTCTTGGATTGAAAGCTCCTTAAAATCTTTTGTCTGTACATTCTCTGGACAGGCATTAGTCTGTCCCACATTAAATACCTAATACGTCTGCATATTCCATATAAGCATTTGCATACATATGCAGTACAAAAACGTGCGATGAAAAGAAACATTAAGTAGATATCCAGGAGAAAAGGAACAGAAAATAAACACTGAAAGGGGAAAATTTGGTCATAAGTTAAAAGGAAATAGAACATAGGCCTTTTTGCACTTAATTAGGCATAAGAGAAGGCTTGCTGGTTTTCACGCTGCTCAGCCCCACACCTTTTTTCTGAGTTCCTACTCAGCATTTAAAATTAGCTGGACTCTGTTAACACTGCCTGCTTTTTTTCGTATGGCTTACTAAAATATTTTGTGTACAGCCCTTGGTTCAGTAAGGAATGTGATTAAGCAGGACAGCGTCAGAAAGATTTCCTTATCCTTCCCCTCCAGAGGCCTTCAAAATACACGCTGGACAGTTCGTAGTCGTGCTATAAACCAACTTCTCTGCATTTTCTGTGAATGTAACTACATCTGACTGGTGGTGTGTTATGCCAGATCCCAATTCTTGTACGTGTGTGGTCTCAAATGAAGTCTGTATGTATACAGTACATGTGTAACTTTACTTACAATGAAGCTACTTGCAAGAATAAAATTATGCACATACTAAATCTTATAGATCATGATTTTATCTTGTATCCCATAATGCTGACAGATGTCCTGGAAGGTTTTTATAAAAGTACTGCACAATTCATGGCACAATTTAAGAAGGTGGTGGACCAAAAAGTTACATAATTAATTTTTCTTAAATGCTGACTGAGCATTTGTCAGAGCAACATACTACTACAGTTTGACCAGTTGTTGAATAAATATCTGTCCTAATTACTCGTATCAGCAGCTTCTCAAGTCAAATGTGTGGCTCCCCACCTGTTTTTCTTGACCAGCACCTATAGTTGACTCAGCCCCAACTGCTGGTGAAAAAGGTGCTACCCCGCGTCAAGGGAAGCGCTGACAGGGGGCAGGAAAGGGGAAGCCCAACTTTTGGGAACCTATTTTAAGAAGCGCCAGCCCGACAAGCCGGAGGCGCTGTGGAGACGAACTGAGGGAGGCGGGCGAGCCCCGCCAAGACCAGCTCTGTGGAGAACAAGGCGAGTGGCAACGAGGGGGGGAGGGCGGCAATCCATTTCGTCTGTGGGAAGAGGGTATAAGAAGCCAAGAGAAGGCATGCAGCCAAGC